>NC_133650.1:254615863-254951095 GCF_009905375.1 Apium graveolens | reverse complement strand
CATATCATCTACTTCATATTGATCTCTTTGGTCCAGTGAATGTAATGTCAATTTCCAAGAAGAGGTATGCACTTGTAATTGTTGTTGAATATACAAGATACACAAGGGTGTATTTTCTGCACACCAAGGATGAATCTCCATCCATTCTTCTTGATTATGTGAGGGAGCTTGAAAAAGGATCAACATACAAAGTGAAGATCATCAGAAGTGATAATGGAACTGAATTCAAGAATAGCTCAATGGAAGAGTTCTACAAACTCAAGGGGATAAAATAAGAGTTTTCTTCTCCTGGAACTCCACAACAAAATGGAGTTGTTGAAAGAAAGAATAGAACTCTTATAGAATCTGCAAGAACCATGCTAGAAGAAGCAATATTGCCTACCTACTTCTGGGCTGAGGTTGTGCAAACTGCTTGCTTTACACAAAATGCAACATTGATCAACATGCATGGAAAAACACCATTTGAGATGGTGAAGGGAAAGAAGCCAAATTTGAAGTACCTTCATATTTTTAGTTGTAAGTGTGTTATTCTCAAAACTCATCCGGAGCAGCTGACCAAGTTTGATCTAAAAGCTGATGAAGGAATTTTTGTGGGATATCCATTGTCCATAAAAGCCTTCAGAGTTTACAATCTAAGAACAAGAACAGTCATGGAATCTATACATATATCTTTTGATGACAAGAAGATAACGGGTTTAGAAGATGCAGATGACCATGATAAATTGAGATTTGAAAATGAAGTACCTTATGCTGAACTTTTAAATCCTGATGTTCCATATAACAGTGGAAATTCTTCTAACACTGAAGCACATGTTGAACGGGAGCAACATGATTCAAATCCAGAGACTACTGCGAGTGATTCTACTCAAGAAACATCAGTAGAAAGATCATCAGACTCATTTTCCTCAAACTCTGATGAGTCAAATACGGATAACAATGGGAACACTGATTCGGGGGGTGCATCAGGACATGATAGTGGTACTAGTCAAAGAAATAACAGAGATTTTATGGATCAATGGGGAGGTTGTTCTTCAAGGAGTCAACTTTCATCTGCAATAAAATGGTCTAAGTCACACACACCTGACTTAATCAATGGAAACCCAGACAGTGGTGTAAGGACAAGAAAAGCTAATCAGAATGAATGTCTCTACCATTCTTTTCTATCTCAAACTGAACCTAAGAAGGTTAAAGAAGCTCTGCAAGATGCTGACTGGGTTACAACAATGCAAGAGGAGCTCAATGAATTTGAAAGGAACAAAGTCTGGACTCTTGTGACAAGACCAAAGAACAGATCTATAGTTAGCACAAAGTGGGTGTTCATAAACAAAACTGATAGTGAGGGCATTATCACAAGGAATAAAGCAATACTAGTTGCAAAGGGTTATTCACAACAAGAAGGCATTGATTATGATGAGACATTTGCTCTAGTTGCAAGGATTGAGGCAATTAATCTTTCTTGCCTATGCTACTCACAAGAAGTTTAAGGTATTCCAAATGGATGTGAAGAGTGTATTTCTAAATGGAGAACTTGAAGAGGAAGTTTATATTGAACAACCTCCAGGGTTCATTGATTTAAAGTATCCAGATTATGTCTACTTACTGGATAAAGCACTCTATTGACCGAAGCAAGCTCCAAGGGCCTCATATGAAACACTTGCTCTATTTCTGCTAGAAAGTGGTTTCACAAGAGGTACAATTGACAAAACTTTCATTTATAAATACCATGGTAAGGACTTGTTATTGGTACAGATATATGTTGATGATATCATTTTTGGATCTACTAATGATAAACTCTGTGAGAGATTTGCAAAGCTAATGCAGTCTAGGTATCAAATGAGTATGATGGGAGAATTGAGTTACTTTCTGGGGTTACAAGTTAAATAGACAGATGAAGGAATCTTCATAAATCAATCCAAATACACCAGGAATCTACTCAAAAGATTTGGAATGCAAGACTGCTCAACTACATCAACTCACATGGCCACTGCAACCAAGTTAGATTTATATATTGGTTCATCAGTAGATATAATTAACTACAGAGGTATAATTGGCTCACTCATATATTTGACAGCTAGTAGACCTGATATCATGTATGCTACCTGTGTATGTGCAAGGTTCCAAGATGATCCTAGAGAACCTCATCTATTAGCTATGAAGAGAATTTTTAAGTATCTCAATTGTACCATGAATCTGGGATTATAGTATCCTAGAGATTCATATTTTAAGCTAATTGGATATTCAGATGCTGATTTTGCAAGATGCAAAATAGACAGGAAAAGCACTTCTGGAAGCTGCCAATTTCTAGGTGGCAGATTGGTTTCTTGGTGTAGCAAGAATCAAAAGTCAATTTACACATCAACTGCAGAAGTAGAATACATTGATGCGGGAAGCTGTTGTGCTCAGATTCTATGGATGAAGAATTAATTACTGGATTGGCTTAGACTATTCTTTTATTCCTATATATTGTGATAATCAAAGTGCTATTGCAATGACAAGAAAGCCAGTACAGCATTGAATGACAACACATCAACATCAGGTACCCTTTCATAAGGGAACATGTGGAAGCAGGTAAAGTGGAATTGGTCTTTGTTCCAACAGATCAGCAAGTAGCAAATATATTCACCAAGCCTCTCTGTGAAGCTACTTTCACAAGATTGGTGAATGAATTGGGAATGATATCAAGATAATTCTCAAACTCTGATAATTAAGATTGCTTATATTATTGAAGCATGATATCTTATTTATTTTGTGTCAGTACTTGTTAGATAATGATTATTGTGCTAAATATTGATGCCATGATAACATGCAATTATCTTCTATGATCTAATGTTAAAACTGCATGTTGAACTACTGATTATGCATATATGTTCTATTATTAGTTAAATTTGCTTTGACTAATAGATTCTGTCAATAGTTGATAAGTTATGATATTGGTCAAACCAGTTTTGACTGATAAATCCTGATAGTCATAATTAAAATACTAATAATGGTCAAACCATGATTGACTGTTATATTTCATTGATTATTTTGAATTTATTCAAAATAAATGGTTATTCAGTATGTTTAATTAAACAGTGAGTTAGTGGAATATCTTTTAATTGTTTAAATGGGTTAGCTACTGATGTAAGTATCTAGTAATACTTGAGTACTCACATAGGGAATAGGAATCTGAAGAGAGAGATTACTTTTTGTTTACCTAGATACACGTAATCGTGTATACGTATTATGTTTAATTATTACATGGTTAATCAAAGAGTCTTTTCAGTTTCTATCTCCTCTGCTATAAATTCATACCCTCCACTTTCAAAACTTCTCACTCTCTCTTCACTTCAAATACTCAAATTTCAAGTCTTCTTAAACACAACTCCTCGTCTTCTCATATGATCATGGCTCAACTTCTGTTTTGCACTCATACTAGTGCTGGAACTTACTATCCTACTTTAGTCCTCAAATCTTTAATCCTCATGGCGTTCCTTCATCAGTTTATGAGGAGTTGTCAGGTGACCAATAGATGGATCTCCAGTTCTTTAAGATAGAAACTATTCTTGAGGAAGAGCGCTTAGCCAAAAAGGCTAAACAACAGAGACTTGAAGCTCTTGAGCTGCAAGAGAACATCATATCTCTTGTAAAGACTATCTCGGGAATTTATCACCTCCGAGCCATGAAGAAGCAAGAAGCATTGAAGAAGTTGAAGATGGGATAGTTTCTAGGAGTAATGTCTAGCTTGTGTTATGACTATTTTATGATTCTGCTTTGTATTCATCTTCGTTCTAATTAATGAAATTCTTTAATCTTCTTTTGCTTTCTTATTTGACTATATGTTTACTTTCTTGGTTGTGCTTGAATGATTTTGACTGTTCATATTCAAATCAGTACTACATGCTTAATTTCAGATGTTTTTAATAGTGCATGTGAAGAAACTAATCTCTATTTGAGTTTATATGTTCACTACAGTACAGATTGAGCATATTACAAGAAGTAACTGATGTAACAGAAGAAATTTATGAAATGTTTAATTTTGAGGTCACGGGAATTATAATCTTTGAGTGTTGCATTTTATCCAAATTCTTTGAAACTTTCTTTTTTTCACCAAGAAAGTTGTCCGCACTCAATCTCAATATCATAAATCTTATATCTTAAATTTCTTCTCACAATTGAAATACTTGAATCCATTTCTCAAATGTTGCCAAAATCAAGTGACATAATTCTTGAATTATTCTCACCACTCAGAAACAACATTTTGTTGGTTAGAGACTACTTGCTGAGGTAGATCTTAATGATACTAACAGAAACACATAGGTTTCATCAGTTTTTACTAAAGACTCTGTGAAAGCGTTCAATAAACACATTCAAGTGTTAGTTCTTTGCAAGAAGAACAAGGTTTGAGATCATGGTACATGACAATAACCTGATCAAATTTTCTCTAATACAAATGGAGGTTCTCATTATTGTTTAACAACAACTATCATAACCACAGTGTCAACTGTGAGTTTAATTGTGACTTCAGATTCACAAGGTATAAATATTGTTATCCCTTTATCAGCATTTATTCTAAATACTGATTTAGTCTTTTCAACATTTATTTTTCATGATATAAATCATGTTGGTATGATTATTTCTAGACCTTATTTAAGGACTACCTCTAGTTATATGACCACAAATCACCCTTCTTTAGCCACCTCTTATTTCAGTTGGACAATCTTTTTGAGCTTTTTCTGTGAGATGTGTGAAAAGATTGAGAGAAAAATAGAACTAAAGGGAGGCAGGATCCTTCTGGGAAAAAGGAGAGGTAGATGAGAGATAGGATTAAGTAATCCTTGTGAGGAAGCTCTGACTATTAAAAGTCATGAGACGTGTGGTGTGAGGAGTAGTGAGACTACTTTAAAAGAATAGAGAGATTAAGTTTTACTTGCTATATGATTGCAAGTGCACATAGTACTAAAGAAACAGATGATGAAAAATAGTCTGTTGAATCTCAAATAAACTCTGATGTACCAAGTGTTGTTAATCTCTCTGCAAGTCTAAGTACTGATACTTTCTTGCAGTCCATACATTCTACTATTCCACCACATGAGACAATCCCTGTTTTTGTTGAAAAAAAGTCCATTTACTCTACTTTTCCATCACCTGAGAAAATCCATGTTATTGTTGAAGATGAAGTAGCACAACAGTCCATTCATACAGTTTTATCCATTTCCGAATCACCACAACATGTTACAGGAACTGAGGTTCTGGAAGTAACTTTTGAAGCTCCAATTCAATTATCTACAATACTTGAAGATGTGGAGTTAACTGTTGAAGGTGTGGAAGCTTCTGAAACTATTAGATCACATACTGCACCAATTTCTAATTTTATTCTACATGCTGAAGCCGGTGATGAAGTTCAGCAATTAGTGCAAAATCCAGTTGCTATTGAAGAATCTAATAATGGTGAAGAAGCTAATATTTCTAATGCTATTATAGATCTTGAGGATGATCTTTTCTTCCCTGAACATATGTCTATGTGTTTGAGATAAAAGAAAATGAAAGAATTAGATGCTAAGAAAGAAAAGGATTATTTTGATAATATCTGGAATGCTCATTGGAAAGATGATACATATCCTATTTCCAGAACAAAAGATGTTGCACATCTGGAAATAGCAGAACAGAAGATTAAAGAGCATGATATGCTAAATCATCTGAAAGCATCGACCTTAGTTGTCAGATCACTACATACAGCTCAAGAAGCAACTAATTCTCGAATCAATCAAATCAAAGAATCATTGATTGCTTCAAGGCTGACTACTCATCAGGAAATTCAGAAACAAATTGCACCAATAGTTGCCAGACAAACTGCAATTGAAGCCAGTCAAGCTAGATTGGATGCTAAACAAGTTCAAATGTCTGATCAACTTACAGAATTACAGACTTCAATGGAGCTGATTCTTTCTCTATTGCTTGGTGATGATGCCAAAAGGGGGAGAAAATTGTTAAATCTAAATGCAAACAGCTGACATTGACAAATACTGATGATGAAAATCCTGATGGAGGTAATAAGGGGGGACAAAAGGATAGTGAAAGGAGAAAAAGTGAAGAGCTAGTTGGACTTAGTGGTTCATCAGAAGCAATCACTGGATTTCAATCTAGACAAGGTGGAGAGAGCAAGGGAAATGAAAAAAGAGTTAAAGATTTGATTGTGACTACAAATATACAACAATCTTTACAAGTCACAACTACTGATAATGAAGACCAAGGTATTCTGGAGATAGAAGCTGGTGCTGAAGCAAGTCAATATCTTCAAACTCTGAAAGTAAAAGGAAGGAAGACAACTCTATTCTACAAGGATCCAAAGATTCAAGCTTTTGACTCTGAAGTGAGTAGAAGAATATTTGAAAGAGACAATCTTGGAGTTGATCTTGAACAACTAAGGCAAATGGATGAAAACTTCAAGAAATCCATGAAGACAGCAAATATTGATATTGATGTTATCTCTCAAGTATTTTATGAAGATGATCCTTCTAACAGACCAACCAGATGTATAGTTATGAGGGAAGTCAGTCAGGCAGAAGATGAGAGATTTCTCAAATCACAAGTGATTTTAACTGTTGACAAGAATCTTAAAGAAAAAAGAAGATAGGAGAGAAGTTAAAGATTTCAAAGCCTAAAGCCAAAGCTGCTTCAAAGAAGAAATCAGTATCTAAGGAAACTAAATCTCAAATACTGGTAGATCCCATCTATACAGTAGTACAAGCTTATGATACTGAAGAAAAATGTGAAGAAGAAGAAATCAGCCAAGCTCACCAAAGAAGGAAGATTTATGGAGCTAACTGGGCTGATAAATAGAAATTAACCTTTGACATTGCTCAAGTTAAGAAAGAAGTTGTTATTCAGAATGAAGAGTAAAGTTTGATATTCACTGAAGCAAGAATGAATATGCTTACTTGATTCCTGCATTTAGATAGTTTTGACATCATCAATTGGAACTTGTACATATTGCCATCATGCACAAGTTGGGGGAGATTGTTAGATATAATTGATGATATCAGCAGAAACTATCAGAAGTTCATATCAGAACTTATAGCAACAGATGATGATGATATCAACGGATGATGATATCAACGGATAATGATATCAACGGATGCTAATGTCAACGAATGATGTAATCAGTATTTGTCACATCAGTTGATCTTCAATAAGAAAAAGGAAACAGGAACTCAAGGGGGTGAGGGACTTTATCTTAGAAGCATTGTATTAGGTTTCCTTGTTGTTAATAGAATAGGATTCCTTATACATTGTGTAGTTGTGCTCTATATAAAGCACAGATTAGGTTCATGTTATAAGCATTACGAACATTGTTATATCTTTCGCATAACCTAGCAGCTCTCAAGGATATTTGTTCATCCTTTCGAGAGAGTACGTTTGTAATCAGTTTTTATCTGTTAATATAAAAACTGTTGATTCTGTTGAAGCTTTGTTGATTGTATTAACTGTATTCACCGTCCCCCCCTCTATAGTTGATTAAGAGCCTAACACATACATGCATACATTAATAGATATATACTCATACATACATACATACTTACATAGAAACATGTGTGCATGTATAATAATATTTTAGTTGATGATTAATTTTTTGGTATAAAATGAAATCGTACTTATTTTCAACATAAGTTTAAATTTTCAAAACGAGAATTCAGACATTATTAATTATCAGTTATTAATGTAAACAAGTTAATTATAAATATTAAGTAAAAATATATATTACTATTTATAATATAAATTTCAGTGAAACCTAAAAAATATTAATTTGAATTATATTTATGTTTGAATAGTAAGTCTATATAATAATATTCATAATAATAATAATATACACGGTAATTAAACGTGAAAAATTTGATTACAAAATGACGTTATTTAATGAGTGATGATCATATATAACCAAAATAAAAAATGAATGAGGTCCAAATTGCTCGAGGTGGAGGTGACCAAAATATCGAGCAAATACGAAAAAGCAAGTGTCATATAAATACGTCAGAACAATTAGCGACCGGTTAACAAATTATTTATTATTTTGCATCGGGCATCATTGTAATATCCTGGACATAGTGTGTAATTATTTTTATCAATAAATGATTATTATGTGAATTTTGGTAAATTATCTGATGATTGATAATAATATTTGGATGTTTATATATGATAAAATATGAGTATGTTAATTTTATTATATCCAACATAAAGTACAGATAATTATGGTATTTTCTTTGTAATTTTTAGACTATTATATGATTTTATAATGATTTACGAATTTATTAATTATTTTCTGAATAATTTTAAAACTATTTTATAAAGCCGGGAATCATCCAACTTCAACGTTATTACGTTTTTACAACCCGAAACTCTTCGGAAAACTCTTTTCTAACCTAATCTGATAATTCCGGACATTTTCCGTGTTTTGACTTTTTCGATCCGGAGTACGGTTTGACCCGTATGCGTCCCGACGAAAATTTTTTGATACGATAATCATTCGATAGATCAATAAAACTCGTATTCTCAAGAGACGGGATATTATTATATTATTTTCGTATAACATGTTTTATCAGAAGCTCGGTGTGATAATTATCCAATACGGGTGCCAAATCGGATCCTTTTTGCAGTTACTTAGCGGCTAAGTAACTTATTTTTCGATCCAATACGATGCCACGTGTATTAATATTTCATAAATATAAATAACCTATTTCTTATTTCATTTTATTCGTATAATCATAATCGATCAGTAAAAATATAGAATTACAGAGAAAAACCCGTGAAATTAATACGTTTTTAGAATCAAACCTAAAAATGAAGGCGTTATCGAACTCTGATTTGGGCGTGCAAGTAGTCGAATCGAAGCTTGTCAAAAGTACTTTCATAATTTACAATCAATTTCACTGCACGAATCAAAGATATTTTTATATATATTCATTTAATTTAGAATTTAATTATGATTAAAACATGATTTTATTATTTTGATGTTGTTTGTGAGATTTGATGATTGTATTTTATAGATAATTTTGTCCTGATAACTTTGGTATATATTATTTGTTGAATTTGGAGTTCAATAACATATAAAAAATTGAGTTTGATTCTCGAAATAATAAAATTAGGGTTTATAGGTTTGATTGTTCTTAATTTAAATTTGAGAATTTTTGATCTAGAGGTTATTGGTTTAATTGGTTCATACCATTAATTAGATCGTGTAAAAAGAAGTTAATTGATGGTGGTTTGAAGTTCAAAGGATTCCGGGTTCGACCTTTCCAGAAAACGGCAGAGGTGTCACCGGAAAACTTTGAGGTTATTTTCTGGATCGTATAGGAAGTATGTGCGTGTTTTTCTACCATAAACATGTTTCTGCAGTAGAGAAGATTAATTGCTATTATTTTGGGATGATTCTGGGTTGCCCTGCAGGTTGCCGGAAAAGCTTGGTGGTCGCCGTTAATGGCGGCCGGCTACCGAAGCCGGCGAACGGGGAAGATAAGGTGGCAAACTACGGTTTGGCCCCCTAAAGTTTCCTAAATTTACAAAAATCCTATTTCAGTTTTAAAAACTTACAAAAAATGGATTTCTGTTTTAAATATTTTCCAAAATTGTATTTCCATTTATTTTATTTTTGGAAAATTATTTTTAATAATATAAAATTCCAAAAATTCATTATATATTATTCTGAGAATTATTTTAAATTCAAAAATAAATCTAAATTATTTAGTTAATTAATTTTAATTGATAATTAATTATTTAATTAGTCAATTAATTTAAATATTAATTGATTAATTGAATTAATTAGTTATTAATTAATTTTAATTAAATTTAATTATTTCTCTTGATTTAAAAATCCCGAAAAATAGTTTCGAACTTTAAAATATTATTTTTAAATTATTTTCAAGGCTCGATAATTATTATTAAATGATGTTAAAGTCAGATTTTGGTGTTCGAACCTTATTAAATTGTATTTAGTGGATGTAAATTATAGAGGGTTAGATTTTTGTTTCATACTGTAACCTGTAAAAGATCCGGAAGTAAGGGGTTAATTGTATATTTGTTTTAATATACAGGTTTACATTATTTAAAGTTATTTGGTGATACTCAATCCTAACCCCGGATCTGGGGATGTTACAGTTGGCATCAGAGCCACAGGTTATTGGTCCCTGAAATAAGAATAGTAGAAATTAAGATGAGAATGACAGATCATATAATATAGGGAAGACCCGAAGTAAACTCATGTTGAGTTTGAGTTGAGATTATCAAATACGATATTGTGTATTAAGATAGGATATTGTTAAGATAGGTGTAAGGAGAATATATGGATGCTATAGATATATCGAGTACCTAGGTCCTATAGTTATGAGGAGTTGATGGTCCGAATAATATTGGGAAAATTACCCTGATTTCCATGTGATTTTAAATGAAATTGAGATAGATTCTTTTGAGAGTCTTGTATAAAGAAGCGACGGATTAGTTTAGTATGATCCAGTTTAGGATCGCGAAGTAAGGAATAGTTATCAGTATTTAGTTAAGTAAGTCAATTAGAACATTAGAGTTGCCAGTCATAGAGGCGCTCGTAATGATGGATTCTGAATATTCTTGCGAGAATTTCCTGTTATTGTCAGTCATTTCACGGACATCGTGCAGGAACAACACCTTTACCTTATTAAGTATACTTAAAGTTAGTACGAAGATACGACCTTATCTACGAAAAGAGCGTCGAATGGCGCTGATTGGTTGTAATTATGACGCTAAAAATATGACGATAAAAGCATCAAAGGGCGCACCTCATGTTAGCATTGGAGTTAGAAATACGAATAAGATAATATGAAATGGTAAATGCAGTTCTCGTCGACCAGTGAAGGAAAAATGGATTCTGTAAAATGCAGAAGAGATACTGAAGTGGATGGACCCTTAGGTGGTCGTTTCTTCAATTAGGTACCTTGTTGTGGTTAAAGAGAACAACAACCAACTCATATAGTAAGGACGACCAGATGTTTGAGTTTCAAAATTCTAAACAAGTTTTCGAAAAAGATTTTCTTAATAGAATTTCTAAAAGATCTTTACACAAAATGAGTTTTGAAATTTTGGTTGTCAAATTACTACTTGAGTTCTTGTTGTTATAAGCATTAGATTACCCGAAAGAATACTTGATCAAACTCAGTATTGTTAGTTCATAGGGCCAAGTAGACTCTCTAATACGGAGAAGTTTAAAATTTCCTCGGAAGAAGAGTGCAAACCTTGTTTAATAGTATCAACAATCGAATCAACGTGTGAAAACATTATTTATCCAATTTATGAAATTATTAAAGTTTAAAATGGGTTCGTTGTCCCAAAAGAAACCTGAGGATGATTGAAGAAAATGGAGGAATCTTCCAAACAATTGAAGAAGAATAATATTCCTATCGACGGAGTCAATGTGTTGCAAGATCAATGGTTACGCTACACGGCATAGAATAAATTAGAAATTATGATTATAAATTCCGTAAGAACGCGATTATGGTCGAATTATTAAAGTATCAAACATGAAAGCATGACGCTAAAAATACAAGACTTACATGGCAGGGATGAAGCAAGAAGTTATGACGACAAATCCAACGAGCAAAAAATTATGCTCAGATTGTTAAGATGTTAAAGGTATTTCCAAAAGATATTGCGAATCTATCATCTGACGTGGATCTGGAATCTGTTACTCGAACGAGCCCTGAAAATATGCATAAGTGAAACGTAGATGGCAACCAACGATGTCATTATTTTCCACGACTGCGTATACTCTTCTTGATTCTTGAATACGTGTGAGCTTCTCTCAGTGATAAATATATGAGACAAGAAGGAAAAAAAATTTATTGTATCCCTTTCAAATTATTTCTCTTCTCAGAATATTGCTTTTTGATCGAGACAAGCAGGGTTATGATATGATGCTTTGTCGAAATGACGAAGAGTCTGGTGGGACGCCACCTAATCATGTGGTGTATGTCATATAGTATGAAAGACTGGCCATCTTGAGTACAAATATGGTTGTCTCATTCATATCTAAATAATCATTCATTATTTCCTCTTCGATTATGACTTATTGATTTATGGATCCTTCCGATTGTTTCCTTGTACTCTTATTCTTTACAAAAGGTTTCCAATCAGAATCATATACACAAATTCCCTTCTTGTGTAAGGACTATTCTTTGAATGTTTTAAAAGGAAGTGAAATGATCCTGTGTAGCAGATGGAGTTACATGTTGAGTATGGGTAATTACAAGCCAATAAATGGTGGACTTATACATGCAAAGAAGAATCATTATGCCAATAATGTGGTTGACACGACGACATCAAATCAGAAGCGGAAATATGTATACATGATACATTTCAAGTCTAAGATTTTGGCATAAATTGGAGTAGTTAGCGAACCGTATGAGGTAAATTAACCATAGAAATAAGAAAATAAAGTTGCGTATACGGGATAAGGAAAATGATTGATGGGACAGCAGAAGCGAATGAAGGAAATTCTTAATAATAACCAGACAATTGATTAATACATTGTGAAGGTGAAGCATACCTCAATCATGTGGAAGATATTTGTCATGAGGGTTCATGATCAAAGAGATTCTAGTTATGAATAAACTTCGAGTGTGTTCTTCAAGGAATGGTTGGGTTTTCCCACTCAAGTAAGTGAGTTATGGTAAATTTGATGCTCGTAACTGAGCCAGTGAAGGAAGTTCAGTATGAAAAGACATAAGTAGAGATGAAGATATGGTGATTCAACTGAAAAGATTTCTTAAGAAGTAACACTTTAAAATCAAATGAATTCTCACATATTATGATAATATTGGTTGAGACCATGTGTTGGTTTTCAGAAGTTAGACAAGTTAACTAATGAGTATAAATGTATATTCTCAATGATAGTGGAATTATTTGATCAGTTGGAAGATGCAGTGTAATTTCTTAAAAATATCTTGATATAAGAGTTAACAGTGGAAAATAAGATTAAAAGATATCCTTGAAACAAATTTATGAACTAGTATAAGTGATACAAATTGTTAATTAGAGCATTTGGATTGAAACATGAACCAAAACGATTCTGGAATAAATAAATAAAGTTTTTGAGAAATAGTAGAATAATTTTATATTCATTAGTGATATTCTATGATATTCTGAAAGAACTGAAGAAAGATATGGTTATATTAACTAATTGTTTATTTATGATCTTAGTTCGATTAAAAGATGTATGTTATGTTAGTTAGTAGTAAATGTGGCTATGAGCAGAATATGTTTTGAAGTATGGTGAAATGATGAGGTTGATGGATGGTGGTGGAGTGATATGGTTGTTGGTTGTTTGGTTGATTGTTGGTGTCGGCTTGAGTCCGACTGGTAGTCAATAATATAGAGGAGATGCTGCCAAAATTTTCGGAAAATACCCTGCTTTTAAAGGTAGAAAGTATACTTCCGTGTGTTATTGATATTCATGTTGATACTCCAAATGATTGAGATCTCGGTTCCTGAAGAAGGTTGTTATGACCAAACTAACTTGATATGATTGGATTTTGATTTCATTTAGCTAGTCATCATTTGGTTCAATTAATCAATTAAAAGAATTGATTGGTTAATTTTACCAACTTAAAGTCGGTTAGATGGAAATCGGTTCCAATTAGATTAAGTCAAACTTTGACATAATTTTCAGATCCGAAATCAAAGCAATTAGAAATTTTGAGGAAGTAAAGACACCCATAGAATTCAAAAATTTAGTGGAATTAGCACGATGTTACGAAAAGCATGGGAGACCTTCTCTAGATGAATATGCCCTTTTGCAATAGACAATAGAATTAAAAAAAGTTATTTATACATTCAAGTGAGAAGAATGTTTTCAAGAACTAAAGGTTCAAGATAAAAGCAAAGGGAATGAAGGAAGAGAATGAAGAAGGGAGGTTGAATAAAAAGGAGATTAGTAACTATGCCAGTATGGATGTTGTTAGACGATTAAAGATATTTAATCACCTGCAATAGGATTTTATTAAAGGACTTGAAGGTATACCAATATATAGAACGATGATGTAATGAGAATTATTCCAAAAATACCGAAAAACTCGCAAATACAAGTATCTGATGTATGATAAAAAGCTAAAAATATTAGCATGTGAACTAAAGAAAGGGATGTATTGATTATGTAGGAAAGAATATATATAACTGGCATGGACCTCAATAATCTGAAACATATCCTCAATTTGAAAAGGCTAAATATGAGACAGGGAATAGTTGGAGTTGATTAGAAATAAAAGTTATGCGATTAGTAATTATGTGAGTAAGGCTAAAGAAATAGTTTTCAATGGATTTTGATAGTTCTGTTAAAAAGAATTCAAATATTTATTATTAGAAAGTTTTCATTCCAGTATTAGCCACATAATGGCTTATCTAATGATAACCAAATCAGTACAATTAGAATGAAGGGATCGCTTATGTTAAGAAGAGACAATGAGTCATGAAAATGAAGAACTTACCTAGAAAGGGAAGGGGAATCAAAAGGATGATAAAGAAATTTTATAAGATTGTCCAGGATATAAGTAAGTTATGAACGTCAGGGTGCCAGAGCAAATGTAAGGAATGAAGTGAAACACCTATAATTAGAGAAAGGAAATTCATTCTGAGACTACGATTATATATGGAAATTTAAATGAAGGTATTGATTGACATGGCATAAGCATGGAAATAGAAGGACATGTAAGTAAATGTCATATTTATTGAAGAATCAAAGCCAGCATCAGAGGGTGAACCTATTACCGTAACCTTTTCAAAAATGAGTATAGCTCGTTAAGGAGCGATATAGAGAATCACTTGAAAACCAGAGATGAAGCAAGTGTTATTTAAATTATTAAGGATATTAAGTAAACCTAATCATTCTTTTATTGACGAATACTTTACCTAAGGAAGAAGTTGATATTGCTATAAGGAGATTGTGGTGCGCTATCAGATTCAAGTATGGATGGGAATTGATCGTTATTATTACTTAATCTAATATTTTTGACAGAAGTAAAGGAAACATTGTGGGTTGTGATGAACCGAAGTAAAGTATACTATTCATAAATAAACAAAAACTATGTAAGGAAGGATTAAGATATAAGAATTGACTAAACGTCGCTAACTTAATAGATTCAGGTTATTCCCAGAATATGATACAGGACATAGAGGTGAAAGGGAACTTTCTGATAATATGACGTGAAGACGAGAATGAACGTTATAAGTAGTAGAACGTCAGGGAAGAGCCTTGTAATGGATTTATATCGGGACCTCTTAGAATCGAGATAAATGACAATATGGGTTTAGAATATGCGGGTAATATCTCCAGGTTAGAATATTTGTTTTCTAAATAGTAAGAGTTTTCGTTCGACATATATACTCGATTGTGATTCAAGGAAATTAAGGTACGATTATAAGTTTGTGTGTCAATCATATCCAATCGAGATTCTTAATTCTGAAGTAATTTTGAGAATGTTAGAAATCAAATACGCCAGGGTTTCAGTATATCATTCGCAGATGGACAAGAAGATTAAGGGAACGATGAAAGTACCTCGAATGTGATTGGAAGCGATTACAAACTAAGTTAGTTGAACAAAGAAATATGTGGGAATGAGGTTCAAAAACCAGTAACTATTGGAAATGTTCATAAGCACGAATTACTAGGATCAGAAAGAAAAGAGAATTAATATGCGTTATATTGATCCTTTTCAGACAGTAAAATAGGCAGGATAAATGTAAGTGAGTTGGCTTCATCGCCACACGTATAGCAGGTTCATAGGATGTTTATATGTGTATACTCAGGAAAAGTAATTTAGCTCCATTATATATAAGATGGAAACTTGAGTTGAGTTATAAGAGCAACTAATAGAATATGATGTCAGCAAGAGGCTGTTTAGTAATGATTGATGTTGCAAGTTAAAGTTTATGAAAAGCTGTAAGGTTGAAAGATCCACCTGAGAAAATGAAAATGAGATACTTGAATGTATCTTTATCTGATCCTTAGTGTGATTCTGAAGACAGAATCCTTTTAAGCGAGGAAGGATGTAATATCCGGGACATAGCGTGTAATTATTTTTATCAATAAATGATTATTAGGTGATTATTATGTGAATTTTGGTAAATTATCTGATGATTGATAATAATATTTGGATGTTTATATATGATAAAATGTGAGTATGTTAATTTTATTATATCCAACATAAAGTACAGATAATCATGATATTTTCTTGGTAATTTTTGGACTGTTATATGATTTTATAATGATTTACGAATTTATTAATTATTTTCTCAATAATTACAAAACTATTTTATAAAGCCGGGAATCGTCCAACTTCAACTATTTTAACGTTTTTACAACCCGAAACTCTTCGAAAAACTCTTCTCTAACCTAATCTGATAATTTCGGACATTCTCCGTGTTTTGACTTTTTCGATCCGGACTACGGTTTGACCCGTACGCGTCCCGACATAAATTTTTTGATATGATAATCATTTCGATAGATCAATAAAACTCATATTCTCAAGAGACGGGATATTATTACATTATTTTTGTATAACGTGTTTTATAAGAAGCTCGGTTGTGATAATTATCCAATACGGGTACCAAATTGGATCATTTTTGCATTTACTTAGCGGCTAAGTAACTTATTTTTCGATCCAATACGATCCAACGTGTATTAATATTCCATAAATATAAATAGCCTATTTCTTATTTCATTTTATTCGTATAATCATAATCGATCAGTAAAAATATAGAATTATAGAGGAAAACCCGTGAAATCAATACGTTTTTTAGAATTAAACCTAAAAATGAAGGCGTTATCGAACTCTGATTTGGGCGTGCAAGTAGTCGAATCGAAGCTTGTGAAAATTACTTTCATAATTTATAATCAATTTCACTGAAAAAATCAAAGGTATTTATATATATATATTTATTTAATTTCGAATTTAATTATGATAAAACATGAATTTTTATTTTGATGTTATTTGTAAGATTTGATGATTGTATCTTGTAGATAATTTTGTCCTGGTCATTTTGGTATATTATATGTTGAATTTGGAGTTCAATAACATATAGAAAATTGAGTTTGATTCTCGAAATAATAAAATTAGGGTTTATAGGTTTGAATGCTCGTAATTGAAATTTGGGAGTTTTTGATCTAGGGGTTATTGGTTTAATTGGTTCATACCATTAATTAGATCATGTAAAATTGAGTTAATTGATGGTGGTTTGAAGGTCAAAGGATTTCGGGTTTGACCTCGCCGGAAAACGGCGGAGGTGTCACCGGAAAACTTTGAGGTTATTTTCTGGATCGTATAGGAAGTAAGTGCGTGTTTTTCTGCCATTAACAAGTTTCTGCAGTAGAGAGGATTAATTGTTATTATTTTGGAATGATTCTGGGTTGTCCTGAAGGTTGTCGGAAAAGCTCGGTGACCGGTGTTAATGGCAGCCGGCCACTGAAGCTGGCGAACGGGGAAGACAAGGTGGCAAACTACGGTTTGGCCCCTGAAGTTTCCTAAATTTTCAAAAATCCTATTTCAGTTTTAAAAATTTACAAAAAATGGAATTCTGTTTTAAATATTTTCAAAAATTGTATTTCCATTTATTTTATTTTTAGAAAATTGTTTTTAATTATATAAAATTCCAAAAATTCATTATTTATTATTCTGAAAATTATTTTAAATTCAAAAATAAATCTAAATTATTTAGTTAATTAATTTTAATTGATAATTAATTATTTAATTAGTCAATTAGTTTAAATATTAATTGATTAATTGAATTAATTAGTTATTAATAAATTTTAATTGATTATTTAATTTAATTTAATTATTTCTCTTGATTTAAAAATCCCGGAAAATAGTTTCAAACTTTAAAATATTATTTTTAAATTCTTTTCAATGCTCGATAATTATTATTAAATGATTTTAAAGTCAGATTCGGGTGTTCGAACCTTATTATTTAATTACAAATGATTCGTCGATTCATTTTAATTCCGAAAAATATTCAAAAATTCGTAATAAATAGAGTGTTCGCCCTTTTAATACGAAACGAACGCTTCTAGACTCAAAAAAATATTCTGCTTCTATTAAAAATACTTTCGAGGCCTAAATTCTTTTGTATCGAAAGGTCATTTATTTTATGAGTCATTCTGAGTCGGTTATTGATCAATAAATACTATTTTGACCTGATTTCAGTTCTTGAAGTTCCGAGTCCTACCTTTTAACGATTTGACTTATATGTTACATAAATTATGTGTTCACGTGTTATATGAATAACATAATTACATGCTATGTGACCCGTATGCTATCTGTTTGCAATTTCCAATACCATGATTAAATATAAACGATCGGGTAGACGTCGAGACGTATAATTACGTCAACTGAGTTTTGTCTTGTTAATTAAATAGCATTTTTTATGATAGATACTTCTAGTTCAAGGTATTCAAAGCCAGACAGTGATAGTGAAAGTGAAGTATGATTGTGTTTGGTAATGGAATGAGTTGATACAAAGTAGATGTGAGCATAGAGTAGTGATTGAAGGATAGAAAGTGAACCAATTGAGGCAAGTATTCCTAAACTTTCTTTTGATATACTGCAAATATTTCTTTCCTATTATAAGTTTAGAATAGTCAAATGTTTTATATTTCACTGCAATTACTCTTAATTATGCACGTACTTTTCATTATTGTTCCTTTATTATTAATAGATCTCTTGAGCAAATACCTATTATTTCGGGTTATTTACGAACCCTGAATCGAGATGTTTTGACATCAAAGTGTTTTGACATCAAAATACTATATGGACTGGATGGTTTTGATGAGGGCCGGTGATGGACTGCACCCTAAGGACAAGAGATGCCTGAACCCTTAATTACGGAGGCCATAGTGCCTAGGTACCTTATATGTTGGTGGGTCTATACAGATGGGTATATATCTACACTATACCCTGACTGATCAGCAGGTTATAGTGCATATGTTGGTTCTAGCATCCAGTCTAATTTATTGTTGATCGCCATTAATGGCATTCCTTCTTGGAAAGTTTATGATTACAAAAAAAATATAATTCAAAGAGATGAATCAGTGAAACGTTCACTGTTCTTTTATAGAGAAATATGATTTATGATTAAAGGCCAATGAGGGCCGATGTTTTTATTCTCCCAACTATTTTAAATAAATAAAAGTGTTTTGAAATCATTTAAAGATTGTTTCTAGAAGTTTTTTTGATATGATACCTGGAAATCTATTATGATACTTGATGGGCATTTTTGGCTCACTGTTGCTTTATATAACGACATATAAGTTTCTTTGATATTGCTTTGTGTAATACATGTATGGTATAATTTCAATACATTAGAGGTAACGGCGTATAAGAGAATGCAGCATGCTTACTCCTTCAAAGGGTAACGGTACATAAGATGTAACAGTGAATATCACATTCGTTCCAATAAATTTGTTTGTATTTAACATTTAATTCTTCAAATTATCTAACTAAGTTATGAGTACAAGAAACAAAAAAGAATAACATGACGGTGGAGAATTATTAATGCATTTACTCGGTCCATTTAATGACTCATAATGGCAAGTTACCAAATATAGGTGTAAATATGAACAAAAACAATATGAGAGGAGAAACCACCCAGAGAGATGTCATTGGAGATCGTTATGATGAAATATAGGACATGGATGAGGTTGAGGGGATAGATGAGTACATATCACTACGTATATTAATATAAAATAAATATGTAATTATTGTGACGACTGAGAATTTTTCGACGTAATTAAGTCAATAAAGTATGCTTTATGTGATGTGATTATAATTATGTGATTAAGTATTGATTAATTGTCTTTACTGTATATTAGAATCTAGGAGTGTAAGTAAAAGCGTTCCAATTTAAAGAGTCAGCTTAGGAGTTAAGTTGTGTTATCGGGCCGTCAGGTAGAACGGAACCCGTCCTAATAGGGGTTTTAAAGTATATGAAATGTGAACTATATGTTATTATGTGAAATGAAATGTTTAAGTAAAGTAATGGGTCCTAGTGATGTGTTGGTCGTTAATAAGAAGCGTAATCGAAACGCTGAGCGTTGGGCCGTCAAGCTGAACGTGACCCAGTACGCGTAGAAAAGGATAAAGATTAAAGAAGGACAAATTTTTTGATCAGACATGAGTTGTTATATGTTCGTATGTGTATGATTGCTTGTCTGTGTGCATGACTACGTGATCTGTGACATTTTTATGAATTTAAGGGAATTATTTGATTTAAATAAAGGTTTATTTAACCTTCACGTATTTTTATAAAATTATCTGAGTAAGATAAAAGCATGGGATTTGTTCTGTTATTGTCATAATAGTCCTAAAGACTTTTTAAAAATGAGGGACGAATTTATTTGTTGGTCGTTGTATTTTAAATTGATTTTTTATGTGATAAAATGCTATTACTAGCACGAACTTGCGAAAATAATATAAAATCAACCGTTCGCTCAAAAGATTGTTATGAGTAATGGTTGGAAAGCTAATTTCGAGATCTACGTATTAAAATTGTCAATTGCAATAATTTTCGACTTTCCGAGAGAGATATATTTTATATTTGATTTTTATTTTATTTGAGTAAAAAGAAAGGTTAATCAAACTCAAAAAGGGATTTAGTAGATTACTAAAATTCCCTTGGCCCTAATATAATATAAATTCTCTCCCCCCTTTCTTCCTTTCTTTTCCCGAGATCACTCTTTCCCCTCTCCCTCACTTTCTTTTCCTCTCTCTCTCGAACACCCTCACTCTCTCTCTCTCGGCTCTCTCCATCTCTCTTCTCTCTCTCTTGCATGCAACACCCAATATTCACTCAAACTCAAAGATATTACCTTCAATACCTCTATTTTCGGTATACTTCTCAAATTCCATTTGCATTTAAGTGTTTGTGTAAGTGTTTTTGGTAATCATCTCTATGGTTATGTTCAAGGAAATCAATTTCTTGATACAAGATCATAAGAGTAGATTCAAGAAGATTTTATGGTTTAAAACTCAAGAGGAGACCCGTTACGGGCACTCTTAAGTTCGACCACCACCGGCCATGATCCAAGGAGAGCCGGTGGAATTTTAATGATGTTTTAATGTGATTTTGAGCCTTGCATATTTTGGTTCTTGAAAGTTCAAAAAGGGTTTTTGGTATTTCCTTTGAAATTTGATTATGTGATTGAAAATGGATTGTTTTGATTGTTTGATGTGTGTGTAAGTTATTTGATACTTAGGAAATCAAATTTGAAGGTTGCATGTGGGTTTTTAATTCGGTATTGTACTAATAAAAAGGGGAATTAGATTTGATGGCTTGATTTTAGTGTAAACTAAGCTTAATTAGTGTAGAATATGATCGCAAGTTAGTTTTAAAAAAGAACAAGTAATGCATGTCATTGTTCGATCTTTGAGATTGTAAATCATGATTTAGCCGAATGAAAAATGGGTTTAAAAGAGATTGATTTGATGATTAAGTGAATGCATGCATGTTGATTAAATAATTTGATTAAGGTTTGAGTCATTAGGTGATGTTTGGTTTTGTGCTTCGAAAATTTTGATGAAAATGACTTGAATGACTACGTTAAGGTTTAAAACAAGATGGAAATGTGATATAAAACTTTGCATGTCAAAATTGATCCTGGTATGTGTGATTTATTGAAAAACCTGAATGGGTCATATGGTTAAAAGATAATTAAGTGGATTTTTGTGAGAATTTATGCTAATTATCTTAGTTACTAATAAGAACTTGGTTGCATGACTTTGATTGGATTATGCTATGTTCGAATTTGATAATTAAAGAGGGTGTTGAATTTTGATTCGGTTTTTGGATTAAAAGAATGCAGCGTAATTGCGAAAAGACCCTTGTAATATGCTTACCAAAGAGGTTTATTGTGTTTGATTATATGAGATTGAATTTGAGTATACGTGGTTGTGTTTTATGTGTATAGCCGAATGGAATAAAATAGAAAAGCGAATGAATTGGTTCCAATACCTTGCTAAGTAATTGCATGTGAAATTCTAGGAGATAGGTGACTTATTTATGGTTGTTGTGGTTCGAATTAAAGAATAAAAGAAAAGGAAATAAAGTGGTTTATTATCAAAGAACTCTAAGTGACGTTATGGTTGCAAAAGATTTAGTCGTGAATAAATCATGTACTCGTAAGAGCTATACCAGTATGATTTAAGTCGATTGTCGAGTATATATAAAGGTGTAAAGGTTAAGAATAAAGTATATGATGTGTGATGTGTGATGTGCTATGTGCTTATGTGTATAAGCTATACTCGTATATTGAATCAAGAGTACAATCGAGCTATCGTATTGAGTGATCATTCCGGGAATGAGAGTTGAGAAACTGATTAAGATTGTGGTTTTTATTGTAAATTCAGAGCGTGAGGGTATTCAGGCTAGGAAAGGAAAGGAAGTGATTGGCTAGGCTAGGGTATTCAGGCTAGGAAAGGAAATGAACTAATTAATGAACCCCTGTTAATGACTTGAGATACCCTGTATTTGATCTTGTTAAACTGTTAATGATAAGCTTGTTGATTCGACCCTTTGGTAACCTGTCTTTTCTGTTCAAGATATTTGTTAAGCCATGAACTGTTATAAACCCTATAATTACCTTTACGAACCCTTTGTAATGATACCTTATTTCTTGATCACCCTATTGATCCTTGAAACAGATATTGATCCTTCTAATTTAAGTACCTTGTTATCCCTGATTCAAAATCCTTGGAGTTGTTCCTTGCTTGTCTTTGAATCACTTCCTTAACTTTGATTTCTTGAAATCTGACTTAAGAATGAGTTTCGACTTGAAAAGTCCGAATGATTTCATATTCTTGGTAATGATAACATGAATTTAGAAAATCTACTTTTTCCAACTCAAGGTTTTCCAAACGAATTCCTGATGGATTGGATTGGGATGTAAGAGGCTAGTGGGACTAGTCTAGTCATGGTAAGAGGCTAGCGGGGCTAGTCCAACTTAAGGCTGAAATTATGCTGATTGGTACCTTAAAGACCGGATGGAGGTCGGTACGGGCTGATCACCCGTATTATAATGAAATGAAAGATAAAGTGATCCAATCAAGGGTTCTATGTTGATTACTTAAAATGGAACTGAAACTTCCTGTTCAATAATTGATTCTTGAAAATGAAAAATAGTTTATATTGTTGTGAAAAGAGTTGATTGTGATAATGCGAAGCTTAAAGCTCGAGAACCCTAATTTTTGATCTGTTGATCATATAATTGATTCCATATAGTGAAATATTGTTGCTTTCCTTTTCTGAAAGATCTGTTCTGATCCTTTAATGATTTGTGATGAATGTCGGCTTTCACCCTGCTTTGAGCCTTGTTCTTTGAAAGCCTCACATTTTTCTTTCATAACCCTTCCTTAACTGAAAAGATGGAAATCTGCCACCTAGAACAAATAAAGTAGAATACCCTGAGATTGGTAAAGTATATTGTGGATTTTATATCGTAGAACTGCTTCATAGTTACATGCTGAGTGTTATACTCATATGTTTCGTTCTAATCAAACCATAGTAGTTAATCAAGAAGATGGCCAGGCTTAGGCGCACTGCTCGTAAGAGCGTACCTGGTGGTCCCTATCGTGTTGAGGGCTTCCGGTTGCCAGAGCAGGTAGTGATATTTTTGAGTTAGCAAGCGCTTAGAAGGAAAATTGTAAAGATACAATGGGTTATCTGTCGGTTCCAAGCCGGAATTGATTATGTTTATTTATTATTATTTTGGGGTTGTAAGTTATATTTTCTGATTGGTAGTTGTTATCTTGTCTCATACTTTATCCTGTTTGATCCTGTTAGTAGTTAATTGGGGTTTATGCTTATTTAAATATTAGATTAAAGGTGTGTGGGTCCTCATTTCTTAACCCCGAGATTGAGGGCATCACAAGTTGGTATCAGAGCTACAGGATCTGGTCCCTGAGACAAGTTAGGATTAAAAAGGGGTATTCTGGGTATATTTATATCGCGCGAGAGTTTGACTCATATAGAATTGAGTTAGACTACTAGGTATAGTCTAAGGAAAGTGTGTGCTAGTGAAAGTGGAAACTAGAGTTAGGTTGTGAGTTAGCTGAAAGCTTTATTTAACCCTAACGTTGTTTCTTGGTTGCTGTTTTGTGTTTTCTCTCAGGATCCCAGTAGTGGTAGTGACTCAGATTCAGAGATTAGTTTGACCGGTACCCCAGTGGACCCTATTCCACCGTCTCCAGAGGAGCCTGTGTATGTTAGTTCAGACCTAGAGGAGGACCCTTCTGAGAGTAGTGAGATCCCTATGCAGATTTCACCCTTGAGGCCAGATTCAGAGACCCCTGCCCCTGAGCCAGAGTCTGAGATGCCTAAAACTGTACCTATCAGTGTTGGTGGCAAGTTAGCCCAGGATCGAGACTTTATTTACTCCCGTATTCCTGAGTTGGGAGCTTTGGTGGATAGGCTAGCCCGAGAGTCTAGGCAGAGCGCTTCGGTTATGGATGATGAGTGGCGAGTTCGGGTTAAGATGGTGGAACAGGTTGCCCGGAGGAGATTGGATGAGGGACCATCCACTAGTGATGCTGATGCTGAGGCCCGGAGGCTGCATAAGATCATTCGCTGGATGTTGGTTGTGTTAAGAGAGATTTTGGATGATTAGACGGGACTGTTGGTTGAGCCCATAGTTGTTGTTTTTCAGCACCAGTAGGCTTTGGGATACCTGGTCAGATGTCGGGATCCCTTTTTCATTTGTTATGTTGTATTTCGGAACTGTGGTAGTGGTAGTTGGTAGAAGTTAGGGGTATATAGGGGATATTTTTCTAGTTTTTCCTCTGCTTAACCCTGTTATATTATTGTACATTATTTCAGAACTTGTGATAGCCAGACTTTTCTTGATGTACCCTTTTTTTAAATAAATCCATTATCTTATTTTCCATTGTGCACCCTAAATATCTCATAAATTGTTCTAAATATCATGTTTCCGTACAACCATGTTTAAAATTCGTAATACCCTGTTCTGTGCCATGATAAAACAACACCGATATGAGAATTATGTAGTAATAGGATTGCATGTGCCAAATTGGGTAAAGCCTAAAACCCGCAAAGAGATTTCATAATAAAATGTTGTTATATATGCCATGCTATCGTATTGCTAAATAATTGCTCAATCAGGTTTGTAAGAAATGGCCAACTCACCAAATCACCAAGAAAAAGAAATACCAACCCAAGACCCAGAAGTAAACCCAGAAACCACCATGATGAGCAGACTTGCTCAGCTTTTACAACAACCTGTGGCCCCTAAAGTTGGAAACTTCAAATACTTTCAATCTGTTCATCCCCCAGAATTCTTAGGTTTGCCAGACCCGATTAAAGCACAGTCGTGGTTAAGAGAAATGGAAAAAGCTTTTGAGTTAGCAGAAGTTAAGGACGACAAGAAACCTCAGTATGCAAGTTATTACCTTAAAGATAAAGCAAGTTTCTGATGGGAATCTTCGAAGGCATTGTTGGAAGGTAAGGACTTTACATGGGAAAAGTTCACTGAGATGTTTTTGGAGAAGTATTTGCCAAGCTATATGCAAGATTAGTTGGAGATGAAATTTCTGGACCTTAGGCAAGAGGATATGTCGGTAGCAGAGTATGAAGTAAAATTTCCAGAGCTGTCTAAATTCGTACCTGAGTATGTAAATACGGAGGCAAAGAAGGCTAAGAGGTTCCAACAAGGACTTAAGCCATAGATTAGGAGTCAAGTAGCGTTGTTGGAAATCAAGAATTATGCTGCCTTGGTACAGAAGGCAATGATAGTGGAAGGTGAGCGTGAAGCTGCGAGGAGAGAAAATGAAGGAAGAAAAAGGAAATTTGAAAGCTCAGAGCAAGAGCAAGGAAGCTCGAAGTTTAGAGGAAAGTTTGGAAGGAATGGTGGAGGTCAAAACCAAAAGTTTCAGAAGTTTAAACCCGGTAACGGAACTCAGAAGAACCGTTTCCAGAAAGCAGGACAACCGGGGAAGGATAACAGACCTCAGATTCAAGAATGCAAGAATTGTGGAAAGAGACACCCGGGAAGGTGTAATAAGTTGGACGTAACATGTTTCAAGTGCAATCAGAAGGGGCATTATTCTTCAAAATGTCCAAACGGAGCAAAGAAGCCTGACTTGGCTTGTTTCAAGTGTGGAAAGGTAGGCCATCTGGCCAGGGATTGCAAGGAGCATGTTCAAAAGGCTAATGTTATTAGGATTGCTGGACCGCCGTCTCTCCCAGCACCATCAGCTCAACCCAGAGCCAGAACCTTTAATATGACAATGAAAGATGTGGTACAAGATGTGGACGTGGCAGCATGTATGCTTGTTATTAACTCAGTAGAAGTAAAAGTATTGATGGATTCTGGAGCAACTAGATCTTTTATCTCTGAAAGTATTCTTGATAAGTTAAATTGTGTTGCGTACCCTCTAGAACCTAATTTGATTATAGAGGTAGCAAATCAAGAGAAAGTTATTGTTAACAAATTTTGTCCCGATTGTGATGTGATTATAGAAGGTCGGCACTTTTATGCTGACTTAATTCCCTTTAAGTTAAGAGAATTTGAGGTTATACTAGGAATGGATTGGTTGTCAAACCATGAGGCGCAAATAGAATGTAAAAGTAAGAAGGTAAAGTTAAGGACCAAGGATGGTAAGGAAGTGATATTTAAAGGAAAGATGCAAGAGAAGAAATTCCTAACGGCCATCGAGATAAGGAGATTAATACGTCAAGGATGCGAAGTTTATTTGGCTCATGTTATGGATGTGGAGAAAGAATCCGTAAGGATCGAGGATATTCCAATAGTAAGAGATTTTCCGAATGTGTTTCCTGATGAATTGCCTGGACTACCTCCAGATAGAGAGATCGAGTTTACGATTGATTTGGCTCCTGGAACGAAACCAGTATCGAAAGCTCCCTATCGTATGACGCCAGTCGAGATGAAGGAATTGGCCGCTCAGTTGCAAGAATTATTGGATAAAGGAGTAATTCGGCTGAGTGTATCCCTGTGGGGTGCACTAGTGTTGTTTGTAAAGAAGAAGGATGGAAATATGAGGTTGTGCATTGATTATCGTGAATTAAATAAATTGACGATTAAGAATAAGTACCCTCTACCGCGGATCGATGACTTGTTTGATCAGTTAAAAGGAGCTTCGTGTTTCTCCAAGATTGATTTAAGATCTGGGTATCATCAATTAAAGATTAAAGCAGAAGATATACCCAAGACAGCGTTTCGAATGAGATATGGGCACTATGAGTATTTGGTAATGGCATTTGGTTTGATGAATGCGCCAGCCACATTTATGGATCTTATGAATAGAGTGTTCAAGCAATATTTGGATAAGTTCATTATTGTGTTTATTGACGATGTACTGATTTACTCCAAGACGGAAGAAGATCATAAGGAATATTTGAGGATTTCTTTGGAAACCCTGAGGAAAGAGAAGCTGTACGCTAAGTTATCGTAGTGTGAATTTTGGCTAAAGGAAGTGCAATTTCTTGGTCATGTAGTTAATAAAGAAGGAATCAAAGTGGACTCAGCCAAGATAGAAGCTGTAATGAATTGGGAAAGACCCAAGACTCCTACGATAGTCAGAAGTTTTCTGGGATTAGCCGGATATTACAGGAGGTTTGTGCAAGATTTCTCTAAGATTGTTGTCCCATTAACGAAGTTAAAAAGAAAGAACGAGAAGTTTGTATGGACGGAAAAGTGCGAGGAAAGTTTTCAAGAGTTAAAGAAGAGGTTGGTAACCGCCCCAGTGTTGGTGTTACCAGATGAAAAATGAGAATTTTCGATATTCAGTGATGCTTCATATAAAGGACTTGGATGTGTGTTAATGCAACACGGGAAGGTAATAGCATATGCGTCAAGGCAACTCAAGCCGCACGAGCAAAAATATCCAACGTATGATTTGGAATTGGCGGGAATTGTGTTTGCCCTTAAGATTGGGAGGCATTATTTATACGGGGAAAATGCGAGATTTATACAGATCATTAGAGCTTAAAGTATATCTTCACTCAAAAGGAATTGAATATGAGACAAAGAAGGTGGTTAGAATTGATCAAAGATTATGATTGTGTGATAAACTATCATCCTGGAAAGGCAAATGTGGTAGCAGACGCTTTAAGTCGCAAGGAAAGGTTGAATATGTTAACGTCATCGGAAGAATTAATCAAGGATTTTGAAAAGATGTAAATAGAAGTGCAGACTCCAGAATTCGGAGGTGAAGCTATATATGCGATGTCATTTCAATCCGAAATTTTGGAAAAGATTCGATGCTGTCAAGAGCAAGTGATGAATCGCGAAAAGGATAAGTTGACAGGAGAAGAAATTAAAGCTCAAAAGGATGGAAACGGAATATACCGTGTTAACTCATATATTTGGATACCTAATGTTGTGGAGCTAAAGCATGAGATTTTGCAAGTAGCACATAACTCGAGATTTTCAATTCACCCTGGAAGTACAAAAATGTACCAGGACTTAAAAGAGAGTTATTGGTGGCCAAACATGAAAAAGGAAATTGTGGAATGGATAAGTAAGTGTTATACGTGTCAAATAGTCAAACCGGAATATCAGAGGCCAAGCGGATTGCTTCAGCCCTTGGATATACTAGAATGGAAATGGGAACATATAGCGATGGATTTCGTGGTAGGATTACCTAAAACCAAATCTAATCATGATGCGATATAGGTGGTAATCGATCGGTTGACGAAGTCAGCACATTTCTTGCCAATAAATGAAAGATTTTCATTGGAAAAGTTGGTCAAATTATATTTGGATGAGATTGTGATGCGTCACGGAGTCCCTGTATCTATCGTGTCTGATAGAGATCCAAGGTTTAACTTGAGGTTTTGGAAATAATTTCATGATCATTTGGGGACTAAGCTGAAAATGAGTACGGCATATCATTCGCAAACGGACGGACAAAGTGAAAGGATAATTCAGACAATTGAAGATATGTTGTGAACCTGCGCAATAGATTTCAAAGGAAATTGGGACGATCATTTGTCGTTAATTGAGTTTTCCTACAACAACAGTTATCACGCGAGTATTAGCATGCCGCCTTATGAAGCATTGTATGGAAGAAAATGTAGGTCCCCTACATATTGGGACGAAGTTGGTGAGTTCAGCAAACGAAGAAAAAGGTAGAAATAATTCGAAAGAGATTAATTGCAGCTCAAGATGGACAAGTAAAGTATGCAAATCGAGAACAAAAAGCTGTGCAGTTTGAATCTGGAGACAAAGTCTTGTTAAAGATATCTCCTTGGAAGGTTTTAACCCAATTCGGAAAGAAAGGGAAGTTGAGTCCTAGGTATATTGGACCATTTGAAGTACTGCGACGAGTTGGGAAGGTGGCATATGAATTGGCACTACCTCCGCAAATGCAACATATGCACAATGTATTTAATGTATCTCTTCTGAAGAAGTATAATGCTGATGCGATCCATGTGATCGAATTGGAACTAGTGGAAATCCAACCAGATTTGTCTTATGTGGAACAGCCAGTTCAAATTTTGGTCCGAAAGGAGAGGACACTTAGAAATAAAGTTGTACCTCTAGTTAAAGTATTGTGGAGAAATCCACTAGTTGAAGAATCGACTTGGGAATTAGAAAGCGAAATGAAAGAAAAGTATCCCCATCTATTTACTTAGACTAGATTCTGGGGACAGAATCCTTTTAAGGAGGGTAGATTGTGACGACTGAGAATTTTTCGACGTAATTAAGTCAATAAAGTATGCTTTATGTGATGTGATTATAATTATGTGATTAAGTGTTGATTAATTGTCTTTACTGTATATTAGAATCTAGGAGCGTAAGTAAACGTGTTCCAATTTAAAGAGTCAGTTTAGGAGTTAAACTGTGTTATCGGGCCATCAGGTAGAACGGAACCCATCCTAATAGGGGTTTTAAAGTATATAAAATGTGAACTATGTGTTATTATGTGAAATGAAATGTTTAAGTAAAGTATTGGGTCCTAGTGACGTGTTGGTCATTAATAAGAAGCGTAATCGAAACGCTGAGCGTCGGGCCGTCAAGCTAAACGTGACCCGGTACACATAGAAAAGGATAAAGATTAGAGAAGGACAAATTTTCTGATCAGACATGAGTTGTTATATGTTCGTATGTGTGTGATTGCTTGTCTGTGTGCATGACTACGTGATCTGTGACATTTTTATGAATTTAAGGGAATTATTTGATTTAAATAAAGGTTTATTTAACATTCGCGCATTTTTATTAAATTATCTGAGTAAGATAAAAGCATGGGATTTGTTCTTTTATTGTCATAATAGTCCTAGAGACTTTTTAAAAATGAGGGGCGGATTTATTTGTTGGTCGTTGCATTTTAAATTGATTTTTATGTGATAAAATGCTATTACTACCACGAACTTGCGAAAATCATATAAAATCAACTGTTCGCTCAAAAGTTTATTATGAGTAGTGGTTGGAAAGCTAATATCGAGATCTACGCATTAAAATTGTCATTTGCAATAATTTTTGACTTTCCGAGAGAGATATATTTTATATTTGATTTTTATTTTATTTGAGTAAAAAGAAAGGTTAATCAAACTCAAAAAGGGATTTAGTAGATTACTAAAATGCCCTTGGCCCTAATACAATATAAATTCTCTCCCCCCTTTCTTCCTTTCTTTTCCCGTGATCACTCTTTCCCCTCTCCCTCACTTTCTTTTCCTCTCTCTCTCGAACACTCTCACTCTCTCTCTCGGCTCTCTCCATCTCTCTTCTCTCTCTCTTGCATGCAACACCCAATATTCACTCAAACTCAAAGATATTACCATCTGTAGCCTCTATTTTCGGTATACTTCTCAAATTCCATTTGCATGTAAGTGTTTGTGTAAGTGTTTTTGGTAATCATCTCTATGGTTATGTTCAAGGAAATCAATTTCTTGATACAAGATCATAAGAGTAGATTCAAGAAGATTTTGTGGTTTAAAACTCAAGAGGAGACCCGTTACGGGCACTCTTAAGTTCGACCACCACCGGCCATGATCCAAGGAGAGCTGGTAAAATTTTAATGATGTGTTAATGTGATTTTGAGCCTTGCATGTTTTGGTTCTTGAAAGTTAAAAAAAGGTTTTTGGTATTTCCTTTGAAATTTGAGTATGTGATTGAAAATGGATTGTTTTGATTGTTTGATGTGTGTGTAAGTTATTTTATGCTTAGGAAATCAAATTTGAAGGTTGCATGTGGGTTTTTAGTTCGGCATTGTACTAATAAAAAGGGGAATTAGATTTGATGGCTTGATCTTAGTACAAACTAAGCTTAATTAGTGTAGAATATGATTGCATGTTAGTTTTAAAAAAGAACAAGTAATGCATGTCATTGTTCAATCTTTGAGATTGTAAATCATTATTTAGCCGAATGAAAAATGGGTTTAGAAGAGATTGATTTGATGATTATTTGAATGCATGCATTTTGATTAAATAATTTGATTAAGGCTTGAGTCATTAGGTGATGTTTGGTTTTGTGCTTCAAAAATTTTGATGAAAATAACTTGAATGACTAAGTTAAGGTTTAAAACAAGTTGGAAATGTGATATAAAACTTTGCATGTCAAAATTGATCCTCGCATGTGTGATTTATTGGAAAACCCGAATGGGTCATATGGTTAAAAGATAATTAAGTGGATTTTTGTGAGAATATATGCTAATTATCTTAGTTACTAATAAGAACTTGGTTACATGACTTTGATTGGATTATGCTATGTTCAAATTTGATAATTAAAGAGGGTGTTGAATTTTGATTCGGTTTTTGGATTAAAAGAATGCAGCGTAATTGCGAAAAGACCCTTGTAATATGCTTACCAAAGAGGTTTATTGTGTTTGAATATATGAGATTGAATTTGAGTATACGTGGTTGTGTTTTATGTGTATAGCCGAATGGAATAAAAGTAGAAAAGCGAATGAATTGGTTCAAATACCTTGCTAAGTAATTGCATGTGAAATTATAGGAGATAGGTGACTTATTTATGGTTGTTGTGGTTCGAAATAAAGAATAAAAGAAAAGGAAATAAAGTGGTTTATTATCAAAGAACTCTAATTGACAGTTATGGTCACAAAAGATTAGTCGTGAATAAATCATGTACTCGTAAGAGCTATACCAGTATGATTTAAGTCGATTATCGAGTATATATAAAGGTGTAAAGGTTAAGAATAAAATATATGATGTGTGATGTGATATGTGCTTATGTGTATAAGCTATACCCGTATATTGAGTCAAGAGTACAATCGAGCTATCGTATTGAGTGCTCGTTCCGGGAATGAGAGTTGAGAAACTGATTAAGATTGTGGTTTTTATTGTAAATTCGGAGCGTGAGGGTATTCAGGCTAGGAAAGGAAAGGGTATACTAGGTAGCAGCAGTTCAACCTTCAAGAAAGTGAATTCAGACAAGTAACTCTCATTACTTGTGAAAATGGTTATAGAGAGGTTATTGTTCATACCATGCAGAGTATGGAACTGTTTAATTAATGAACCCCTGTTAATGACTTGAGATACCCTGTATTTGATCTTGTTAAACTGTTAATGATAAGCTTGTTGATTCGACCCTTTGGTAACCTGTCTTTTCTATTCAAGATATTTGTTAAGCCATGAACTGTTATAAACCCTATAATTACCTTTACGAACCCTTTGTAATGATACCTTATTTCTTGATCACCCTATTGATCCTTGAAACAGATATTGATCCTTCTAATTTAAGTACCTTGTTATCCCTGATTCAGAATCCTTGGAGTTGTTCCTTGCTTGTCTTTGAATCACTTCCTTAACTTTGATTTCTTGAAATCTGACTTAAGAATGAGTTTCGACTTGAAAAGTCCGAATGATTTCATATTCTTGGTAATGATAACATGAATTTAGAAAATCTACTTTTTCCAACTCAAGGTTTTCCAAATGAATTCCTGATGGATTGGATTGGGACGTAAGAGGCTAGTGGGACTAGTCCAGTCATTTTAAGAGGCTAGCGGGGCTAGTCCAACTTAAGGCTGAAATTATGCCGATTGGTACCTTAAAGACCGGATGAAGGTCGGTACGGGCTGATCACCCGTATTATAATGAAATGAAAGATAAAGTGATCCAATCAAGGGTTCTATGTTGATTACTTAAAATGGAACTGAAACTTCCTGTTCAATAATTGATTCTTGAAAATGAAAAATAGTTTATATTGTTGTGAAAAGAGTTGATTGTGATAATGCGAAGCTTAAAGCTCGAGAACCCTGATTTTTGATCTGTTGATCATATAATTGATTCTATATAGTGAAATATTGTTGCTTTCCTTTTTCTGAAAGATCTGTTCTGATCCTTTAATGATTTGTGATGAATGTCGGCTTTCACCCTGCTTTGAGCCTTGTTCCTTGAAAGCCTCACATTTTTCTTTCATAACCCTTCCATAACTGAAAAGATGGAAATCTGCCACCTAGAGCAAATAAAGTAGAATGCCCTGAGATTGGTAAAGTATATTGTGGATTTTATATCGTAGAACTGCTTCATAGTTACTTGTTGAGTGTTATACTCATATGTTTCGTTTTAATCAAACCATAGCAGTTAATCAAGAAGATGGCCAGGCTTAGGCGCACTGCTCGTAAGAGCGTACCTGGTGGTCCCTATCGTGTTGAGGGCTTCCGGTTTCCAGAGCAGGTAGTGGTATTTCTGAGTGAGCAAGCGCTTAGAAGGAAAATTGTAAAGATACAATGGGTTATCTGTTGGTTCCAAGCCGGAATCAAGTATGTTTATTTATTATTATTTTGGGGTTGTAAGTTATATTTTCTGATTGGTAGTTGTTATCTTGTGTCATACTTTATCCTGTTTGATCTTGTTAGTAGTTAATCGGGGTTTAGGCTTATTTAATTATTAGATTAAAGGTGTGTGGGTCCTCATTTCCTAACCCCGAGATTGAGGGCGTCACAATTGTGGTAAGCGCATTAGGTGGGTATTTAGTGCCAACAAACTGATAATAGGTATATTGGGTCAAGTTGTACCCAAAAATGGGTATATCGGTTATTTTCTCTTATTTTATGAATAAGTGGCGATAAATTTAAATTATTATATATATTTTATTATTACAAAAAATATTATTGTTTGTCATCAATGTCAATGATTTTCGTCACACCCTATCAACGAGCTTTCTTACAAATTTCATATTTCTTTAAACATAAACTCATTTACAAGACTATAAGCCATATTTGTCAAAAACATATTTAGATGTAATAAAAATTTGTGAATTAAATATTAAAAAAATTATCAACCAAAAAATATATATATTAAGTATAAATGTGTATCGTAACCATTTATACCTCTTATTAAATAAATTGCATATACCCCTGTCATACTTTAATTATTATATTTATATGCTACAAAGAAGTTCAAATTTACACAAAGATAATAAAATAAGAAATGTTCATGTGTAAAAGTATAATGCAAACTTGTAGCGGAAATAAGTGTTGTGTAACTTATCAATCACATTTTTAACAAACATTCACATAAAAAAAGTGTGAAGAAATCAATATCTTATACACGTAGTGGATTCACAAGTATATCCTTATGTTACTCCATCACCTTAACCAATTAATGTACCATTCTCTTTCTCAAGTGTTGCTTATATATATATATATAGGATTTAAGTTCTATGGAGACCACTTTTTTTGGAGACCTTGGAGACCACTTGTGTTCTGCAAGTTAAATATTGCATAAAAATATTGTAAAATATATTATTTGTGAATCGTGCTCTACAAAGATCTTTATTTTATTCAAAATCTTGAATATCATATATGTACTGCATGTAAAATATTACAAAAATACTTTATTCTGCAAAACATGTTAAGTTTGCAGAACATTTGTTCAGCTTGCAGAACATACACATTCTACTTATTAAACTTAAATGATCTTCAATAATTTTAATGAATTAGTGATACTCGTAGAACATACTTCACAAAATAATATATTTTATAGTGTTTTGATTGCAGAACATATGTGGTCTCCAAGGTCTCCGATAAAAAAGTGGTCTCCATAGAACTTTTCTCTCTCTCTCTCTCTCTCTCTCTATATATATATATATATATATAAGTTCGAGCTTATAGTATTTATAGAACATATAATTATGTTAATTTATATTGGTGTATGTCTGCATTTTTACACGCCACAACATGAAAGAATAATATCGACTAAAAAGATAATTTTGGTAAGGTTTCTGTATATAATTTAATTAGGAGGCACTTAGCATGTCCTGAGATCTGTATTTGTTAATAGGAACTACTATATTTTGTGGCAGTTCAAACAATTAAAAACATTTTTGTTGTAACTTTCATATATCTCCCTTAGTGGTGGCAATGAACATCATTACACATGTTGCTTCAGCTTAACGTCAAATATTTAAAAAACATGCTCAACACCAATGCCAGCACACCCAAAAAACTACTCCTCATATACACAAACAAATACATTACGGGCAAAAACATGAATATGCAGTTAATAACGGGAGTTAAAATAAATTCATTTCAAACAATCTAGAGGATGTTCGTGCATTGCACGGATTATAGAGTTAGTTATTCTCATATAACATATCATGCATTTATTTATATTGTTATGGTTCTAGTCTTCTAAATGTTAATGAAAGAACTAAAACTAAAACGAGAACCAAGATTCTGAAAATAGTAAACTGTATCTCTAACACCCCAGTCCATGTTATAAGTTTTGAGACTCCTATTTACTTTACAAGCCAAAGTATTACTACTAGGGAAAATCATTGATCGGTTCGCCTATATCTTTGGTTTCTAAAATTGAAAATTGCAACTGTCGGTTTGATTTGGGGTTCAGTTTCCATTTAAAAAACCCTAATTCGATTATAATCGGCTCGACATAAAGATGAGAACAAATATTAACACTAAAATTAAAAAAAAACTTAGCCATACAAAAATATTAAAACTTAAAATTACACGAGGAGTCCAAATTACATATGGAGTCACTAATATATATCTTTTTTCCACAAAAGAAAATTATTGGAATATTTATTTATCACTTCTCGGTTTATTCTCAACTCCTTGCTTTATATATACATCAGGAGCAGGAATATATGTGGCATGTAATCTCATATTATTCCCCTTAAAAGGATTAAATACCAGCATGTAATTTTTCAGATAATCAAGCTATGTTTTCTAGAGATATTGTTATTCATTTTTATGGCAGAGGAAATGAGATGATAAATTTATTGGCAAGCGGCAGAATATAACAAATGGAGCAACTATTATATCTTGACTGCCTAATGGCTAATACCATTTGCATAGGCACCAAACTTCTTTCTTTAAGTAATCAAGTGAGATAAATTAAAAAAAAGTCACATTTATAATAGGCCCAAATGAATTAACATTGGCCCAAATCCCAACATATAAAATATCTTATGTTTATTTATTTATTTATCATTTAAAATTCATAAAAATATATAAAAAAAATAAATTATATATTTATTTAATTATTTATATAATCGGTTCAGTCAATGTTTCAGTTCGGTTTTTTTGTACTAATAACTGAAACCGCACCCATGAAATTCGTTCAATTTTTAAATTCTCGGTTTTGGTTTCAGCTCGGGTTTTTTCGGCTCGGTTTTTCCGGTTTCGATTCGATTTTAGTTTTATTTCGAATTTTTCCTCAGCCCTAATTACTACTATGTGGGCCTATATTGCGCTTGTTTTTTACACCTGCATTTGGGTCAGTACTCTTCGACTTATATCGTACTCGGAATCGTGACTTGACCCGATTTTTGAAAAAGGCTCGATATTTGACCAGGGTTATGACATACGGTATCAGAGTCGACTCTCGAAAATTTGATGGGTCAAGTTAGGGAGGTGGGGACATGAAGGCTCATAGTATTATCCCACAATGGACAGAGGTCCGGAGGTTGGGAGAAAAAATCAATAGGTATTATCCCACAATGGTTAGAAAGGAACGATGCGGACTTATAGGCGGGCTGTTTCGGACTGACGAGGACATCCGGAGTTTAAGTAGGGGAGTTTAAAACACTCTAGTCCCACATCGGTAAGATTTGAGAATTCTGTCCAGTTTATAAGGAAAAGTACTATTATATGCATCAACAAATCATAAGTTTTTGATGGTCCGATGTGGGCTTGTCGTTTATCCAAGTTAGCCACATTTAGCCAGTAGAATTCATCTTATTTCAGACCCGGAATCGGGACTTCACCCGATTTGTTCACGTATCAATTGTTCGGAAGTAAGATCTTGGTTACTTAACATGCGCGATGGTTCACTTATTATTACAGTATAGATCTAATAGGTCAGCAAATGAAGGAACCACACCGAGTCCCACAAGAAAATTCGGAATCCAAACAGCGTAATTGACTGTTTCACATAAATCAATATACTTAGACTCTGGGGTAATATTAAATTAAACGTCGTCCAACGGCCCTCACTGGATATTAGACTGGTACTTATTGGTCACTCTTGAAGCATATGATACATCTGTTTGATATATTTCAATATATCATTGTAGACATAACAGATTCAATTATCGAAGACTTTGAAACCTTATTTATGTTGTACAATCTGTGCAGAAACAAACCAATATGTGTATGTGTGTATGAACAAAATAAACAAACAGAGTAACAGAAAAAGAGGAGAGAAGGATATAATCTGAGTCCAGTGCAAAATTGTCTCCTTAAAGCTTATTAGCCCCCACCGTCGTGTGCGAGCAAAAAGCCTCCCAGGATAAAACGGATTGTAGTGATGTAGAACAACACTCTCAGCGAGCTTGAAATAGAGCAAGAAATTGTCAGCGGAGGAGAGAGAGGTAGGGTTTTGTGTTTAGAGGCGAATGTATTTTTGGTGTGTATAACCCTAACGCCCTAGAGGTGTTTATATAGGTGTAGATAGACTTGTGCACTACCCTTTTCCATAATTAAATATCATTAATTATGGAATCGGTGTAATACTTGCAAGCTACTCTATTCCATAAATAATCTGAAACAGAATCAGATTAAATAAATCAAGACATACATCATATCAATTAATCTGAAACAGAATCAAATTAATTTATGCCATAATATTTGAGCCAAATTCTAGTGGTAAATAATAATTTCTATTATTAAGAGAATATCATCATATCTCACACATCTTTTAGTCATAATGCTCAAAATATGACTTACCAATATGGGACTTATACCCATATTTTCCAACAATCCCCCACATGGGTGAGATTGGTGATCTTAGTAGTACACACCAGACAGACAGACACAAGGTTTGACTTGGTGATAATTTCTTCGATCAGTTATAACATACGATAGGTAGAGAATGCTCCTTGAACCTTCGCTCGAGTAAGCATACCGACTTTACTGGTAGACAGTAGACGTGCTTGTCCTTGAACTGTTCGACCGTTTATGTAAAAGATGCATAACTTATCATTATATCTTTTCTGACTCGTTCAGCTCTCATGGGTATATCCATTTTGGCCATGGAACATCATCCTGGTTCTGCAGGAGTTGCTAAAAAATTGTGCCTCGCAATTCTCCTTTGAAGCGGCCTCACTTCTCTCCCACATAGGTGATCTTTGTCTTATAGAGTAACCCACGTTTACTCAACTGAATTCCATGCATTCAATATTTTGAACTCCATGTATTCACCGAAAGATCATTAAAATATCATAAGCTTAACCTCGTACCTTACGGGTCTCACTGTTTCTCATCATAGGAATAGGCCAGGGGTTACCCCCACAATGATTTGGTAATCATGATTTAGTTGTCCCATTGAACCAAGTTCTTAGGATCTCCAGTCAGCAATGGTTAGGTGTCCACCATGATGTCGTTAAGCAATAGGCTTAAGGCCCATCCTTCTTGATGATTTCTCAACCACTTCTCTTGATAACCCTTTGGTTAGCGGATCCGAGATATTATCCTTTGACGATATATAGTCAATGGTAATAATTCTGGTTGAGATTAATTATCTAATGGAACTATGTTATCGTCGTATATGATGGGACTTTCCATTATACATCATGCTCTGTGCTCTGCCAATAGCGGATTGACTATCACAATGTATCCTATTACAGTCACAGACTTTGGCCATCTTGGAATATCCTCCAAAAACTGGCGTAGATATTCAGCCTCTTCAGCGTATTTATCTAGCTAGTGCCACGAACTCAACTTCCATCATGGAATTAGTTATCACCGTTTGCTTGGAAGATTTCCATGATACTGCCGCTCCGGCTAGTGTAAATACGTAGCCACTCATAGACTTTAGTGCCTTCTTGCTAGATATCCAGTTTGCGTCAGTATATCCCTCTAATACTGCTAGATATCTGCCATAGTGCAGTCCATAGTTTCGAGTTCCCCTCAAATACCTCAGTACTCTTATGATTGCTTTCCAGTGATCAGCTCCCGGATTACTCATAAATCTACTCAACATGCTAATTGAGTTTGTAATGTTTGGTCTTGTACAACTCATAAAGTACATCAGACTTCCGATTATTCTCGAGTATTCCACTTGGGAGACTCTTACACTTTTATTATTGGATAGATGTAAAGTCATATCCATAGGTGTCCTAGCTTTCTCAAAGTCATCCTTAAGAAACTTTTCTAGGATCTTGTCATCGTAATGAGGTTGACTTAGTGCGAGACCCTATGATGTTCTAGAAATTTGAATTCCTAGAATAACATTTGCTAGCCCCATGTCTTTCATGTCGAACCTTGATTTCAACATGTCCTTAGTAGATTTGATCACTTTATCATTGCTTCCGGCAATAAGTAGATCATCTATATACAATGTCATTATGACATAACCGCTGTCATTTTCCTTGACATAGTTTTTCTCATTTTCCTTGTAATAGACACAACTATCACATTGATTGATTTTGAAGCCATTTTCCAGCACGATCTCATCAAATTTTTCATGCCATTTCATAGGCGCTTGCTTTAGACCATATAGTGATTTCACTAATTTACAGACTTTTCTCTCTTGTCCATGGACAACAAACCCTTCAGGTTATCTATATCCCTATTTAGAAAAGTTGTTTTCACATCCATCTGATGTACTGTTAGATTTCGCATTGCAGCGATAGAAAACATTATCCTTATGGATGTTATTCTCGTTACAAGAGAATATGTATCGAAGTAATCAAGGCCTTTTTGTTGCTTGTATCCTTTGATTACAAGTCTGGCCTTATACTTATCGATAGTGCCATCGGTTTTTTCTTGAACACCCACTTGCTACCTAATGGTTTACAACCAGTTGGCAAATCTACTAATTTCCAAGTATGATTCTGCATAATCGAATCAACTTCGTTCTTGATGGCCTCTTTCCACATAGGCCAATCAGGTGAGGTAACTGCTTCCTTATAGGTTATCACCTTCTTCGAGCAAATAGGTCATAAAATCAGACCCACAGGATTTCTCTGTACGTTGTCTTCTGCTCCTTCTCACAAGCCCCACATTTCCGTCTTCACTCTCATTATTATCATCTATAGACTCATGAGTTCATTTAGACGTCGTAGGTTGTTCATTTCCATGGCAATGTTGTCTCAAAGAATGAGGCGTTCCTTGATTCCATAATGGTATTCTTTTGAATATCAGGAATCTTAGATTCATGAACGAGAAACTGATATGCAGTGCTATGTGGAGGATATCCGATGAAGATACATTCCACAGTCTTTGGACCAATCTTCACCTTTTTAGGTGTAGGGATTAGTACCTTTGCAAGGCACCCCCACACTTTCAAGTGTTGATAACTTTGTTTCTTCTTCTTCCATAATTCATAAGGACATACAGCCTTATTCTTGTGCATCATAATATTTAAGATATTATTTGCGCTTAAGATGGCTTCCCCCCACATCGACTGCGGAAGTCCAGAGCTTAACAACATCGCATTCATCATCTCTTTAAGAGTGCGATTCATCCTCTCAGCCACAGCATTTGACTGAGGGGAGTATGGTGCAATGACTTCATGGATTATACCATGTTGTGAACAGAATTCCCCAAAGAGTTCAACATATTCACCTCCACGATCACTTCGTATAGTTTTGATTTTCTCAGATTGTTGTGTCTCAACTTCTTCCTTATAGATTTTAAATTTATCTATAGCTTCATCTTTATTTTTCATCAAATATACATAGTAGTATTTTGTACAGTCATCTATGAATTTAATAAAATACTTGTTTCCTCCTCATGTTGGAGCAAATTTTAAATCACATATATCGCTATGTATTAGGTCTAGCACTTTGGTGTTTCTTTCCACACGTTTAAATGATGATCTCGGTAATTTTGCCTCAACACAAGTATGACACTTATGTTTTAAATCAATTGTTAATTTTGGTATGTATTCTTTTACACTTAACCTTCGTAAAGTGTCGTAATTAACATGTCCTAATCTAGCATGCCATAAATTAGGAGACTCAAGCAAGTAAGTAGAAGACTTCTTCATTTCATTATTGTCCTTAATGGACATAACATTGAGCTTAAAAAGCCCATCGGTTACATAACCCTTACCTACAAACATACCACTCTTAGACAAAACAACTTTATCTGACTCTATTACAATACGAAATCCATGCTTATTCAACATAGAGCCAGACACCAGGTTCTTGCGAATATCAGTCACAAAAGTACATTCTTCAAAGTCAGATTCTTTCTAGAGGTCATCTTCAGAATCACTGTGCCTTCTCCTTCAATCGTAGAAGTTGCAGAGTTCCCCATGTAGAGCTTCTCACCAGCATTAGAAACTTTGAGCCTAGAGAAAACTGCCTTGTCCGAGCAAACATGCCTTGTAGCTCCAGTATCAATCCACCATTCCCTTGGATTTGAGCCAACGAGGTTTACATCAAAGATTGTAGCACATAGGTTTATATCACCTATCTCCTTGGACACATTATCAATCATGTTTGCTTCCTTCTTCTTGCTGGACTTCTTGGGCTTCTTGCAATCGGCAGACCTATGCCCCATTTTATCACAGTTAAAGCACTTTCCTTGAAACTTCGACGGCTTCGAAATTCCTCCTTTGGGTGCCAGCTTCCCCCCTTTCCCAAAATTGTTCTTCTTGGGCTTGGAGCTCTGGTGCTCCACCATGTTTTCCTTTTCAATGGCAATATTAGTTTTCCTCTCGAATCCTCTGTTATCTTCTTCGATATGAAGTCTAACGATAAGATCCTCCATAGACATCTCCTTACGCTTGTGCTTAAGGTAGTTCTTGAAAACTTTCCAACCAGACGGCAACTTTTCAATCACAGTAGTAACTTGGAAAGACTCACTTATGACCATCCCCTCAGCATGGATATCATGGATGATCACTTGTAGTTCTTGCACCTGACTGACCACAGTCTTAGAATCCGCCATCTTGTAATCAAGAAAGCGACCAACGATCCACTTCTTTGCCCCAGCGTCCTCGGTTTTATACTTATGGTCAAGTGATTCCCATAAGACCTTAGCTGTTTTTTCGAGCAGTATACATTATACAATGAATCAGCCAAACAGTTTAGCACATAGTTCCGACAAATATAGTCGGCGTGCTTCCAGGCATCCACAGCATACACAGTCTGCATATCACTCTCAGCAGTGAGCAATGGTACTTCCTCCTTGAGATATCGATCAAGGTTTAGAGTGGTCAAATAAAACAACATCTTTTGCTGTCAGCGCTTCAAGTTCGTTCCGTTGAACTTCTCAGATTTCCCAGCGTGTGCTGCAGGCACAGTTGGCATAACAGGTGAAGCAGACAACGCATGTGTGACATATGTTATGTGCGTCTGTACTACAGGTGTATGCACACCAGTAGGCACCGCATGTATAATCGGAGGAGTGAATCCTGCCGATATCTGTCCAAGAGGCACACTAAACTGTCCAATGACAGTGTGTCCCACTGGCACATGTCCCGAAGGCACATGTCCAACAGGTGTCTGACCCCCATCAGATACTACGATCTGTGCGTTAGGGTTAGTCACCTGCTGGTGAACCCCATCAGATCCAGCGATTTGTGCATTGGGATCAGCCGTCATGTTCATCGTATTGTTCACAGTGTTATCGTTCATCGATCTGTTACTCAAGAAAACAGACAGATACGGATTTGTCAGTCACAGATTAAACAAATTAATAAGGTTTAAGATTGTTGTACAATCTGTGCAGAAACAAACCAATATGTGTATGTGTGTGAACAAAATGAACAAATAGAGTAACAGAAAAAGAGGAGAGGAAGATATAATCCGAGTCCAGTGCAGAACTGTCTCCTTAAAGCTTATTAGCCCTCACCGTCGTGTACGAGCGAAAAGCCTCCCAAAATAAAACGGATTACAGTGATGTAGAACAGCACTCTCAGCGAGCCTGAAATAGAGTAAGAAATTATCACCGGAGGAGAGAGATGTAGGGTTTTGTATTTAGAGCCGAATGTGTTTTTGGTGTGTATAAACCTAACACCCTAGAAGTGTTTATATAGATGTAGATAGACTTGTGCGCTACCCTTTTCCATAATTAAATATCATTAATTATGGAATCAATGTAATACTTGCAAACTACTCTATTCCATAAATAATCTGAAACAGAATCAGATTAAATATATAAAGACATGCACCATATCAATTAATCAGAAACAGAATCAAATTAATTTAAGCCATAATATTTGAGCCAAATTCTAGTGGAAAATAATAATTTTCATTATTAAAAGAATATCATCATCTCTCACACATCTTTTAGTCATAATGCTCAAAATACGACTTACCAATATGGGACTTATACCCATATTTTCCAACAATTTATGCGTTCCTTATCTTCCATCGATTTAGGAGATTTTATTTAAATACAATTTATATATGATTTAATTCAGGTTAGACCGTAATTTTGGTTAAAATTTTAAGATAATACGAATTAAGATTAGATTAAAATCAATTCAAATATCTCGGATCATTACAAATTTGTTCTTCTAAATTTACAAGAAAGATTTTTCAAACTAGCCAAAATACATTAAAGTAACGTGCAAGGAAACAGGTAATAAGTTGAGCCGTGAAACCTCGTTGATCTAACAAGAACTTTCCCGCTTAACAATTTTGGTAATTGGTATTTATAATTGGCCCGAGGGCACATAAATAACTGAAACAAAAATTATTTAAATTGTTAAAGATCCTCGCCATATTTTGGTATAAAGATATTCAATATAGTTTTATGTCATTTAACTTTGACATATTCTATTTTTTAGCTTCGGTTGAATTTATTAGAAGATTACATAAGATAATGAATATAAATGTAATTATTCACGACTGAGGACTTCAACTATTAGATTTCCAGAAATAAAAAATATCTTATTTTTAAGTATATTTTTCATTTTTTTCATCTAAAATAAAACCTTTTCATACTAAAAATTTGATCTAATAGTTACTATGCTTAACAATAATTTTTTTTAATATAAATCTTTGCTTACGAATTAATTAATTAACGTACTATAAAGATTTTGGTAACTTATATCGAGCATGGTATATATCTCTAAAATTATAGCCGGAGTACAACTAAACTCATAATTTTTTATATCAAATCTCATATTTACAAATCATATTCGGTTTGCCCGACAAAAAAAAATTATATTCTGTTAGAATAATTGAATTTATAATATTTCAGATTATTCGGTTACATTTCTCGTACAATTAAGTTTGGTATTATATATGTCGAATATAATTTACGGTTCCATGAATTTCAACTCCGTTTTTTTATCGAAACTCATTTTATCAGAACTGCCATTAATTACCTAATTTCCTTATTTAAAAAATGTAAAATAAAATAAAAAATTTGTTTAATATTATCGGGTCAGTGACCATGTTTCCGGTGACCCTTGATTACAACATTAAGACACAAATAAGTTGTATGTATGTCTATACCAATGTCCGGAAACCAAGTTTGTAAAACTCGAAAATCGGATCTAGTTGGCTACTTAACAAAAACTATTATTGGATGTCGAAGATGGTATTCAGAAGAATGGCGAAATGTGTCCCTGGAAGATGTTCAGATAGGGGCATAAATACCTACCAGAATTCAACTCAAGGAAATAGGTCAATTGTTATTGGGTGCTGGATTCATCCCAAAGGCACTATTTTATGTCGCCAGAGAGCCAAACTTCAGACCCGTAACACTTATTAAACAGTCAAAAATCATACATATGAAAATACAAATATCTAATTCACTTAAATATATATCAATCAATTTATTCAAAGTTCTAACAGCACTCAGAATGAAAAGGACTTTGTAAGTATTTGTAAAATCATATTGGTCTTTCGACCTCATTACATGTGCGATCCTCATCGTGCCAATATTCATAATACTAAATAATCAAAATAAACAAGATATTTAGTAAATAAAAATTAACTTGTTGAAGCACTCAGAATGAGTAGGAGGGTATATTCATCATTAAATAATTCGGAATATAAATAAATTATCATCATCATGCTCGAAGTAAGAAATCGATAATTTGTATACAACAAAATAATCAGAACAGGATATAAATCTCGATCAGCGGGGGACACTACAAAAGTGCCACTTCAGATGACCGTCGTGAGAATTTGACATCCAAATCATCATTTGAATCGATAGAGGTTGTCTGTAACTCGAAACACACATAACTTTGTATATGACAGCGGCGTCGATTGAAGTAGGAGTAACTTGAGGTGGACAAGGGGATTGGCGAGGATTTATAGGGATGGGTTATTATTTTAGGGTTTTACGTCTGATAGAACTGGACTTTGACCTTGAGATAAGGCTCTGAATATTTGGATTGGAGACCCATGGGCTAAGGCCCAGTTTTAATAGAGAGCAACTAATTTGTTTGGGCATTGTACACTACTAATTCATCTATTTATTGTCCTTGGAAAAATATATTATACCCTTGCCATTCTTTATACCCAAACTGAAACTGGATTATAGGCGCACTAGTTTAAAATATTATTTATTAAAAGATATAAATATATATAGAGCCCGTTTGTGTACGGGCTTAGAAGTTACTTACGTCTTATACTTATCTCAACTCGAACTGTTTGTCGACCCAACTTATAAGTTGAATTTAGAATTTATAAGCTGATAAGCTGAATGTTAGTAACAACGTACTTTTTCTCAACTTATTTTAATTTTTTATTTTTTTAATCACTTTAGTTTTAAAATATATGTTTTTAAAAGTTAAGTTAATTTAAACGTCGTGAATTAAGATAATTATATTCAAAAATTATTTATTTTGGTTCATTTAAGTAAAAAAAGAGAAATTATCCAAACACTTATATTACTTATAACTATTTATGCACTTATCACATGTAAATCACTTATTCATTTTAATCTATAAATTACTTATTTTAATATTTCTCAAACGGGCACATAATAAATGATGATAAATAAATATATGAAATATTTTATATTTTAGATCAAGTAATATTATTTAGAAAAAATTAACTTTAATACAATAAAGTCTTATCTTTATATATTTTAAGAATCATTCATGATCTTGCCAAAATCGGAAGACAATTCAAAATTTCATTAATAAGCTTACTCTGTTTATGTTAAATTACATTATTGACATATTAATTTGGTCTAAAAAAGTTCGGTAAATAAAAACGGGCCGAAGAAGAATATGGAGATGTTTGTGTGCTAGGTGTAGAGACGCCAGCTGATGCTGATGACAATGCTGTAAACTAATCTAAGACACAATCTAATGCGGTCATTACCAAGACACGTGTAAGAAATTCACTCAAGCCATGCGTCATCCGCCCCCAGCAACGAACGACCCAGATCGAAAGGTACCAACCCCTAAATCCTATGCTTTGGGCTATAAATTCACCTTACATTTCTATCTTCATCATCCAAAAGTGAGTTATTGCTCTCGCATCAGAGGCGCCGCGGGGCTCAAACCCCTATCTGGTGTTGTTTTGTAGACACCCAGTGGCAACTACACCGCAAGAAGGGTACAGGTGCGGCGCCCGAAGGACCAGACCGTGGATTGGAGTTATTATTTTGCGCTAGAAGGAGGGGCTCCGTCCTTGGGTCAAGGTTCTCCTGGACTCATCTTCATTAGCAAGCTCTAAAAAGAGTCATTTTCTCATTTGTAAGAATTCAAGCAACCCAGATATATTGTAAACATGAATCTTTTCGTTGCAAGCCATATATGTGTGTGCTCTGTTTATTTGTTTTAAGTCACGTTTGTTTATGCTCTGTTTGCTCGTTTTAAGCTACGTCTGTGTGAGCTATAGCTAGATCTACTTGTTTACAACCTAGCTCTGCTTCATTTTGCATACTATATTCATAACTTGAACTCATATCTAGTTATTCTAGAATGTTTTTTATTTAGAGCTAGCAAGCTTGATTATTATTCTTGTTAATCTTGATTCTTGGTAAAAGAAACCATAGATCTATTTCGAAAGCCAGTAATCTGGTGTAATTTGTTATTTGTAGAGCCTATCTCTGGTAAAATCTTGTTATTTGCAAATTTGTACTCTTGTATTTCGAATCATTGAAATCATGGCTAGAGGAGGTAAAACCCCATTTGAAAGACCTTCTGCAAGCACAAAGGCAGGTGCCGGCGCTCAATTTTTGACCGGATTGAAGAAAGCTCAGAAAGCTCAAAGCAAAAATAGAGAAACAGAAGCATCCAAGCAAAGGAAATTGGAAAAAAAGGAGTTGAATAGTAGAGAAGAGGAGGCAAAACTTGAGCTCAAAATTCAAAGAAGAATGCAGCTAGAGAAGAAAAAGTCATTAAGGAAGTCCAAGTCAAAGAGGACACGGAGAGACCATACCCCAGAAACCATTTATGATGATGATGGTGAGCAACATGATTTCAAGGACATGATTCATGAGCTCTGGAAAAATATGGAGAAGGACTCGAGAGTAAAGATTCACTAAAGGCCATACCCCGGCATGGGGGTCTCAAACACTATAATTTTGAATCATTCGATGGGATGGGAGACTTGGAGGAACATGTCAACTACTTTGAGCCAATAGCCCAGATCTAATACTACATGATCTCATGAAATCCCGATTATTCGCATCCACGCTAAAGGGAAGGGCACAAAGGTGGTTCAGCAGAATTCGATCCCGAAGCATCCACAGTTGGAGGAAATTCAGGAAATCCTTCCTCAAGAGGTTTCAGGCTAAAAAGACACATGAGCTGCATATGTGCCATCTGAAAACTATTCGGCAATATGATAATGAATCCCAGTCAGCCTACATGAGACGTTTTCAGGAAGCAATCAATAAAATCTCTAACTTAGATTAAAGAGAGGCTTTGAGCATCTTCCGAAGGAACTTGGACCCGGAGCACAATGAAAGATATGTCATTAAGCTAATCAATAAGGAGCCCCAGAGCCTGACTGCAGCCTATGCCATGGTCGCCAGGTTCATCAAGGAGACAGATGTGCTCCAAGTTATGAAAATAACCCGGAACTGGGGATCCGGGAGCAAGAATTCTGATGACAGATAGAAAGGGAGTTACCATCAGGACAAAAAATTTAACTAGATCTAACAAACTCATTTTGTTCAGGAAATTTCTATATCCCAGAGGCTCGGTCCCAAGACAGAATCTAAGAGTGACCCGGGACCAACTAGACCTGCGAGGGAGTCAAGGCCAGAGCCGGATTGGACTCCACCAAACCGGACCCCGACATAATTACTAAAGGAGATCAACGATAAACCATTATGTTACCCTCCCAAGTCAATACAAACTCCTCCGGAAAGCCGGTTCTACCAGCGACAATGTGATTATCATGAAACAAATGACCACAAGACAGAAAAATGTCTCTCTTTCAAGTATTTTATCGAGGACCAAATCAAGAAAGGAAACATGGGTCAATACATCTCTCGGGACACTAAAGAAAAAGGAGAAGGACAAAGGAAGAGCAAAAATGTGATGAACGTGGTCCCGGGAGGTACTCATTCACCCCATCACAACCCGAACACATGAGATGAAATCCTATATATTCAATCCTTCCCCGAAATGATCATTTCCTTCAGCAACAAGGATTATGAGGGAGTCAATAATAATCACAACATAGCCTTGGTGTTAACCTTGGATATCTTTGATCATGAAGTTCGGATGATGCTGATTGACAATGGCTCCTCAATGAATATTATGTTTAAGCATACTATGGATCGCATACAGCTGGGGAGTGTTCGTTTGAATAAATGTCGGGAAGATCCACTCTATACATTCGGGAACAACTTGGTCCTGATCCAAGGAACCCTATGTCTGCCTGTCCTATTTGGAATAGCTCCCAACCAAGTCACCTGTGTGATCAAGTTCTATGTGATCAATACTCCATCCTCCTTCAACGGAATAATTGGCTGCCCAGCTCTAACCACGATACAAGCAATAACTTCCATTTTCCATCTAAAGATCAAGTTCTCAACCCCAGATGGAGTTGGTGCAGTAAAAGGAGATTATGAGATCGCAGAAATATGTTACACTTAGGCCTTATTCATGGTCAAAACTCATGAAGACAACAAAAGGAAAGCCACGGTCCTTCGAAAGAAACAAAGCAACAAGAAACACCGCTCTCACTCAAAGAAAAGATCCGGGAAAGAGGTCCCAGGTTCAGAAGAACTAAGGCTAAGCAACCTAGTCATGACAGTGACTAAATCCAACCAATCTCCAGATAACATCAGTCCTACTATACAAGCAACTAGTCCTGATTTGAACAAGAGCCAAGATCCAGGACCAAAAAGTAACCAACCCCAGGACAACGACCTTATGGGAAATCCAATAAATAAGGGATAACACCCAAGCTCGGAGTTATATGAAAAAGAATGTTGAGGCCCAAATCTAGCAAATGGTCTCTTCCCAGGACCATGCAAAGGTTGAGGCTGCAATCAAGACAGAAACAATCTTGATTGATGAAAGCAACCCGACCAAGAAATTAAAAATAGAGTCCGGGCTAGAAATGGTCTTTAAAGAAGATTTGATATCATTGCTCTGGGAGTACGCATATGTTTTTTCCTGGAGCCCTAAAGACATGCCCCGGTTACATGAATCCGTAGCCATGCACAGTCTGGATGTGAACTTGGACAGAAAGCCAGTAAAGCAGACGAGAAGAACATTTGCTCCGGAAAGGCAAAAAGCAATAGAAGAAGAAGTGGAGAAATTACTCAAGACTGATATCATATGTAAAATCAAGTATCCAACGTAACCAACATTTTCATGGTAAAGAAGCACAATGGAAAATGGAGAATGTGTGTGGACTATACAGATCTGAATGATGCATGCCCAAAGGACCCCTACCCTCTGCCAAACATAGACCAACTTATCGATGCCACCTCCGGGCACCTTATGTTAAGCTTCATGAACGCCTTCTCCGGGTACAACTAGATCAAAATAAACCCAAATACGTTCTCAAGACGAACTTCATTACCCACGGAGCGGTCTACACATACATTATGCTACCTTTTGGATAAACGAATGCGGGGTCAACCTACTAAAGGGCAACAAAAAAAATTTAAGTCCCAACTCGGAAGGAACCTGGAGTCTTATGTCGATGATATATGATTGCAAAATCTACAACCATCTCGGGGTCACATTGCAGACCTTTAGGAATGCTTTGAAAATCTAAGGAAGTATGAACTAAAGCTGAATCCGGAGAAATGCACCTTTGGAGTGGGAGCCGGCAAGTTCCTGGGATTCATGATAAACAACCGGGGAATTGAGGCCAATCCTGAAAAAATAAAGGCAATCCAGGAAATACAAGCTCCCAGATCCCAGAAGGATATACAAAAGCTACCAGGGTCGCTCACAACATTTAGAAGGTTCGCATCCAAACTGGCCTAAAGATGCCTACCTTTCTTTGATTTTTTGAAAGGAGTCAAGAACAAGAAGGAAGTAAATTGGAGCCCCGACTTCCAAAAAACTTTTGAAGAAATCAAGGAATGCCTATCCCAACCACCAATCCTGACCCAGGCCCAACTCAAAAAACCCCTATACCTCTACTTGTCTATCGGGGTCCTGGCAGTTGGAGCAGCCCTGATCCGAGAAGAGAATAGACATCAAAGGCCGGTCTATTATGTAAGCCGTGTGTTAAAAATGCTGAAATCAGGTATCTAAGTCTGGAGAAATTTACCTTTTCCTTATTTACTACACATAGAATGCTCAGACATTACTTTCAATGAAGATCTAGATTGTCACTGATCAACCTTTGAGGAAAATAATTCATAAACCAGATGTCTCGGGAAGACTTGTGAATTGGGCTATTGAGCTTAGCCATTTCAATTTGACTTTCATTCCCATGACAGTTATCAAAGCTCATGCACTTGCTGATTTCATTGTCGAATGCAATTTTCCATATTTGGAGCCCGAACTCATGAAAATCAACCCCGGGAACATCCCATCGACCAACACTGGAGCCTGGAACCTAAACATTGACGGATCTTCCTTAATTGAGAGATCAGGAGCCGGACTTATCTTGAAGAGCCCAAATTGCTTCATGATCCAAGCTGCCATATCCTTCCACTTCCCAGCTATAAACAACCAAACAAAGTATGGGGCCTTGATTGCAGAACTAAAGCTTACCAGGACCATGAGGGTCCAGAACCTAAACATCTATAGTTATTCACAGATCGTAGTCAAGAAAAAAATGGTGAATACATAACCAAATATCCTACCTTGGCCGAGTACCAAGCTCTAGTTCAAAGCTACCCATCTTTGGTACCGTAGTACTAAGTCATGCAAATCTGTAAGGACGAGAATGCAGAAGCTGATACCCTATCTAAGCTAGTACACAACTCATCAGACATGGACTTCTCTATTTACTTTAAAGAATTGCAAAAGCCGACTATAGACACCGAAGAAACCTTTGTTAGATATTAAATACAACACAGATGGGGATGAATGTGTTTTCTTGATTTTCAGCCTTTTTAAAACTTGTTTGGATAATTATGAACAAAGTAGTTTATGATTTGTAAAGATATTGTGTTCAACAGAAATAAAATCACATGCACAATATTTTAAAACTCACTTAATTTGTATTAATTAAGTTTGTCTTACTATAAATTCTATGCTCTTAAAATTATAAGAACTCAACTTCTTCCTTGAGAGAGTACAAGAAAATTTTGATCTGTTTTGTTACTCCAAAAATAAAGGACCAGTATTTACTTTATAGATTAGTAAACACGAGTTTATACAACATGCAATAAGATGTACTAAACCCTTATCTAAGATATCTCTAATTATTTCTATTTTTGGCTCAGTAAATCTTTGCAAATCTTGTAGGTCTGTGACCATCCTTTGTCAGTTAATCTTGGCCCTTGATCTTGTACTCTTCAAGCTGCTTTTGTAGACTTTCTGATCTAAGTGAATAGAACATTTGTTGATTGATAATCTTGAATCTTTAACTTGTATGTATAACTGTATTTGAGATTCATGTCGAGATCTCCAGTTTGTTCTATAGAGAAGTGACATCTCGATAAGTAAAATGACTGATCGAGATCTCTGAGTTCTCTATAAGTGTATTTGACTTGTCGAGGTCTCTGAGTTCTTTATAAGTGTACTTGACTTGTCGAGGTCTCTAGATCTCTACATGTAGAAATGACTGAGATATCGATATACATTTTGACTTGTCGATATCTCTGAGATCTCTAATAAGAAATTGACTTGTCGATATCTCCAATCTTTACATCTTAATTTAACTTGTCGATATCTCTGATTTCTCTACATACAGAAATGATTTGTCGATATCTCCAATCTTCACATCTTCATTTGACTTGTCGATATCTCTCAGACTTCTCTATAAGCCATTTTGGACTTCTCGATAAGTCATTTTGGAGTTCTCGAATGACTATATAACTTGATATATGACTTGCCGATATCTTGACTTAGAACATTTTTTATAAACAGATTTATTCAACTCCAAGCTTCTATATCTTTTCTCTGAGTTATGATATTTGCTTGATCTTCTTCCAGAGTTTATTCTTAGTCTTGAAACTGTTTACAGAAAAATACTCTAGTCTAATCTTCTAACATTTTTACAGACTCAATAAATACAATACATAATACAGATTTAGACTATCACACAAAAAAATCTCAGGGTTGTCAATGTGACTTAGCCTTATTATTATACTGGGATGTCTTGCACAACAATCTCTCCCAATTTGTGAGAAGATTGCTTATCAAAAATCCATGCATGATAACAAGACTAACCCTAATTTAAAAATATTTACATAAAAACAGACAGATTAACAAATACAATTCTTAAACATTTGACGATTACATGAATTCAATAGTTACATCCATCAAGTGAATTTCTCATAGCCTGATTGTTTTCTAATGAGGCCCTTTAGGTTTACTAGCACATGGAGTTCTTCTATTATTTCAGTCCCTCTTCGAGCTTCTACTAGCTTGAGCCATTCATCTAATCTGTAACCATCTAATTAACCAACTCTGAATCTAGAAAATTTGCCAACTTGTTTGTTAAGGAAATGTCCATCCTTTGATATTCTACTCAACCCCCTTGCCTTGAGCTTATTTCACCTCTGCTCAAACATCTCTATCTCTTTAGCATATTTTCTATCCTTTTCCTCCTTTTCAGCCTTTAATCTTGCATGTCTATCATCCCTTTCCCTCAACCTCTCAGACATTATAGCCTTCCACATTCTTGTGCTTGTGTCCGTATCCTTTGTAACGACCGAGAAATTTCACTTGTATTATATTGTAATAAAGATAAATTATGTGTATTGTTGGATTTTAATCGCAGCGGAGACATGGTAAAACACTTTTACACATATAAAATCCAAATAAAAGCATATAAATCGTGGTAAAAACATAGGGAACGAATACTAACCTTTAATATGCGATCCAAAAGCAACGATCGGAGATCCTTAGCAGCTGCTCCTCAAACATGAAGCACTCCACCGGTATCCACCAAGAAAACGACGTTAAGGAGGAGGAGGAGGAGGTGGAGAGAATTAGGTTTTTATAAAAATTGGGGTTAGAATAAAAATAGGATTTATAATAGTATATTTATAGGCAAAATTTTCAGCTGAAATTTTCCCATAAAATAGTATTATTATTAACCCATTTATTATTCTTATTAATAATTAAAACACCTTTTAATTATTAATCCTTTTTCTAAACACTTTAGAAATAATTCTCTCTCTTGATTTAATTTCCAAAAATTAAATCCTTTAATTAATAATATTAAGAACTTTTCTTAATTAATTTATAATCAATTAAATCTCATTTAATCAATTATTAAATTTTCCAATTAATTATTTATTTCACAAATAAATAATTATTAGCCATTATTAATTAATTCCTCCACCATTAAATCATTCTCTTTTTATGGTGTGACCCTGTAGGTTCAATATTAAGCCGGTAGTAGAAGTAAATAATAATAAAACTATTTTATCATTATTTATATAAATTCTCTAATTTATTAAATATGATTAATTAATTAATCACATTTATTCTACATCGTGAGGGATACTTCTCAGCATATCGCGACTATCCGGATAATATGAATTCACTACTTAGAATACCAAGAACCTATTCAGTGAATAGTTACCGTACAATAAACTCCTTCTACCTTACAATGTCCCGATTAAATACAAGGCATGGATCTCGTGTCAAGCCTATCTAATTTAATCACTTGCTTACCATTTACTATGCGTAGTTCTATGCAAATTAGAAACTCCTTTCTAATTTCATTCACTCTGGCCAGAGATTCCTGAACTAGCATAAGTGGATCAGCCTTGAACATTCGCTTCCTTCACTGGAAGGGGTAGATCCTTTATTGATCATATACTATCTTCGTGTATAAATTCCTATACCCAGTAGAGCCCTAATAATTGTCCCTGGAGACTAAGAACTAAACCAAAGCATAGTTCAGTGTACACAAGATGACTATGATGACCTCAAGTCTAAGGATACTTGTACAACTATCACTATGTGAACAACTGCTGACACGTGAGTGAACTCCATCAGTTGTTCAGCTGTGCGAGTCATGTTCAGTGAACTTATTCTATAATAAGCACCTACATACTAGCTATAGTGTCACCACATAAATGTCTATGAGAACAAACATCCTTCATAAAGAAGCAAGCATAGTATGTACCGATTTTTGCGGATTATTAACTATCAGTTAGTAATCCTATGATCAGGAACTATTTAAGTTTAGAGTTATCATCTTTTAGGTCTCACTATTATGATCTCATCATAATCCATAAAAAGCTTTACTCTAAACTATGGTATATCTTATTTAAACACTTAAATAGATAGAGTCCGTAATAAAAAACAAAACAAGTCTTTTATTAATATCAATGAAATCAAAACAGATTACACGGGAAGTTATTCCTAAATCCTAATACATGATTGGACTTAGGACATATTCCTTTCGTGTATTACTATGTGGTTAACTGTGTGGAGTCATTAAATCCTAATCGTTATGTGCTACTTGTTGTCTGTTTTGACCTGAACGTGTTTTGGATAATTATTGAGTGTTTTATCGCAAGTTATATATTTTATATCAAAACACGTATAGCTCAAACAGTGTTTTAAAAGCCCGTAATTCAAACAAAATCATTGGCCCTATTTTGCCAAAAACAACCTATACCATATCGCTATTCTAAACCCCTAGACGTTTTACAAATTTACCTTTTTCACGAAAAACGACTTTTCCGGACCCCTTCGGGTACCAAAAACCCCATAAAAATCATATTTTTATTTTTATATGATCATGAAATTATCATACATCATTTTTCTTTGCATTTTTGTAATATTCATAATTTTTGGGAATTTTTGGCATTAATTTTGTATTTATTGGATATTCAAAAATTCATTATTAATACCCAAAAATTATAAAAATTGGGGCCAAAACCATCTGGCTATTTGCCAGATCTCATAGTCGTAGTAAGCGGCAATCGCAAGCAAAATCCGAACTAATTTTAACAGGGCTACAGGTAAAAGGTTTCATCAAAGTCAATCCATTGCCTTTGTTTGAATCCTTTTGCCACAAGCCTGGCCTTATAGGTCTCCACCTGGCCATCTGCTATAATCTATCTTTTGTATACCGTATACATAGATTCCATTCTGGATTTCATGGCACTATGCCATTTCTCTGAGTCAACACTACTCATAGCCTCATTATAGGTCACAAGGTTGTCATCATCAATGATCGACAACTCATTGTCATTCTTAATGACAAGGCCATATTACCTCTCAGGTTGGCGAGACACTCTCCCTGACCTACGAATGGGCTGTTCCACAGAAGGCTGTTCAGTCAGAACAGGTGTTTCCGCTTGATCTGTAGCAGTTTGTGCTTCTTGAACTTCATCAAGTTCAATTTTGCTCCCACTGTTTCCTTCAAGGATAAACTCCTTTTCCAAGAAGGTAGCATGTCTGGAGACAAACACCCGATGATCGGTGTAAAAGTAATACCCTAAAGTCTCTTTAGGATATCCCACAAAACTACATTTTACGGATCGATATTCCAGCTTATCTGGGTCAACTTTCTTGACATAAGCTGGACATCCCCAAATCTTAACGTGTTTAAGACTCGGTTTCCTTTCTTTCCATATCTCATACGGAGTTTGAGGAACAGATTTGGAAGGCACCTTATTCAGTAAGTATGCTGAGGTTTCCAATGCATAACCTCATAGGAATACTGGAAGATTCTCATAGCTCATCATGGACCGAACTATGTCTAACAAAGTTCGATTTCTCCTTTCAGATACCAATCTGGAGGAGTCCACTGGGAGACTATACCATTTACTTTGAGATAATCTAGAAACACTCCTTTAAAGTATTCACCACCTCGATCTGATCGAAGAGTTATAATACTATGTTTGGTTGTTTCTCCACTTCATACTTATACTCTTTGAACTTTTCAAAGGCTTCAGACTTGTGTTTCATCAAACACATATCCGAATCTAGATCTATTATCCATGAAAGTAATGAAGTATGAAAATCCACCCATGGCTTGCTTAGACATTGGTCCACATACATCTGTTTGTACCATTTTTAGCAAATTTGCAGTCCTTTTTCCATGTCTACTAAATGGAGACTGCAGTGCCACAATAAAGTGAGATTTTCATCATCCCTTTTCTTTTATTAGTTTGTTCAATCTGAAGTAAATTATGTCACATATATACAGACCATTATTTAAAGCACCACGTCCATAAAGAATATTATCTCTAAGAATAGAACATTCATTATTCTCAATAATAAATGAAAATCCAGCCAAGTCTAACATGGGAATAATATTCCTCACAATCGGGGTAACAAAATAACAATTATTTAAAACAATAGTCTTGCCCGTAGGCATATGTAAATGAAATGATTCTACATCTACAGCAGCAACTCTTGCTCCATTTCCCATCAGTAGAATCACCTCCTCTTCTTTAAGAGTCCTACTTCTCCTTAGTCCCTGCAACAAATTGCAGATTTGAGAACCACAGGAGGTATCTAATACCCAAGTAGAAATTTGATTTAATGACATATTCACTTCTATCATGAGCATACCTGAATCAGAAGCGGCAGTCTCACTACCCTTCTTCTTCTTCAATTCTGCAAGGTAAACCTTGCAGTTCCTCTTTCAGTGCCCCGCATTGTTATAGTGAAAGCAAACAACTATGCTCTTGGGGTCTTCAGCTTTTGGTGGAACCGGCGTTTTCTCACCTACTTTCTTCTTCTTGGAAGGGTTCCTCTTCCTTTTCTTAGGATTGGAACCTTCACCAATTAGAAGAACAGAACTCTTCTTAGGGGGGAAATTCGATTCCGTAGTTTTCAACATGTTGTGGAGTTCAGGCAGGCTGACATCCAACTTATTCATGTGAAAGTTCACAACAAACTGCGAGAACGAACTCAGAAGCGATTGCAAGACCAAGTCTTGGCTCAGCTCCCCATCCATGGCAAAACCAAGTTATCCTAGACGTTCAATCAAATTGACCATCTTAAGTACATGGTTATTCACAGATGATCCCTCAGACATCCTACAACCGAACAGCTCCTTCGATATCTCATATCGAGCTGTCCTCTCTGCCATATCATACAACTCTTGTAGATGCATGAGGATAGTGTGAGCATCCATATGCTCATGTTGCTTTTGTAGCTCAATGTTCATGGAAGCTAGCATGATGTATTGAGCAACATTTGCATCATCTACCCATTTACGATACACAACATGTTCATCATTATATGCATCAATAGCAGGTTCAGTAGGCTTAGGTGAGTCAATCACGTATTTCAGCTTCTCAATCCTGAGAATAATTCTCAAGTTTCGAAGCCAGTCAGCATAATTAGGACCAGTCAACTTGTGAGCATCCAGTATGCTCCTGAGTGATAGTGCAGAAGACATAATGTATATTGTAAATCTGTAAATGATAAACACATAACAACACTTAGAAAATATTCGATTTCATTTTTAAAACACTATATGAATCGGGTCTTTATTCATAAGTGGCTCCCATTAGTTTATCTAATTTATTCAACCCCCTACGTGAAAAATTAAGCATTCATAATGCTAGTGGGAATAGGGATCCTACATTCCATTACACAACCCCGGCTGTAGCACGAACCGCCATGTAATGTTCAATAGGCAGACAACTCTTATCAATTACATCTAATGTTATTCCCTAATCAAACTTTAGCCTCTTGAATAATTGAGTCACGGCTGTGGCACGACAAACTCAATATTCTAAGTCAAGTCTAACCCAACATTCCGTACAGTTGAATCAGTCCCCAAAGACCCACGGCTGTGGCACGTACCGACCTTTAGATTCTTATTCAATGTACACATCTCTATGTAATAGACAAGTATTTCTTATTTCGAAATCAAAGCCCTCGACTGTAGCACGAACCGACAATGATTCAAAAATAAGAACTACTTTTCTATCATGTTGGAAGGCTATGACCGACACAAGCCCGTTGTATCATTGGCCAATTACTACTTGATATTATTTAATTTTAGAGGGATTATATTATGTTACAATCATAATCATATTATAAAGAAATTCTTCCTTTTAAATTAAATATTTTAAATCAATAATCAATAATCAGATGATTCCCAGATCGGGTGGAGCATTGTCAAGAGGCGTCACTTAATAACCCTTTCTTACAGATAGAAATCTGTTGTTGACAGAATCATCCTTTCTCTCATATCAAAAATTCATATTCAATTACGTGTTTCATAAACACAAGAATCTCATGATTGTATTCATAATATTATCATTAAGGTTATGAAACAATTTCACTATACTAGGTTGTCTAACAAACGCCTTATGTTCATTTAAGTTCACCTAAATCTATCATCGCATGATAAACTAAGCATATATCACATATATAAACATGAATAAACATCAAGTTAGACATGTTACATCATCTAGCATATTGGTCTAAGCATTATACATCTCTATGTATCACATGAAGCATTTAAAAGCAGTTTCGGAAATATAAACAGTTCAAAACTTTTATATAAACTAAAATTTAATCACACCATTAGATCCGTCTCGGAAAAACGAATCCAACGATATATTGCACGCCTAAAACGGAGTTACGAAACTCCCAGAAAATCAATTTTAATGTCGACAGTCGGGCTTAACGCATTACACGAACGCGTTACAAGCCCTGTAACGCATTCCGGTGATGCGTTACAACCCTTTTAACCAATTAAAAGGTGTAACGCATTCCGTGAATGCGCCACAGGGTGTAACGCATTCCCGGAATGCACGACACCCCCCCCCCCGCGCGCGCGTGCGCCTCACGCGCCTGCAGCAGCCGCACCTGACAGCTTCCTCGAACAGCGTGCCGCCGTCCTTGTTCTTTTCTCTTTCTCCGTGCAATTAGTCAGACAACAGCAGATGTACAGCATCACTTATGATTTCCAGCATCAAACAAATATATATATATATACAAACTTACAATTTATATATATATATACTTATTTAATTACGAATTTTAATTGCAAGAACTTCAAAAATTCATAATAAAAAATCTATACATCATAAAATTATGAAAAAAATACCCAGACGATCTACAACACTTGTAGAACCCAGATCAACATTCAAAATTATTCTGAGAAACGATTTCTCATCAGACAAAATTAATCCATGAAATAACTTGTAAAAATCATAATTAATTCATACAAGCACATAAAATTCTGAAATTTTTACCACAAATCTATATGCATACAACCTATGCTCTGATACCAATGTTGGATTTTAATCGCAGCGGAGGAATGATAAAACACTTTTACACATATAAAATCCAAATAAAAGCATATAAATCGTGGTAAAAACATAGGGAACGAATACTAACCTTTAATATGCGATCCAAAAACAACGATCGGAGATCCTTAGCAGCTGCTCCTCAAACGTGAAGCACTCCACCGATATCCACCAAGAAAACGACGTTAAGGAGGAGGAGGAGGTGGAGAGAATTAGGTTTTTATAAAAATTGGGGTTAGAATAAAAATAGGGTTTATAATAGTAAATTTATAGGCAAAATTTGCAGCTGAAATTTTCCCATAAAATATTATTATTATTAACCCATTTATTATTCTTATTAATAATTAAAACACCTTTTAATTATTAATCCTTTTTCTAAACACTTTATAAATAATTCTCTCTTTTGATTTAATTTCCAAAAATTAAATCCTTTAATTAATAATATTAAGAACTTTTCTTAATTAATTTATAATCAATTAAATCTCATTTAATCAATTATTAAATTTGCCAATTAATTATTTATTTCACAAATAAATAATTATTAGCCATTATTAATTAATTCCTCCACCATTAAATCATTCTCTTTTTATGGTGTGACCCTGTAGGTTCAATATTAAGCCGGTAGTAGAAATAAATAATAATAAAACTATTTTATCATTATTTATATAAATCTTCTAATTTATTAAATATGATTAATTAATTAATCATATTTATTCTACATCGTGAGGGATACTTCTCAGCATATCGCGACTATCCGGATAATATGAATTTACTGCTTAGAATACCAAGAACCTATTCAGTGAATAATTACCGTACAATAAACTCCTTCTACCCTACAATGTCCCGATTAAATACAAGGCATGGATCTCGTGTCAAGCCTATCTAATTTAATCACTTGCTTACCATTTACTATGCGTAGTTCTATGCAAATTAGAAACTCCTTTCTAATTTCATTCACTCTGGCCAGAGATTCCTGAACTAGCATAAGTGGATCAGCCTTGAACATTCGCTTCCTTCACTGGAAGGGGTAGATCCTTTATTGATCATACACTATCTTCGTGTACATATTCCTATACCCAGTAGAGCCCTAATAATTGTCCCTGGAGACTAAGAACTAAACCAAAGCATAGTTCAGTGTACACAAGATGACTATGATGACCTCAAGTCTAAGGATACTTGTACAACTATCACTATGTGAACAACTGCTGACACGTGAGTGAACTCCATCAGTTGTTCAGCTGTGCGAGTCATGTTCAGTGAACTTATTCTATAATAAGCACCTACATACTAGCTATAGTGTCACCACACAAATGTCTATGAGAACAGACATTCTTCATAATGAAGCAAGCATAGTATGTACCGATCTTTACGGATTATTAATTACCAGTTAGTAATCCTATGATCAGGAACTATTTAAGTTTAGAGTTATCATCATTTAGGTCTCACTATTATGATCTCATCATAATCCATAAAAAGCTTTACTCTAAACTATGGTATATCTTATTTAAACACTTAAATAGATAGAGCCCGTAATAAAAAACAAAACAAGTCTTTTATTAATATCAATGAAATCAAAACAGATTACACATGAAGTTATTCCTAAATCCTAATACATGATTGGACTTAGGACATATTCCTTTCATGTATTACTATGTGGTTAACTGTGTGGAGTCATTAAACCCTAATCGTTATGTGCTACTTGTTGTCTGTTTTGACTTGAACGTGTTTTGGATATTTATTGAGTGTTTTATCGCAAGTTATATATTTTATATCAAAACACGTACAACTCAAACAGTGTTTTAAAAGCCCGTAATTCAAACAAAATCATTGGCCCTATTTTGCCAAAAACAACCTACACCATATCGCTATTCTAAACCCCTAGACGTTTTACAAATTTAGCTTTTTCACGAAAAACGACTTTTCCGGACCCCTTCGGGTACCAAAAACCCCATAAAAATCATATTTTTATTTTTATACGATCATGAAATTATCATACATCATTTTTTTTTGCATTTTTGTAATATTCATAATTTTTGGGAATTTTTGGCATTAATTTTGTATTTATTGGATATTCAAAAATTCATTATTAATACCCAAAAATTATAAAAATTGGGGCCAAAACCATCTGGCTATTTTCCAGATCTCATAGTCGTAGTAAGCGGCAATCGCAAGCAAAATCCGAACTAATTTTAACAGGGCTACAGGTAAAAGGTTTCATCAAAGTCAATCCATTGCCTTTGTTTGAATCCTTTTGCCACAAGCCTGGCCTTATAGGTCTCCACCTGGCCATCTGCTATAATCTATCTTTTGTATACCGTATACATAGATTCCATTCTGGATTTCATGGCACTATGCCATTTCTCTGAGTCAACACTACTCATAGCCTCATTATAGGTCACAAGGTTGTCATCATCAATGATCGACAACTCATTGTCATTCTTAATGACAAGGCCATATTACCTCTCAGGTTGGCGAGACACTCTCCCTGACCTACGAATGGGCTGTTCCACAGAAGGCTGTTCAGTCAGAACAGGTGTTTCCGCTTGATCTGTAGCAGTTTGTGCTTCTTGAACTTCATCAAGTTCAATTTTGCTCCCACTGTTTCCTTCAAGGATAAACTCCTTTTCCAAGAAGGTAGCATGTCTGGAGACAAACACCCGATGATCGGTGTAAAAGTAATACCCTAAAGTCTCTTTAGGATATCCCACAAAACTACATTTTACGGATCGATATTCCAGCTTATCTGGGTCAACTTTCTTGACATAAGCTGGACATCCCCAAATCTTAACGTGTTTAAGACTCGGTTTCCTTTCTTTCCATATCTCATACGGAGTTTGAGGAACAGATTTGGAAGGCACCTTATTCAGTAAGTATGCTGAGGTTTCCAATGCATAACCTCATAGGAATACTGGAAGATTCTCATAGCTCATCATGGACCGAACTATGTCTAACAAAGTTCGATTTCTCCTTTCAGATACCAATCTGGAGGAGTCCACTGGGAGACTATACCATTTACTTTGAGATAATCTAGAAACACTCCTTTAAAGTATTCACCACCTCGATCTGATCGAAGAGTTATAATACTATATTTGGTTGTTTCTCCACTTCATACTTATACTCTTTGAACTTTTCAAAGGCTTCAGACTTGTGTTTCATCAAACACATATCCGAATCTAGATCTATTATCCATAAAAGTAATGAAGTATGAAAATCCACCCATGGCTTGCTTAGACATTGGTCCACATACATCTGTGTGTACCATTTTTAGCAAATTTGTAGTCCTTTTTCCATGTCTACTAAATGGAGACTGCAGTGCCACAATAAAGTGAGATTTTCATCATCCCTTTTCTTTTATTAGTTTGTTCAATCTGAAGTAAATTATGTCACATATATACAGACCATTATTTAAAGCACCACGTCCATAGAGAATATTATCTCTAAGAATAGAACATTCATTATTCTCAATAATAAATGAAAATCCAGCCAAGTCTAACATGGGAATAATATTCCTCACAATCGGGGTAACAAAATAACAATTATTTAAAACAATAGTCTTGCCCGTAGGCATATGTAAATGAAATGATTCTACATCTACAGCAGCAACTCTTGCTCCATTTCCCATCAGTAGAATCACCTCCTCTTCTTTAAGAGTCCTACTTCTCCTTAGTCCCTGCAACAAATTGCAGATTTGAGAACCACCGGAGGTATCTAATACCCAAGTAGAAATTTGATTTAATGACATATTCACTTCTATCATGAGCATACCTGAATCAGAAGCGGCAGTCTCACTACCCTTCTTCTTCTTCAATTCTGCAAGGTAAACCTTGCAGTTCCTCTTCCAGTGCCCCACCTTGTTATAGTGAAAGCAAACAACTATGCTCTTGGGGTCTTCAGCTTTTGGTGGAACCGGCGTTTTCTCACCTACTTTCTTCTTCTTGGAAGGGTTCCTCTTCCTTTTCTTAGGATTGGAACCTTCACCAATTAGAAGAACAGAACTCTTCTTAGGGGGGAAATTCGATTCCGTAGTTTTCAACATGTTGTGGAGTTCAGGCAGGCTGACATCCAACTTATTCATGTGAAAGTTCACAACAAACTGCGAGAACGAACTCGGAAGCGATTGCAAGACCAAGTCTTGGCTCAGCTCCCCATCCATGGCAAAACCAAGTTATCCTAGACGTTCAATCAAATTGACCATCTTAAGTACATGGTTATTCACAGATGATCCCTCAGACATCCTACAACCGAACAGCTCCTTCGATATCTCATATCGAGCTGTCCTCTCTGCCATATCATACAACTCTTGTAGATGCATGAGGATAGTGTGAGCATCCATATGCTCATGTTGCTTCTGTAGCTCAATGTTCATGGAAGCTAGCATGATGTATTGAGCAACATTTGCATCATCTACCCATTTACGATACACAACATGTTCATCATTATATGCATCAATAGCAGGTTCAGTAGGCTTAGGTGAGTCAATCACGTATTTCAGCTTCTCAATCCTGAGAATAATTCTCAAGTTTCGAAGCCAGTCAGCATAATTAGGACCAGTCAACTTGTGAGCATCCAGTATGCTCCTGAGTGATAGTGCAGAAGACATAATGTATATTGTAAATCTGTAAATGATAAACACAAAACAACACTTAGCAAATATTCGATTTCATTTTTAAAACACTATATGAATCGGGTCTTTATTCATAAGTGGCTCCCATTAGTTTATCTAATTTATTCAACCCCCTACGTGAAAAATTAAGCATTCATAATGCTAGTGGGAATAGGGATCCTACATTCCATTACACAACCCCGGCTGTAGCACGAACCGCCATGTAATGTTCAATAGGCAGACAACTCTTGTCAATTACATCTAATGTTATTCCCTAATCAAACTTTAGCCTCTTGAATAATTGAGTCACGGCTGTGGCACGACAAACTCAATATTCTAAGTCAAGTCTAACCCAACATTCCGTACAGTTGAATCAGTCCCCAAAGCCCACGGCTGTGGCACGTACCGACCTTTAGATTCTTATTCAATGTACACATCTCTATGTAATAGACAAGTATTTCTTATTTCGAAATCAAAGCCCTCGGCTGTAGCACGAACCGACAATGATTCAAAAATAAGAACTACTTTTCTATCATGTTGGAAGGCTATGACCGACACAAGCCCGTTGTATCATTGGCCAATTACTACTTGATATTATTTAATTTTAGAGGAATTATATTATGTTACAATCATAATCATATTATAAAGAAATTCTTCCTTTTAAATTAAATATTTCAAATCAATAATCAATAATCAGATGATTCCCAGATCGGGTGGAGCATTGTCAAGAGGCGTCACTTAATAACCCTTTCTTACAGATAGAAATCTGTTGTTGACAGAATCATCCTTTCTCTCATATCAAAAATTCATATTCAATTACGTGTTTCATAAACACAAGAATCTCATGATTGTATTCATAATATTATCATTAAGGTTATGAAACAATTTCACTATACTAGGTTGTCTAACAAACGCCTTATGTTCATTTAAGTTCACCTAAATCTATCATCGCATGATAAACTAAGCATATATCACATATATAAACATGAATAAATATCAAGTTAGACATGTTACATCATCTAGCATATTGGTCTAAGCATTATACATCTCTATATATCACATGAAGCATTTAAAAGCAGTTTCAGAAATATAAACAGTTCAAACTTTTATATAAACTAAAATTTGATCACACCATTAGATCCGTCTCGGAAAAACGAATCCAACGATATATTGCACGCCTAAAACGGAGTTACGAAACTCCCAGAAAATCAATTTTAATGTCGACAGTCGGGCTGTAACGGATTACAGGAACGCGTTACAAGCCCTGTAACGCATTCCGGTGATGCGTTACAACCCTTTTAACCAATTAAAAGGTGTAACGCATTCCGTGAATGCGCCACAGGGTGTAACGCATTCCCGGAATGCACGACACCCCCCCCCCCCCCCGCGCGCGCGTGCGCCTCACGCGCCTGCAGCAGCCGCACCTGACAGCTTCCTCGAACAGCGTGCCGCCGTCCTTGTTCTTTTCTCTTTCTCCGTGCAATTAGTCAGACAACAGCAGATGTACAGCATCACTTATGATTTCCAGCATCAAACAAATATATATATATATACAAACTTACAATTTATATATATATATACTTATTTAATTACGAATTTTAATTGCAAGAACTTCAAAAATTCATGATAAAAAATCTATACATCATAAAATTATGAAAAAAATACCCAGACGATCTACAACACTTGTAGAACCCAGATCAACATTCAAAATTATTCTGAGAAACGATTTCTCATCAGACAAAATTAATCCATGAAATAACTTGTAAAAATCATAATTAATTCATACAAGCACATAAAATTCTGAAATTTTTACCACAAATCTATATGCATACAACCTATGCTCTGATACCAATGTTGGATTTTAATCGCAGCGGAGGCATGATAAAACACTTTTACACATATAAAATCCAAATAAAAGCATATAAATCGTGGTAAAAACATAGGGAACGAATACTAACCTTTAATATGCGATCCAAAAACAACGATCGGAGATCCTTAACAGCTGCTCCTCAAACGTGAAACACTCCACCGGTATCCACCAAGAAAACGACGTTAAGGAGGAGGAGGAGGTGGAGAGAATTAGGTTTTTATAAAAATTGGGGTTAGAATAAAAATAGGGTTTATAATAGTAAATTTATAGGCAAAATTTGCAGCTGAAATTTTCCCATAAAATATTATTATTATTAACCCATTTATTATTCTTATTAATAATTAAAATACCTTTTAATTATTAATCCTTTTTCTAAACACATTATAAATAATTCTCTCTCTTGATTTAATTTCCAAAAATTAAATCCTTTAATTAATAATATTAAGAACTTTTCTTAATTAATTTATAATCAATTAAATCTCATTTAATCAATTATTAAATTTGCCAATTAATTATTTATTTCACAAATAAATAATTATTAGCCATTATTAATTAATTCCTCCACCATTAAATCATTCTCTTTTTATGGTGTGACCCTGTAGGTTCAATATTAAGTCGGTAGTAGAAATAAATAATAATAAAACTATTTTATCATTATTTATATAAATTCTCTAATTTATTAAATATGATTAATTAATTAATCACATTTATTCTACATCGTGAGGGATACTTCTCAGCATATCGCGACTATCCGGATAATATGAATTCACTGCTTAGAATACCAAGAACCTATTCAGTGAATAGTTACCGTACAATAAACTCCTTCTACCCTACAATGTCCCGATTAAATACAAGGCATGAATCTCGTGTCAAGCCTATCTAATTTAATCACTTGCTTACCATTTACTATGCGTAGTTCTATGCAAATTAGAAACTCCTTTCTAATTTCATTCACTCTGGCCAGAGATTCCTGAACTAGCATAAGTGGATCAGCCTTGAACATTCGCTTCCTTCACTGGAAGGGGTAGATCTTTTATTGATCATACACTATCTTCGTGTACATATTCCTATACCCAGTAAAGCCCTAATAATTGTCCCTGGAGACTAAGAACTAAACCAAAGCATAGTTCAGTGTACACAAGATGACTATGATGACCTCAAGTCTAAGGATACTTGTACAACTATCACTATGTGAACAACTGCTGACACGTGAGTGAACTCCATCAGTTGTTCAGTTGTGCGAGTCATGTTCAGTGAACTTATTCTATTATAAGCACCTACATACTAGCTATAGTATCACCACACAAATGTCTATGAGAACAGACATCCTTCATAATGAAGCAAGCATAGTATGTACCGATCTTTGCGGATTATTAATTACCAGTTAGTAATCCTATGATCAGGAACTATTTAAGTTTAGAGTTATCATCATTTAGGTCTCACTATTATGATCTCATCATAATTCATAAAAAGCTTTACTCTAAACTATGGTATATCTTATTTAAACACTTAAATAGATAGAGCCCGTAATAAAAAACAAAACAAGTCTTTTATTAATATCAATGAAATCAAAACAGATTACACATGAAGTTATTTCTAAATCCTAATACATGATTGGACTTAGGACATATTCCTTTCATGTATTACTATGTGGTTAACTGTGTGGAGTCATTAAACCCTAATCGTTATGTTCTACTTGTTGTCTGTTTTGACTTGAACGTGTTTTGGATATTTATTGAGTGTTTTATCGCAAGTTATATATTTTATATCAAAACACGTACAACTCAAACAGTGTTTTAAAAGCCCGTAATTCAAACAAAATCATTGGCCCTATTTTGCCAAAAACAACCTATACCATATTGTTATTCTAAACCCCTAAACGTTTTACAAATTTACCTTTTTCGCGAAAAATGACTTTTCCGGACCCCTTCGGGTACCAAAAACCCCACAAAAATCATATTTTTATTTTTATATGATCATGAAATTATCATACATCATTTTTCTTTGCATTTTTGTAATATTCATAATTTTTGGGAATTTTTGGCATTAATTTTGTATTTATTGGATATTCAAAAATTCATTATTAATACCCAAAAATTATAAAAATTGGGGCCAAATATTTTTATTAGATGTGTTATTAGACCCTTAATTTTATTTAGGGGTATTATTTTCATAAATGTAAATACCTGATTTGTTGTTAATTATTCAGTTAATTATAACTAAAAATCAGATAATTCAAGAAATATTTGTGGGGGTGAAGAATATCCAGAGAATTCAACTGCAGATTTGAGAGTGATTCTGTTATCCAAATCGATCATGTGAGTAACCAAAACAAAGCTCTTGATCTCTACTTTCTATTCATACCATTAATTTCATGTTTTGTTGCCTAGATTTTCAATTCGTGATTTAGGGTTCTTGGACTGAAATTGGGGGTTTTTGATTATGGGGTTCTGGGTTGATTTTGATGCTTGATATAGTTTCACGTACTTGTTTACAACTGATTTATGCTATTTAATTGATCGGAGTTATGTTCTAGGTAGTAGTTCTTAGTTTCAAGTTTATGTAGTTTTATTTTAGTTCGTTTTTAATTTTGTATGAATCTGAGGTTATTTTAATTATAGGGGTTAGATTATACAAGTGATAAGCTTTATTTTGATATATTAGATGTAATTTTTCGTGTACGAATCTGTTAGTTTAGTATTTGGCCGAAAAATTACTTGGTTTGATCGGAGAAATCGTTCCTGGGGTTATTGGAAGATGATATTAATATGGTTGTGTTCCTGAAGTGATTTGGAGTGAAAACCCACCAAGAAGCGAATCAAACGGTGTCTGTTTTGCCTGGAAACCGAGCTCGTCGGATTCTGCTACCGTTCGCCGGCCGATGCTCTGTTTTTGGCCGGAGAAGACGACCTAGGCGACGGAAACGAAAGAGGACGACAGGGTTGTGTTGCTGCAGTTACGTGGAATCGAACGGGACCAGAACCTTGCAGAACGATTGCCTGTAAGCTGAGGAATTACTCGCCGGAAAGTTCGGAGGAACCGGCCACCATCGCCGGATTTTGGGCAGCTTGGCCGTGTTCTTGAAGACCCGGGTTCGACCCGGTTTCCAACCCGGTTTCGACCCGGGGTTTAATCCCCCAACCCTGAAAACCTGTCCCTGTTTCATGTTTCTGGATTATCAAATTATTTAATTATATTTTGTAAAATCAAAATTAGTTTTATTAATTCTATAAATTAATTAAAAATTAGTTTTAAATTCTGAAAAATATTATAATTAATTTCTAAATTATTTTATTAATTTAGGAATTCGAATTTAAGTATTTAATTAATTATTTAATTATTTATCTAATTATTTATTAGTTATCTAATTAGTTAATAATTAGGTAATTAATTAATAATTAGGTAATTAATAAATAAGGATTAAAAATAATCAAATAATACGAATAATAATCCGTTAATTAGTTAAATATCCCGAGTAACTCGTACCTATTCGAATAGTGATTCGTTAAGTTAGAATTATTATTCGAGCGATAATTATTCGAAGAATGTCTTATTGATTATTCGCATCGAATAATTAAATACCGATAGTTAATTGATTAATAAATTGTATAAGCTATAATCGTAATAATAATGGTTTGATAGTTATGCGAAGATCGCGAGCAGCTCGTATTTATACGAATAGTTGCTCGTTGAGTTAAATTATGATTCGAATAATATTTATTTATTTGATAAATAGCGTATCAACTAATTGTATCGATTAGTTATTTCTAAATAATCGATCTAATCGAGTAAGTGATAATAATTTGTAAATAATTTTAATAAATTGTAATTAATCCTAATAATTAGGGATTAATTATTTTAAAATACAATAATTATTAAGTAATTATTTAAAAATATAATTTAGGATTATTTAATTATAATTAATTATTTATAATTATTTATTAATTAATTAAATCTTGTTTAATTCATAATAATTAAACCGTTAGTCCGATTTGAGTAAAACGAAGACCCCTAGACTCAGAAAAATGAAACGAATCCAATAAAAAATAATTGTAAGTCATAATTTATTCCAAAATAGAGTTGTCTTGTGTTAATTAATGGTTTATAGACCCCAATAGGGGTAGAATCGAGTTAAATAAATCCCGAAAAATTATAATAAAAATCAGATAGGGTTAGTTAATACAGGTATGAGTCTAGTATCGATTCCAAAAATATTTATAAGTCCAAAAAAAATCAATTATGTGCTTTATGTGCTATGTGCCTTACGTGATTATGTGAACCTTATGTGCTATATAATTATATGTGTATATATGCGAGTCAGATAGAAACGTATGGGTAGAATGATAGGGTGCGTAGTATCAATTCGAGATACACGTATATAGTAAGTTATCTAAACGACTATCTTTCTATGATTGGTTCAGTGTCAACAAGGCAGATCAAGCTAGAGACTGAAGGCGGTGAGTTGAACCAGGTTAAGTACGCGCAAGGCAAGTTTTTCCCCTATTCTAAATTCAGAATAGTGAATTATACTCCATTTTCCATATCAGTTACACTTTGATAATTCTTGCTCATATACACTATTACACAATTATTGATTCTTATTTCTACTTCATTTCGATTCTTGATTTCTCCCAATTTATTGAATCCTTTATTCATATTCCAATACTTTTACCCTTATTACATATACTCGGATATATCCTGATATTGGGATACATCAAAAGCATTCCAATTGTTCCGAATTCTAAACCTTGGATTAGATGGTTACGATATGGGCTGGTTTTACCCAGACCTTTAATTAATAGGCCATAGTTGCCTGAGTACTCCTTATGTTGGTTGGGTCTATGTAGTTGGGTATAGATCCGCACTGTATCTAGACTGATCAGCAGATTATATTGCATATGTTGGTTCTTGTTTCCATTCTTGTTCATTTGGCACTCGCCAGTGTTGGCAAATTATTATCCTATCCAGATACAGATGGTTGTTCAAACCAGCAGCTTATTGGTTCACTTATTCTTCTCTCTTTATACTATATATATCGTTGCAGGCTTGTTGAGCAATTTTGGCTCATCCTCTTTTATTGTTATTCCTATTGTTTTACAGTCAAGGTAGAGAATGAAACCCATCAGGACCTGCGTAGTCAAGAAGCGAGTCAAGCAGCGGGACCCTCTTATACCAAGAGTGTTCATCCCTATCCCCGAAGAGAGCTTTGAGCTGCCAGATCAGGTGTAACAGGATAAGTAGTAATGTTGGGTTGAATAAAAGTTTTGTGTGGTTTGAATAAAAGTTGTGTGATGAGAATATAGATAGAATAAAGTTTTGTAACAAAGAGAGTTCTTGAGATAAATTATTTTTAATTGGGTTGTAATAAAGTTAGTGTGTCGTTCTTGTTTTCAACTCTTAACTTTAAAAGATCCTGAGTAGTAGTAGTTCGGGATAATTATTATATTTATATTTCGCTTGTGCAGGTTTAGTTTATAGTTGTTATTAATAATGCCCCAAATTTATACCCCGGATTTGGAGGGTGTTATAGTTGGCATCAGAACTTAGGTTTTGACCCTTAAAAACAAGAACATTAGGGTTAAGATAAGATAGGAAGGTCATATAGGATAAAAGTAAGAATGTTAGGATTGTTTGTTTATGTGATTAGAAGTTATGAGTTTTAGGATTTTGATTTGATTGTTCTTGTGTTATTATTGTTATGTATATTAGATGGCTTCTTCGTCATCGTCTACGGAGCAGACCGAGACAGATCCAGGTGTAGCACCAGTACTGGCCCCAGTATCAGTGTAGATCTTTCCTCCATTACCACCACCTCCACCATTGCCACCTGGACTAGCACCAGAGGTACCAGATTTTGTCGATTATTTTCCTTATTTTGAGCCGGAGATACCTGATTTTCCACCATTAGAGTTCCTGATGTTCGATATTCCTGACATGGTTGACATTCCACAGTGGGAGGATTTAGAGCCCCAGGTACCCGCGCCACCAGTTGAGATTCTAGAGATTCCACCGATGGAGCCTAAGCTAGAGCCACCAGTATATGCACCCATGGAGCAGCCTGTATTATTTCCTGCACCGTTAGCTGTGTATGCCCCTGTGCCCGGAGTATTCCAGTTTCCACAGCCAGAGTTTATAGACGAGGTAGTAGTAGATAAGTCGTTACCATAAGAGCTGGATCAGCTTGAACAATACGATCTCCCATGTTTACTGGTTCTTTCTGCTCAGTTCCTGAATCCGAATCCTCAAAATCTAACTTCTCCGGAATATCAAGAACTTCGTCTGTCTCCTCAGCTGTATCTAAAGTCCTCTTGCGAGTACGAGAACGAGTTTGCATAAACGCTTGCTAAAGTACCTGAAACACAACCAGAAAAAATAAGTAACTACTACGTCCTAATCACTGAGTCCTAATAACCAATGATGGTAAGTACATAAACTAAACAAATACGCCGAGTCCCCGGCAGCGGCGCCAAAAACTTGTTAGGGCGAAAACACGCGCTAATATTCACGCAAGTATACGCGTTCGCAAGTAATATAGAATATTTTCTAGTTCGTTCCCTCAGAGACTCAGACTAAATTATTGTCTAATTAAACTCACTCACCAATGTATGATTACTTCTCAATGTTAAGATAATAACACTTAAAATTGTTGATTAAATATTAACTATAATTAACTACTTAATTAACCACTTAACTAACACTTCAACTTATCAATAATAAAACACTCATGAGATCACAACTTCATTATTACTTCCTTCTATAGCCATTGTTATTACCTTTAGCATGTGACAGTGATGATATTAATCGAATAACACAAAACTGATAAAAGCCAACTTTCATTGTACTAATACCATTCTACCAAGCATCCACAATTAAGATAGAAGTCGAATAGTCATCAATTATGTTGAGTTCCTATATATCTACAGAAATTGACAACACAACGATTTAAGAACAAGTTATTCCTTTTTGATTACATAGGGCAAATAAAACTGTTAGAGTTACCCACTAATCATGCACAACGTACATGAACCTATGCTAGCATGGCAAGTTCTAAATCTCAAGATCCACCGTCGCTTCACAAGAGATTAACACCCTATCTTATATGTTCGCGACGCACATAAGACGAATACGCACAACCAATACTAGATATCAAGCAATCATCACACACTAAAGTATTAAACAATTAACTAAAGAATTCCATAATAAATCTGTTGCAACCCCATGATCACGATTAGCCCATAATAGAACTTATCGCCATCATGGGTTCATATGAAATCACGATAAACAAACACAAGAAAATAATAACTAAACTAATTATATTAAAACAGAGTACGTCACAAGAGTAAATAAGTCAAAGCAAGAAAACTAGCATCCAACGTTACAACGAAACAAGAATCACAAGAAAATATGCTTCCTCTTCGTTGCGGTGTGCTAAATCGGTCTTCTTCCTTATCTCCTTCGCTTCTTGCGTAAAACACAATCTTCTTCTTCTTCTTTTTCGTGAAAACGTCTCAAATCTACTTATATAATAGTCCCATAAAACTCAGATTACATAGAAGTTGGAAGCCAAACAGAAGTAGAAGTCTAAAATAATTCAGCAAAATTCCCGACCCTGCGCAGCCGCTCAGCATAGCTGCGCGGGCGCGCAGGTTGCTGCGCGGCCGCTCAGCATAGCTGCGCGGGCGCGCAGGCCTCCACTGGAAAAAATCCAAGTTTGCTCCGTTTCTTCGCCGTAATCTGCCCGTTCCTTTCCTCTCGCAATGGTTAGCACATGCCAAGGCTTATTCTTGATGATTACTCCCCCGAAATGCAACTAATACCCTGAAATGCATAAACACTAGAAAAACACATCAAATACACAAAATACTTGATTTCAAGACACCAATTTAAGCCATTTTAAGACGTTCTAAGTGGTATAAAATGCCACTTATCACACCCCCAAACTTAAATCGATGCTTGCCCTCAAGCGTCACAGACTCAAAAACAAATAAAAATATGCATTAAAATAATCTATATGAAAATGCAGCGATCCCCCTTACTATAATTAATCAACCAAATTGCCACATCTCAACGAATGCAGTTAGACAACTAAAGATCAATAAACTCATGCAAACAGATATACAGCCAGAAACGTGGTGTGTGCAAATGCTTAACAGATATGCTTCGGAACTAGACCAATTACTATGACTAGACTATCCTCAAGGCAATCCTACGATTATACAAAGAATAAAAATTCCAGGCACAAAGTGATATACAACACTACAAGAACTCTGGAGCTTACTACGGAATTGTGCTTTTTATTTACAACTCAAATGCTTATTTGACCGTGCAATGAGTGAGGTCCACAAAAGACTTATACAATGATATCCATGTAACGAGCGTTAGGTTAGCGGATCCCAGACTCTAAAAGCCTTAGGTCGCTAGGCACAAAGTCCCCTAAGAACTTAATAACTCGAATACCAAAGAGCCCACTCTTGATCAATTATGCCAATTTTTTTTTTTTTTAATTTCTGAGCAAGTGCGTTTCGCTCCATCTTGCTCAACCCTAGACTACTCGCAACATACGCGAGCCGGCTACTAGCCATTTGACGCCTAGCCACAACTAGCAACAACTTCCATATTTTTTTCTCCAAAATTTTTCTTTTTCATGTCTTTCTCGCTAAGAACCTATAATCGAATTCTAAGCATAATAAGTAGATTGACCTTGAAAATAACCAAATCATAACACAATCTAGCCCTTTCGCATTCTCTAAGACTTAGTGGACTTACAATTGTTTCTAGCATGCATATCAACCTACACAACTTAATATCACTTTAATGCTATCACTACACTCACATCAATATCACAATTCAGTCGATAAATCATTGCAAAAGGGATCATGGTAAATGCATGAGCTACATGACATTCATAAAAAAACTACATGGCATAAATTATGCAACTATATGAACTAAACTATCATGAATATGCAACTAAATGACACACACACAAAATTCCTTAACTACCACCCCCAAACTAAAAATCTTCACTGTCCTCAGTGAAAGTAGTAGAAAGAAACACAGGGTATACCTACTCGGAGTCATCATCATCATCACCCTCAGTGGGTGGAGTATCAGGCGGCGGGTATGCAGAGTCCTTACCAAAAATTGGCCACTGGATATCAGCTCCAAGGCCTCGAAAAGCAGTCCCTAACGCAAGGGTGAGTTCCTGAGCAAACCTGCTCTGTGTCTCATACATGGCATCCATCCGCCGTGAAAGCCTCCTATACTGGACATCAACCATCCCAGCACCCTCCTGAGCTCTCGAAGAACCAGCCTCATCACGCCCTGGCCTAGCCATAGTAGCACCTCGTGCTGGACGCCCTCCTGGAAGACGATAACCCAGCCCATGCTCCTCAGGCTCACCACCGGTCCACTCCTTCATCCCATTCAGAGTGCCATAATCAATCGAAGCGGCTGGCAACTGCAACTGCTCATGAGCCGGCCAGTTCACTCCCACTGCTCGGCATAGCTTCGTAACCGTAGATGCATAAGGGATGTTCATATGCTTTGCTCCCCTCAAAAACTTCAGAATTCCTTGGTAGATAAACTCACCAAGGTCCACATAGTACTCCTCATTCAGAATTCCCCACAACAGTTGTGCTCTCTCAACTGTGACCTCGTGTGCATGCGAAGAAGGCAAAATATTAGCACAAATAAATGCATTCCATGCACGGGCATACCTGTTCATGGCGATCGCCGGAAAGTGACGATACTCATTATTGCCTGTACTGCGGGTCCAAACTGTGCCCGGTCGACAGAGAGTCGCACAAATCAAATCCAAGTCAAAATCCTCAGCAGTCTTTTCATTCTAGTTCTCCTCCTCGGGCTTCCTCTCTCGCTGTCCAATCACACGGCGAATCGCCGCAGGATGATAATCAACCGTCAGCCCACGGACCACAGAAAACCCATTCTTTTCAGCCTTCGCGTTCGCGTAGAACTCGCGAACAACGCTCATCGGTACTGCTTCGAGTGACTCACAAAAAGCTATCCACCCCTTCTCTGCAATCATGGGCAACAACTCACCATCCCTCCCCGATGGTAAAAACCCCCTCTCCTTCAGAATCGGCTTACCCAACAGCCTAGTGCACTCCTCCTCCGCGGCTCTGTCAGTTAACCGAGGCCTTGCAGCAGTACCCCTCGATGAATCAGCAGTAGGAACTGTGCTGCTGCTGTCAATAGTGCGTGCTCTCTTGGGTGCCATTGATTCGTGAATAAAAGCGTGTAAGAACTGATATTTGATGTTTGTGAGAGGGTTTAAGTGTAGGAAGTTTTGTGGGAGATATGTAGGATAAGTGTATGTATATATAGGGTGTGGATTAGATTAGGGTTTGGGAATTAAGGGATAAAATGATGGGGTAGTGGGAACAAATCGTGGGTTTATGGGCTAAAACTGTTTTTGTGTTTGTTTTTGTTTGTTTGTTTTTTTTTTCTGAACTGTAAAAAAAAAAAAAAAATTCTGGTCCTCGACCCCTGCGCGGCCGCTCAGCATAGCTGCGCGGGCGCTCAGCTTGCTACGCGGCCGCTCAGCTTAGCTGCGCGGGCGCGCAGGGGGTCACTGGAATTTTTTTTTTCAGCCCCTGTTTTCTGATTTTTTTGTGTTTTTGGATAGGTTATTAACTTCTAAGGGTTCCTGTAACAATAATTCATGGGTTGCCTCCCACGCAACGCTTCTTTTTCGTCATTAGCTTGACGTTTCGTACCCTGCTCAAGTAGTCAACAAAATGGCACTAACCACTTCTCGGTTTGCCATGTCCCCATAGTAGTGCTTCAATCGCTGACCGTTAACCTTGAATGCTTGGTCCGGATCATTCTCAAAAATTTCCACCGCTCCATGTGGAAACACAGTTTTGACAATAAAAGGTCCAGACCACCTTGATTTCAACTTCCCAGGAAAAAGTCGGAGCCGAGAGTTGAATAAGAGAACTTGTTTCCCTGGCACAAATAACTTTGGATGTAGCTTCCTATCGTGCCACCTCTTCACCTTTTCCTTATACATTTTGTTATTTTCGTACGCTTGAAGTCGAAATTCATCCAGTTCATTAAGCTGAAGCATTCTTTTCTTACCAGCTGCATCTAAATCCAGGTTCAACTTCTTCAATGCCCAGTAGGCCTTATGCTCAAGCTCCGCAGGTAGATGACATCCCTTACCGTACACCAACTGGAATGGTGACATCCTAAGTGGAGTTTTGTATGCTGTTCTGTAAGCTCAAACAGCTTCATCGAGCTTTAAAGACCAATCCTTCCTTGACGGACAAACAACCTTCTCTAGAATGCGCTTTATCTCTCTGTTAGACACTTCCGCTTGACCATTTGTTTGCGGATGATAGGCAGTAGCTACTCGATGATTCACATTATAACGCTGCATCATAGAAGTGAACTTACGGTTACAAAAATGCGATCCTTCATCACTTATGATTACCCGAGGTGTTCCAAACCTTGTGAAAATTTGCTTATGAAGAAAATTTAGTACTGCCTTTGCATCATTTGTCGGTAAAGCTTTAACTTCGACCCATTTTGAGACATAATCGACTGCCAGCAAGATGTACTGATTATTGCAAGACGAGATAAAAGGCCCCATGAAATCGATTCCCCATACATCAAAGACCTCGACTTCAAGCATCACATTTAATGGCATTTCATCCTTCCTTGACAAATTTCCCACTCTTTGGCAACGATCACACCTTAAAACAAACTGATGAGCATCCTTGAACAAAGTAGGCCAGAAAAAACCTGCTTGCAGAATACGAGCTGCCGTCTTCTCACCTCCATAGTGTCCCCCATAAACCGTGGAATGGCAGTCTCGTAATATCCCCTCCGTCTCACAGAACGGGATACATCTCCTGATGATCTGGTCAGCTCCCTGTCTAAACAAATATGGTTCATCCCACATATACCACTTCACCTCATACGATAACTTCTTCTTTTGAGCGGATGTCAAATTAAGAGGCATTATATTGCTGACGAGATAGTTTACAATATCTGCAAACCATGGTTCTTCTTCCTGAATTGCAAACAACTGCTCATCCGGAAAAGATTCATTGATTAACGTCCTATCTTGTGAAGTAGAATCGGGATTCTCCAACCTAGAGAGATGGTCAGCTACTTGATTCTCAGTACCTTTTCTATCTTTGATCTCTAACTCAAATTCCTGAAGTAAAAGCACCCAACGAATGAGTCTCGGCTTCGAATCCTTCTTAGAAACCAGATAGCGAATAGCTGCATGATCAGTGAATACTGTTACTTTCGTACCAAGCAGATAAGATCAAAATTTCTCAAAGCCAAAGACTATAGCCAAAAGCTCCTTCTCAGTAGTGGTGTAGTTCAATTGGGCACCATTTAAAGTCTTACTCGCATAGTAGACCACATGGAAGAGATTTTTCTTGCACTGTCCCAGAACTGCACCTACCGCATAATCACTCGCATCACACATCATCTCAAATGGTTCTGTCCAATCTGGTGCTGTAATGACTGGTGCCGTGATCAAACTCTCCTTGAGAGTCTCGAATGCTGCCAAACATTCATCATCAAATTTGAAAGGCACATCTTTCTCAAGCAAATTGCACAACGGCTTAGATATCTTTGAAAAGTCCTTGATGAATCGCCGATAAAAACCCGCATGACCAAGAAAACTACGGATTCCTTTCACAGAATTAGGTGGGGGAAGATTTTCAATGACTCCCACCTTGGCCTTGTCCACCTCCAGACCCTTGCTAGAGACCTTATGCCCAAGGATAATGCCTTCACGCACCATAAAATGACATTTCTCCCAATTAAGCACCAAATTAGTTTCCACACATCTTTTGAGTACGGCGCGCAGATTATTCAAACATTCATCATATGAGTGTCCAAAGACGGAGAAGTCATCTATGAACACTTCGACGTTATTTCCAATCATGTCAGAGAATATAGCCATCATACATCTCTGAAAGGTGGCCGGTGCGCCACATAACCCAAACGAAACTCTGCGAAAAGCAAATGTGCCAAATGGACAAGTGAAGGTAGTCTTTTCCTGATCCTCTGGTGCAATACAAATCTGATTATACCCGGAATAACCATCCAGAAGACAAAAATACTCATGTCCTGCCAATCTGTCAAGCATCTGATCAATAAATGGAAGAGGGAAGTGATCCTTCCTTGTGGCTTTGTTCAATTTTCTAAAATCCATGCATACTCTCCATCCTGTAACTGTTCGAGTAGGGATGAGCTCATTCTTTTCATTTGCGACCACAGTGATACCTCCCTTCTTAGGTACACATTGTACGGGGCTCACCCACGAGCTGTCAGAAATAGGATAAATGATGCCTGCATCTAGCCATTTCAGAATTTCTTTCTTCACCACCTCCTTCATGATGGGATTCAGTCTTCACTGCTGTTCCACAGTTGGCTTACTACCTTCCTCTAGCAGAATTTTATGCATACAATATGAAGGACTTATCCCCTTGATGTCTGCTATGGTCCATCCTATAGCCGATTTGAATTCTCTCAAAATCCTTAAGAGCTTGTCTTCCTCACTACCTGAAAGGTCAGATGAAATAATAACAGGTAACGTAGATGAATCACCTAAAAAAGCATACCTCAAGTGTTCAGGTAATGGCTTGAGCTCCAAGGTAGGTGCTTCCTCTATTGATGGTTTGAGCTTCCCTTCAGCGTTCTTGAGGTCAGAAGTACCAAGAGATTCAAATGGTATGTCCAGCTTTCGCTTCCAGGGAGAAGCGTTCAGATATTGTAATTGCTCGTTGCTATCTTCATCATCGCTGTCAAAATCCCCCACTAAGGCCTTTTCCAATGCATCAGACATTAGCATGTGATCGAGTTCCGAAGTAACCGCAGAATCAATCACATCCACTTTTAAGCACTCCTCATCTTCTGTAGGGAATTTCATTGCCTTGAATACGTTGAAGGTCACATCCTGATCTTGGACCCGCATTGTAAGTTCACCTTTTTGCACATCTATCAAGGTACGGCCAGTAGCCAAGAAAGGCCTCCCCAAGATTATGGGAATCTTCTTATCTTCCTCAAAATCCAGAATAACAAAATCTGCTGGAAAGAAGAGCTTATCCACTTTGACGAACACATCCTCAACTATGCCCCTTGGGTAAGTAATGGAACGGTCAGCCAATTGTAGTGACATGTACGTGGGTTTTGGATCAGGCAGATCCAGTTTTTTAAAGATCGACAATGGCATCAGATTAATGCTTGCTCCCAAATCACAAAGGCACTTGTCAAACGTCAGATTGCCAATTGTGCAAGGAATGGTGAAGCTTCCTGGATCTTTCAGTTTTGGTGGTAACTTTTGTTGCAGAACAGCGCTGCATTCTTCCGTGAGAGCAACGGTTTCAAGGTCATCCAGTTTCACCTTCCTTGAAAGAATAGTCTTCATAAACTTCGCATAACTAGGCATTTGTTCCAGAGCCTCAGCGAAAGGTATATTGATGTGAAGTTTCTTGAACACCTCCAGAAACTTCCCGAACTGTCTATCCAGCTTTTGTTGCTGCAATCTCTTAGGAAAAGGTGGTGGAGGATAGAGCTGTTTCTCCCCTGTATTAGCCTCAGGCAGAGTGTGTTCAACAGTAGTCTTCCTTGGTTCCGCCGCTTTCTCCTTTTGCTTAGATTCTTCACCTCTAATTTCAGCTTCTACTTCTTTTGCCTTTTCAGCATCAGCTACTTTTCCAGACCTTAAGGTAATAGCCTTGACTTGCTCTTTAGCTTCCTTCCTGCCTGGTACTTCCGTGTCACTGGGAAGAGTGCCAGGTTGACGATTGAGCACTACATTGGCTAATTGACCAATTTGATTTTCCAAGGTCTTGATAGAAACCGCCTGACTCTTGCACAACAACTTAAGTTCCTCAAAATCAGCACTAGTAGGTGCAGCTGCACTTCCCTGTTGAGGATATGATTGCCTTGTAGCATACTGCTGTGGTTGCTGGAATCCAGGTGGGTTAAACTGTTTACTCACTCCTTGCTGATATGGTGGCTGAATAGCATTCTGATTATTCCCCCAGCTGAAATTTGGATGATTTCTGTTGTTAGGATGATAGGTCGCTGGCACAGGCTGCTGTTGTCGCTGATAATTATTCACATACTGAACAGATTCGTTTACAAGAGAACACTGATTCGTAGCATAAGAACCTGCACAAAGCTCACAAACCATAGCTATTTGATTAACTCCATACGTAGCCAGAGAATCAACCTTCATTGATAGCGCTTGGAGCTGGGCTGTAATAGCGGTGGCTGCATCAACTTCCATAATATCTGCTACCTTGCCTGACGTCATCCTCTGAGTTGGGTTTTGATGCTCATTTGCAGCCATCATCTCGATAAGATTATACGCCTCAGTATAGCTTTTAGCCCATAAGGCGCCTCCAGCTGCTGCATCGAGCATGGGCCGAGATTGGGCCCCCAAACCATTATAGAAACCAGTGATCACCATCCAATCCGACATTCCATGATGTGGACATTTTCTCAACATTTCCTTGTAGCGTTCCCAAGCCTCGCACATAGATTCTGTAGGTTGCTGCGCAAACTGAGTAAGAGCACTCCTCATAGCAGCAGTCTTTGCCATCGGATAAAACTTCACCAGAAACTTTTGCGCAAGATCTTGCCACATAGTGATGGACCCAGCTGGTTCAGAATGTAACCAGTCTTTAGCCTTGTCCCTTAGTGAGAATGGGAAAAGCCTCAACTTGATAGCCTCATCAGTCACGCCATTATACTTAAAAGTGCTGCAGATCTCGACAAAATTCCTTATGTGCATGTTGGGGTCTTCAGTTGCCGCTCCTCCAAAAGAAACAGAATTCTGCACCATCTGAATAGTGCCCGGCTTGATTTCAAAGGTGTTAGCTTGAATAGCCGGATGAAGGATGCTTGACTGAATGTCATCAATTTTAGGCCGAGAAAAATCCATAAGAGCTGGATCAGCTTGAACAATACGATCTCCCATGTTTACTGGTTCTTTCTGCTCAGTTCCTGAATCCGAATCCTCAAAATCTAACTTCTCCGGAATATCAAGAACTTCGTCTGTCTCCTCAGCTGTATCTAAAGTCCTCTTGCGAGCACGAGAACGAGTTTGCATAAACGCTTGCTAAAGTACCTGAAACACAACCAGAAAAAATAAGTAACTACTACGTCCTAATCACTGAGTCCTAATAACCAATGATGGTAAGTACATAAACTAAATAAATACGCCGAGTCCCCGGCAGCGGCGCCAAAAACTTGTTAGGGCGAAAACACGCGCTAATATTCACGCAAGTATACGCGTTCGCAAGTAATATAAAATATTTTCTAGTTCGTTCCCTCAGAGACTCAGACTAAATTATTGTCTAATTAAACTCACTCACCAATGTATGATTACTTCTCAATGTTAAGATAATAACACTTAAAATTGTTGATTAAATATTAACTATAATTAACTACTTAATTAACCACTTAACTAACACTTCAACTTATCAATAATAAAACACTCATGAGATCACAACTTCATTATTACTTCCTTCTATAGCCATTGTTATTACCTTTAGCATGTGACAGTGATGATATTAATCGAATAACACGAAACTGATAAAAGCCAACTTTCATTGTACTAATACCATTCTACCAAGCATCCACAATTAAGATAGAAGTCGAATAGTCATCAATTATGTTGAGTTCCTATATGACTACAGAAATTGACAATACAACGATTTAAGCACAAGTTATTCCTTTTTGATTACATAGGGCAAATAAAACTGTTAGAGTTACCCACTAATCATGCACAACGTACATGAACCTATGCTAGCATGGCAAGTTCTAAATCTCAAGATCCACCGTCGCTTCACAAGAGATTAACACCCTATCTTATATGTTCGCGACGCACATAAGACGAATACGCACAACCAATACTAGATATCAAGCAATCATCACACACTAAAGTATTAAACAATTAACTAAAGAATTCCATAATAAATCCGTTGCAACCCCATGATCACGATTAGCCCATAATAGAACTTATCGCCATCATGGGTTCATATGAAATCATGATAAACAAACACAAGAAAATAATAACTAAACTAATTATATTAAAACAGAGTACGTCACAAGAGTAAATAAGTCAAAGCAAAAAAACTAGCATCCAACGTTACAACGAAACAAGAATCACAAGAAAATATGCTTCCTCTTCGTTGCGGTGTGCTAAATCGGTCTTCTTCCTTATCTCCTTCGCTTCTTGCGTAAAACACAATCTTCTTCTTCTTCTTTTTCGTGAAAACGTCTCAAATCTACTTATATAATAGTCCCATAAAACTCAGATTACATAGAAGTTGGAAGCCAAACAGAAGTAGAAGTCTAAAATAATTCAGCAAAATTCCCGACCCTGCGCGGCCGCTCAGCATAGCTGCACGGGCGCGCAGGTTGCTGCGCGGCCGCTCAGCATAGCTGCGCGGGCGCGCAGGCCTCCACTGGAAAAAATCCAAGTTTGCTCCATTTCTTCGCCGTACTCTGCCCGTTCCTTTCCTCTCGCAATGGTGAACACATGCCAAGGCTTATTCTTGATGATTCCTCCCCCGAAATGCAACTAATACCCTGAAATGCATAAACACTAGAAAAACGCATCAAATACACAAAATACTTGATTTCAAGACACCAATTTAAGCCATTTTAAGACGTTCTAAGTGGTATAAAATGCCACTTATCACCTTCTCGAGGTTCCCGCACGGATCTTCATGATCATCACACAATTACATATCAGCATTTCCAGTCAGAGAGAGAGAAGATGGTCAGATGGCAGGATCAGTGTAGAGAGATCCTTGGGTTGTTTGAGACACAGGCGGATGGTCTAGTTCGAGCACTTCACCCAGACTACATATTGAGAGAGTAGCTACGTCAGATTCACAGAGTTGGTTCTCCGGAGCTTACTGACTTGAGGCAGCGGGACATTAGTGCAGAGGCAGCATACCGTAGGGCGATGAGACTTATCAAGGCAGTGTTAGAGGCTTTGCAGTAGGAGCTCAGCCGTAGGCCACCAGGATTTTGATCTTAGCAGATGGAGGAGTGTTGTATCTTGTATATATCTGTAGATAGAGGCAGCATAGTATAGTATGACTAGTTTGTATGAGGATAGTTACTAGTTTTGACTGATAGTAGTAGCAGTATGACTGACATATCATAGACTTTTTATCAAGCATTGACACCTGCAGCTGGTGTCCCACCCATATATATATAAGATGAACTTTTTTATGTTTTATTTATTTCCCAGTCATTTAAGCATTTACATTTATTTCACTGTTTTATCGTTGCATATCTTAAAATATTGTTTAATTTATGATCATGTTTTACCCTTTATGTTTTTAAAATTTTTAAAATTATTATAAAAAAGATTTATTTAAACATCGCACTGTTTTATTTATTTAGATATTTAATAAATTGTTTTTCCCCATATCAACTGTTTTAACGCTGTTTTAATATTAAAAAGACTGTTTCCATTCCATAACACATGTTTAGTATATTATTATTAAGAGAACCCATTGTTTTATTATCAGAAAGATGACACCCAAAAGAAAAGCACGACCCGACTCGTCTAACGGAAATATCGAGGGCCAAAACGATAATAATCAGATGGATTAGATGTTTCATCTCATGCAACAGCAGATGTTGATGATACAACAATAGATGCAGCAGCAACAACAGCAGTTTCAACAACAAATGCTACAGCAAGCCGCTCATCCAGGACATCAAGTACCTCCAGCAGCACCTGTAGTTACTTTCAAGCAATTTCAATCAGTAAAGCCTCCAGAATTTACCGGTTCCACGGATCCTACAAAGGATTGAGCTTGGCTGAAGGAGATAAAAAAGGCTTTTACGTTGGTGAAAGTTGAGGAAGAACAAAAGACGGACTTTGCCAGCTATTTTCTGAAAGGCGAAGCCAATTACTGGTGGGAATCGAAGAAAGCTTTGGAAGGAGAAGGTGTGGTGACCTGGGATAGATTCACCGATCTTTTCCTGGAGAAATATTTTCCTCATTTTATGAAGAACCAGATGGAAATCAAGTTCCTGGAACTGAAGCAAGACAATTTATCGGTCGCAGATTATGAGACCAAGTTCACTGAATTGGCCAGATTTGTTCCTGAGCAAGTGGATACGGATGAAAAGCGGGCCAAGAGATTCCAGTAGGGACTAAAGCCATGGATTTGTAGCAGGGTAGCTGTATTTGAGCTGACGACTTATACGGCTGTTGTTCAGAAGGCCATAATCATTGAAGGTGAGAGTGAAGCAGCTCAGAAAGAGAAGGGACCAGGAAATTCCCAGAACCGTTTCAACAGAAGGTCGGGATTTCAAGCCCGAGGAAAAGTAAATGCCAGGAGACCAAAACAAAACAACCAGAGGACGGGTAATCGACTTCCCGCCCCAACTCAGCAGAGACGTATCCGACCGCCTATACCTGATTGAAGAACATGTGGTAAAAAGCATACGGGGATTTGCAACAAGCCAAATGTCACGTGTTTTAAGTGCAAGCAAAGGGGACACTACTCTGGAAAATATCCGATGGGACGAGCAGAGGTCACTTGTTTCCAGTGCGGAAGAAAATGACATATTGCCAAGGACTGCAGAGGAGTTGCAACGGCCGCTAGTATTCCAAGGGTTTTAGCATAACCTCCACCTCCACTACCACCACAAAATCAGCCCAGGGCAAGGACTTTCAACATGTCAATGGAGGAAGCAGTATATAGTCCGAATATGGTTGCAGGTACGCTCCCCGTGAATTCCGTAAATGCACTAGTATTGATTGATTCAGGAGCTAGATCTTTTATTTCTGAAGATTTTATCTCTAAGATAGACCATGAGATTCAGTGGTTAGATGAAGTGCTAGTTATAAAATTAGCAAATGATGATCAGGTTATAGTAGATCGAGTATGCCCAGGTTGTAATATTGAGATAGGGAGATGTCATTTCTCAGTTGACTTGATACCTTTCAGGTTAGGAGAATTTGATGTTATTTTAGGAATGGATTGGCTAGATAATAATAATGATCAGATTGATTGCGCAAATAAGAAAGTGAAATTGCAGACAGAAGAAAATACAACGGTAATATTTAAAGGTGAAAAGCAAAGGCAGAGATTTTTAACAATGATGCAGATGAAACGATTGCTACGTCAAGGATGTCAAGCTTACTTAGTTTACGTGTTAGATACCAACAAAGAAAGTCCGAAGATTGAAGATATTCCTGTAGTTTGTGAGTTTCCCGATGTCTTTCCAAATGAACTTCCAGGACTTCCACCGGATCGAGAAGTCGAGTTCACTATTGATTTGGCGTCAGGGACTGAACCAATTTCGAAAGCTCCATATCGAATGGACCCCGTTGAAATGAAGGAGTTAGCAAAGCAGTTGCAAGAACTTCTCGACAAAGGAATTATAAGGCCAAGTGTATCCCCATGGGGCGCACCAGTATTGTTTATGAAAAAGAAGGATGGTAGCATGCGATTGTGTATTAATTATCGCGAGCTGAACAAGTTAACTATCAAGAATAAATATTCTTTGCCTCGCATCGATGACTTATTTGATCAACTGAAAGGAGCAGCATGGTTTTCGAAAATCGACTTACGATCAGGTTATCATCAGTTAAAGATCAAGACATAAGATATTCCAAAGACTGCGTTCAGAACAAGGTATGGACATTATGAATTTCTTGTGATGGCTTTTGGACTGACGAATGCACCTGCAGCATTTATGGATTTAATGAATCGAGTATTCAAGAAGTACTTGGATAAGTTTATCATTGTATTTATTGATGACATCTTGATTTATTCGAAGATGGAAGAAGAACATGCAGCACACTTAAGAACGACATTGGAGACGTTACAAAAGGAACAATTCTATGCGAAATTTTCAAAATGTGAATTTTGGCTAAAAGAAGTGCAGGTTTTAGGACACATCATCGGTATTGAAGGAATTCAAGTGGACCCAGCGAAGATTGAAGCTATTTTAAATTGGGAAAGACGAAAGACGCCAACGGAAGTCAGAAGTTTCTTGGGATTAGCTGGTTATTACAGAAGATTCGTTAAAGATTTTGCAAAGATAGCCGTACCATTGACGAAGTTGACGCGAAAAAATGAAAAGTTCGAATGGAACGAGAAATGTGAAGCGAGTTTCCAAGAATTGAAGAATCGACTAGTAACTGCACCTGTGCTTGTTTTACCTGATGATCAAGGAGACTTTGTCATATACAGCGATGCTTCGTATCGCGGCCTTGGATGTGTTTTGATGCAACATGGAAACATGATCGCATATGCTTCCAGACAGTTAAAGCCGCATGAACAGAAATATCCGACGCACGATCTCGAACTAGCAGCAATTGTGTTCGCACCGAATCTTTGGAGACACTATCTGTACGGCGAAAAATGTGAGATTTATACGGATCATAAAAGTTTGAAGTATATCTTCACCCAGAAGGAACTTAACATGCGACAACGACGTTGGCTAGAGTTAATCAAAGATTATGACGTCTCAGTCAATTATCATCCAGGCAAGGCCAATGTAGTAGCAGATGTGTTAAGTCGAAAGGAACGATTGAACTTGTTAACATCTTCAGAAGACTTAATCAAGGAATTTGATAAATTGGAGACTGAAGTTTGTGTTCCAGAAAACCCTACTGAAATAATCTACACTATGACCTTTCAACCGGAACTATTGGAGAAAATAAGAAGGTGTCAGGAAGAAGTAATGGGCCAGGAAATTGACAATTTGACATGAGAAGAGATTATCAATCAGACAGGTGCCAAAGGAATTTTTCGAGTTGCTTCGAGGATCTGGATACCTAACGTACAGGAATTAAAAGCGGAAATTTTGTAAGACGCTCATAGTTCAAGACATTCGATTCATCCCGGAAGCACAAAGATGTACAGAGACCTAAAGGAAAACTTTTGGTGGAAAAATATAAAAAAAGAGATAGCGGAATGGGTCAGCAAGTGTTATATGTGCCAAAGAGTGAAAGCTAAACATCAACGCCCGAGCGGACTATTACAACCACTAGTATTCCAGAATGGAAATGGGAGCACTTAGCCATGGATTTTGTAGTGGGACTTCCAAGGATGAAAGCAAATCATGATACAATTTGGGTTATCATTGATCGATTAACGAAGTCAGCACATTTACTTCCGATCAATGAAAGGTTTTCACTGGACAAGTTAATGCACTTATATCTCAAGGAAATTGTAATGCGTCATGGAGTACCCATATCGATTGTATCGGATCGAGATCCCCGTTTCAATTCGAGATTTTGGAGACAATTCCAAGAATGCCTCGGAATCAAGTTGAACATGGGTACTGCTTATCATCCACAAACAGACGGCAAAGTGAAAGGATAATCCAAACAATCGAAGATATGCTACGTGTATGCGTGATAGATTTTGAAGGCAATTGGAACGAGCACTTACCGCTAGTGGAATTTTCTTACAATAACAACTATCAAGCAAGTATCGGGATGCCACCTTATGAAGCTCTATATGGAAGAAAATGCAGAACACCTACATGTTGGGATAAAGTTGGAGAACGCAAGATTCTAGGTCCAGAACTGATTCAGCAGACCAAGGAAAAAGTAGAACTTATCCGCAAGCGACTTGAAGTAGCGCAGAATCGATAACGTAAATATGCTGATCAATCCAGAAAGGATATGGACTATGAGGAAGGGGAACATGTATTGCTAAAAGTATCACCATGGAAGGGATTAACTAGGTTTGGTAACAAAGGCAAATTGAAACCTCGCTACGTTGGACCATTTAAAATTTTGAAGAAAGTCGGAAAGGTTGCGTACGAGTTAGCTTTACCACCCCATATGCAGCATATTCATAACGTATTTCATGTATCTATGCTTAAGAAGTACAACCCTGATACAAGGAATGTAATAGAATATGAGTCAATAGAACTTCAGGCAGATTTGTCGTATGTAGAGCAGCCGATAAGGATTCTAGATCGGCAAGAGAGGGTATTAAGAAATAAGTCTGTATCATTAGTAAGAGTTTTATGGAGAAATCCAGTGGTTGAAGAATCAACCTGGGAGCTCGAAAGTGAAATGTTAGAAAAGTATCCTCAATTATTTTCATAGCGTGATTCTGAGGACAGAATCCTGTTAAGGGGGGAGAATGTAACGACCGAGAAATTTCACTTGTATTATATTGTAATAAAGATAAATTATGTGTATTACTATGTGGTTAAATGTGTGGAGTCATTAAACCCTAATCGTTATGTTCTACTTGTTGTCTGTTTTGACCTGAACGTGTTTTGGATATTTATTGAATGTTTTATCGCAAGTTATATATTTTATATCAAAACCCGTACGACTCAAACAGTGTTTTAAAAGCCCGTATTTCAAACAAAATCATTGGTCATATTTTGCCAAAAACAACCTATACCATATCGCTATTCTGAACTCTTAGACGTTTTACAAATTTACCTTTTTCGTGAAAAACGACTTTTCCGGACCCCTTCGGGTACCAAAAACCCCACAAAAATTACATTTTTATTTTTATATGATCATGAAATTATCATACATCATTTTTCTTTGCATTTTTGTAATATTCATAATTTTTGGGAATTTTTGGCATTAATTTTGTATTTATTGGATATTTAAAAATTCATTATTAATACCCAAAAATTATAAAAATTGGGGCCAAATATTTTTATTAGATGTGTAATTAGACCCTTAATTTTATTTAGGGGTATTATTTTCATAAATAAAAATACCTGATTTGTTGTTAATTATTCAGTTAATTATAATTAAAAATCAGATAATTCAAGAAATATTTGTGGGGGTGAAGAATATCCAGAGAATTCAACTGCAGATTTGAGAGTGATTCTGTTATCCAAATCGATCATGTGAGTAACCAAAACAAAGCTCTTGATCTCTACTTTCTATTCATACCATTAATTTCATATTTTGTTGCCTAGATTTTCAATTCGTGATTTAGGGTTCTTGGACTGAAATTGGGGGTTTTTGATTATGGGGTTCTGGGTTGATTTTGATGTTTGATATAGTTTCCTGTACTTTTTTACAACTAATTTTTGCTATTTAATTGATCGGAGTTTTGTTCTAGGTAGTAGTCCTTAGTTTCAAGTTTATGTAGTTTTATTTTAGTTCATTTTTAATTTTGTATGAATCTGAGGTTATTTTGATTATAGGGGTTAGATTATACAAGTGATAAGCTTTATTTTGATATATTATCTGTAATTTTTTGTGTACGAATGTGTTAGTTTGGTATTTGGCCGGAAAATTGCTTGGTTTGATCGGAGAAATCGTTCCTGGGGTTATTGGAAGATGATATTGATATGGTTGTGTTCCTGAAGTGATTTGGAGTGAAAATCCACCAAGAAGCGAATTAAACGGTGTCTGTTTTGCCTGGAAACCGAGCTCGTCGGATTCTGCTACCGTTCGCCGGTCGATGCTCTGTTTTAGGCCGGAGAGAACGACCTAGGCGACAGAGACGAAAGAGGACGACAGGGTTGTGTTGCTGCAGTTACGTGGAATCGAACGGGACCAGAACCTTGCAGAACGATGGCCTGGAAGCTGAGGAATTACTCGCCGGAAAGTTCGCCGGAACCGGCCACCATCGCCGGATTCTGGGCAGCTTGGCCGTGTTCTTGAAGACTCGGGTTCGACCCGGTTTCCAACCCGGTTTCGACCCGGGGTTTGATCCCCCAACCCTGAAAACCTGTCCCTGTTTCATGTTTCTGGATTATCAAATTATTTAATTATATTTTGTAAAATCAAAATTAGTTTTATTAATTCTATAAATGAATTAAAAATTAGTTTTAAATTCTGAAAAATATAATAATTAATTTCTAAATTATTTTATTAATTTAGGAATTCAAATTTAAGTATTTATTTAATTAATTATTTAATTATTTATCTAATTATTTATTAGTTATCTAATTAGTTAATAATTAGGTAATTAATTAATAATTAGGTAATTAATTAATAAATAAGGATTAAAAATAATCAAATAATACGAATAATAATCCGTTAATTAGTTAAATATCCCGAGTAACTCGTACCTATTCGAATAATGATTCGTTAAGTTAGAATTATTATTCGAGCGTTAATTATTCGAAGAATGTGGTACTGATTATTCGCATCGAATAATTAAATACCGATAGTTAATTGATTAATAAATCGTATAAGCTATAATCGTAATAATAATGGTTCGATAGTTATGCGAAGATCGCGAGCAGCTCGTATTTATACGAGTAGTTGCTCGTTAAGTTAAATTTTGATTCGAATAATATTTATTTATTCCATAAATAGCGTATCAATTAATTGGATCGATTAGTTATTTGTAAATAATCGATGTAATCGAGTAAGTGATAATAATTTGTAAATAATTTTAATAAATTATAATTAATCCTAATAATTAGGGATTAATTATGTTAAAATACAATAAATATTAAGTAATTATTTAAAAATATAATTAAGGATTATTTAATTATAATTGATTATTTATAATTAATTTCTTAATTAATTAAATCTTGTTTAATTCATAATAATTAAACCGTTAGTCCGATTTAGGTAAAACGAAGACCCCTAGACTCAGAAAAATGAAACGAATCCAATAAAAAATAATTGTAAGTCATAATTTCTTCCAAAATAGAGTTGTCTTGTGTTAATTAATGGTTTATAGACCCTAATAGGGGTAGAATCGAGTTAAATAAATCCCGAAAAATTATAATAAAAATCAGATAGGGTTAGTTAATACAGGTATGAGTCTAGTATCGATTCTAGAAATATTTATAAGTCCAAAAAAAATCAATTATGTGCTTTATATGCTATGTGCCTTACGTGATTATGTGAATCTTATGTGCTATATAATTATATGTGTATATATGCGAGTCAGATAGAAACACATGGGTAGAATGATAGGGTGCGTAGTATCAATTCGAGATACGCGTATGTAGTAAGTTATCTAAACGACTATCTTTCTATGATTGGTTCAGTGTCAGCAAGGCAGATCAAGCTAGAGACTGAAGGTGGTGAGTTGAACCAGGTTAAGTACGCGCAAGGCAAGTTTTTCCCCTGTTCTAAATTCAGAATAGTGAATTATACTCCATTTTCCATATCAGTTACACTTTGATAATTCTTGTTCATATACACTATTACATAATTATTGATTCTTATTTCTACTTCATTTCGATTCTTGATTTCTCCCAATTTATTGAATCCTTTATTCATATTCCAATACTTTTACCCTTGTTACATATACTCGGATATATCCTAATGTTGGGATACATCAAAAGCATTCCGATTGTTCCGGATGCTAAACCTTGGACTGGATGGTTACGATACGGGCTGGTTTTACCCAGACCTTTAATTAATAGGCCATAGTTGCCTGAGTACTCCTTATGTTGGTTGGGTCTATGCAGTTGGGTATAGATCTGCACTGTATCCTGACTGATCAGCAGGTTATAGTGCATATGTTGGTTCTTATTTCCAGTCTTGTTCATTTGGCACTCGCCATTGTTGGCAAATTATTATCCTATCCAGATACAGATGGTTGTTCAAACCAGCAGCTTATTGGTTCACTTATCCTTCTCTCTTTATACTATATATGTTGTTGCAGGCTTGTTGAGCAATTTTGGCTCATCATCTTTTATTGTTATTCCTATTTTTTTACAGTCAAGGTAGAGAATGAAACCCATCAGGACCCGCGTAGTCAAGAAGCGAGTCAAGCAGCGGGACCCTCTTATACCAAGAGTGTTCATCCCTATTCTCGAAGAGAGCTTTGAGCTACAAGATCAGGTGTAACATGATAAGTAGTAGTGTTGGGTTGAATAAAAGTTTTGTGTGGTTTGAATAAAAGTTGTGTGATGAGAATGTAGATAGAATAATGTTTTGTAACAAAGAGAGTTCTTGAGACATATTGTTTTTAATTGGGTCGTAATAAAGTTAGTGTGTCATTCTTGTTTTCAACTTTTAACCTTAAAAGATCCTGAGTAGTAGTAGTTCGGGGTAATTATTATATTTATATTCTGCTTGTGCAGGTTTAGTTTGTAGTTGTTATTAATAATGCCCCAAATCTATACCCCGGATTTGGAGGGTGTTATATCCTTCATCAAGCTGATTACCCTCTTCAATTGTGTGGTTGAAAAAGTTTCCATTACTATTCTGCTAAGCAAAATGAAGGTGCCATCCATGTAGTAGATTCTGATTTCTGCTAAAGATACAACACAAACTTTAACAATTTCTTCAAATAGTTGTTGAAAAAAGTCATCATCTATGATGCACATATTTAAATTCAGAAAGTCAGTTTGATTGAAATAGTTCCAGATTACCCCACCACCAGCTTGCATTTTTTTTGGTTTTCTTCCAACAGTCTTGAAGGGAGTTATGGTCGGTGATAAGTGGCATTTTATACCACTTAGAACATTTTAAAATGGCTTAAATTGGTGTCTTGAAATCAAGTATTTTGTGTATTTGATGCGTTTTTCTAGTGTTTATGCATTTCAGGGTAATAGTTGCATTTCGGGGGAGGAATCATCAAGAATAAGCCTTGGCATGTGTTTATCATTGCGAGAGGAAAGGAATGGGCAGATTACGGCGAAGAAACGGAGCGAGCTTGGAATTTTTCCAGTAGGGTCCTATGCGCCCGCGCAGCAATGCTGAGCGGCCGCGCAGCAGCCTGCGCGCCCGCGCAGAAATGCTGAGCGGCCGCGCAAGGTCGGGGAAAAAGCTGAATTATTTTAGACTTCTACTTCTGTGTGGCTTCCAACTTCTATGTAATCTGAGTTTTATGGGACTATTATATAGGTAGATTTGAGACGTTTTCACAGAGAGTATTAAGGAGATTATGTTTTAGATTGTGTTTTACGCAAGAAGCGAAGGAGATAAGGAAGAACACCGATTTAGCACACCACAACGAAGCGGAAGCATATATTCTTGTGATTCTTGTTTCGTTGTAACGTTGGATGCTAGTTTTCTTGCTTTGACTTATTTACTCTTATGACGTACTTTGTTTTAATATAATTAGTGAAGCTGAAAAGGCAAAAGAAGTCGAAGCTGAAGTTAGAGATGAAGAATCTAAGCAAAAGGAGAAAGCGGCGGAAGCAAGGAAGACTACTGTTGAACACACTCTGCCTGAGGCTAATACAGGGGAGAAACAGCTCTATCCTCCACCACCTTTTCCTAAGAGATTGCAGCAATAAAAGCTGGATAGAAAGTTTGGGAAGTTTCTAGAGGTGTTCAAGAAACTTCACATCAATATACCTTTCGCTGAGGCTCTGGAACAAATGCCTAGTTATGCGAAGTTTATGAAAACTATTCTTTCAAGGAAGGTGAAACTGGATGACCTTGAAACCGTTGCTCTCACGGAAGAATGCAGCGCTATTCTGCAGCAAAAGTTACCGCCAAAACTGAAAGATCCAGGAAGCTTCACCATTCCTTGCACCATTGGCAATCTAACTTTTGACAAGTGCCTTTGTGATTTGGGAGCAAGTATTAATCTGATGCCGTTGTCGATCTTTAAAAAGCTGGATCTGCCTGATCCAAAACCCACATACATGTCGCTACAATTGGCGGACCGTTCCATTACTTACCCAAGGGGCATAGTTGAGGATGTGCTCGTCAAGGTGGATAAGCTCTTTTTTCCAGCAAATTTTGTTATTCAGGATTTTGAGGAAGATAAGAAGATTCCCATAATCTTGGGAAGGCCTTTCTTGGCTACTGGCCGTACCTTGATAGATGTGCAAAAAGGTGAACTTACTATGCGGGTCCAAGATCAGGATGTGACCTTCAATGTATTCAAGGCAATGAAATTCCCTACAGAAGATGAGGAGTGCTTAAAAGTGGATGTGATTGATACTGCGGTTACTTCGGAACTCGATCACATGCTAATGTCTGATGCATTGGAAAAGGCCTTACTGGGGGATTTTGACAGCGATGATGAAGATAGCAACGAGCAATTATAATATCTGAACGCTTCCCCATGGAAGCGAAAGCTGGACATACCATTTGAATCTCTTGGTACTTCTAACCTTAAGAATGCTGAAGGGAAGCTCAAACCATCAATAGAGGAAGCACCTACCTTGGAGCTCAAACCATTACCTGAACACTTGAGGTATGCTTTTTTAGGTGATTCATCTACATTACCTGTTATTATTTCAGCTGACCTTTCAGGTAGTGAGGAAGACAAGCTCTTAAGGATTTTGAGAGAATTCAAATCGGCTATAGGATGGACCATAGCAGACATCAAGGGGATAAGTCCTTCATATTGTATGCATAAAATTCTGTTAGAGGAAGGTAGTAAGCCAACCATGGAACAACAGCGAAGACTGAACCCGATCATGAAGGAGGTGGTAAAGAAAGAAATTCTGAAATGGCTAGATGCAGGCATCATTTATCCTATTTCTGACAGCTCGTGGGTGAGCCCCGTACAATGTGTACCTAAAAAAGGAGGTATCACTGTGGTCGCAAATGAAAAGAATGAGCTCATCCCTACTCGAACAGTTACAGGATGGAGAGTATGCATGGATTATAGGAAATTGAACAAAGCCACAAGGAAGGATCACTTTCCTCTTCCATTTATTGATCAAATGTTTGACAGATTGGCGGGACATGAGTATTTTTGTCTTTTGGATGGTTATTCCGGGTATAATCAGATTTGTATCGCACCAGAGGATCAGGAAAAGACTACCTTCACTTGTCCATTTGGCACATTTGCTTTTCGCAGAGTTTCGTTTGGGTTATGTGGCGCCCCGGCCACCTTTCAGAGATGTATGATGGCTATATTCTCTGACATGATTGGAAATAACGTCGAAGTGTTCATGGATGACTTCTCCGTCTTTGGACACTCATATGATGAATGTTTGAATAATCTGCGCGCCGTACGCAAAAGATGCGTGGAAACTAATATGGTGCTTAATTGGGAGAAATGTCATTTTATGGTGCGTGAAGGCATTATCCTTGGGCATAAGGTCTCTAGCAAGGGTCTGGAGGTGGACAAGGCCAAGGTGGGAGTCATTGAAAATCTTCCCCCACCCAGTTCTGTGAAAGGAATCCGTAGTTTTCTTGGTCATGCGGGTTTTTATCGGCGATTCATCAAGGACTTCTCAAAGATATCTAAGCTGTTGTGCAATTTGCTTGAGAAAGATGTGCCTTTCAAATTTGATGATGAATGTTTGGCAACATTCGAGACTCTCAAGAAGAGTTTGATCACTGCACCAGTTATTACAGCACCAGATTGGACAGAACCGTTTGAGATGATGTGTGATGCGAGTGATTATGCGGTAGGTGCAGTTCTGGGACAGCGCAAGAAAAATATCTTCCATGTGGTCTACTATGCGAGTAAGACTTTAAATGGGGCCCAATTGAACTACACCACTACTGAGAAGGAGCTTTTGGCTATAGTCTTTGGCTTTGAGAAATTTCGATCTTATCTGCTTGGTACGAAAGTAACAGTATTCACTGATCATGCAGCTATTCGCTATCTGGTTTCTAAGAAGGATTCGAAGCCGAGACTCATTCGTTGGGTGCTTTTACTTCAGGAATTTGAGTTAAAGATCAAAGATAGAAAAGGTACTGAGAATCAAGTAGCTGACCATCTCTCTAGGTTGGAGAATCCCGATTCTACTTCACAAGATAGGACGTTAATCAATGAATCTTTTCCGGATGAGCAGTTGTTTGCAATTCAGGAGGAAGAACCATGGTTTGCAGATATTGTAAACTATCTCGTCAGCAATATAATGCCTCTTAATTTGACATCCGCTCAAAAGAAGAAGTTTCTGCATGAGGTGAAGTGGTATATGTGGGATGAACCATATTTGTTTAGACAGGGAGCTGACCAGATCATCAGGAGATGTATCCCGTTCTGTGAGACGGAGGGGATATTACGAGACTGCCATTCCACGGTTTATGGTGGACACTATGGAGGTGCGAAGACGGCAGCTCGTATTCTGCAAGCAGGTTTTTTCTGGCCTACTTTGTTCAAGGATGCTCATCAGTTTGTTTTAAGGTGTGATCGTTGCCAAAGAGTGGGAAATTTGTCAAGGAATGATGAGATGCCATTAAATGTGATGCTTGAAGTCGAGGTCTTTGATGTGTGGGGAATCGATTTCATGGGGCCTTTTATCGCGTCTTGCAATAATCAGTACATCTTGCTGGCAGTCGATTATGTCTTAAAATGGGTCGAAGTTAAAGCTTTATCGACAAATGATGCAAAGGTAGTGCTAAATTTTCTTCATAAGCAAATTTTCACAAGGTTTGGAACACCTCGGGTAATCATAAGTGATGAAGGATCGCATTTTTGCAACCGTAAGTTCACTTCTATGATGCAGCGTTATAATGTGAATCATCGAGTAGCTACTGCCTATCATCCGCAAACAAATGGTCAAGCGGAAGTGTCTAACAGAGAGATAAAGCGCATTCTAGAGAAGGTTGTTTGTCCGTCAAGGAAGGATTGGTCTTTAAAGCTCGATGAAGATGTTTGGGCTTACAGAACAGCATACAAAACTCCACTAGGGATGTCACCGTTTCAGTTGGTGTACGGTAAGGGATGTCATCTACTAGCGGAGCTTGAGCATAAGGCCTACTGGGCATTGAAGAAATTGAACCTGGATTTAGATGCAGCTGGTAAGAAAAGAATGCTTCAGCTTAATGAACTTGATGAATTTCGACTTCAAGCATACGAGAATAACAAAATGTATAAGGAAAAGGTGAAGAGGTGGCACAATAGGAAGCTACATCCTAAGTTATTTGTGCCAGGGCAACAAGTTCTTTTATTCAACTCTCGGCTCCGACTTTTTCCTGGTAAGTTGAAATCAAGGTGGTCTGGACCTTTTATTGTCAAAACTGTGTTTCCACATGGAGCGGTGGAAATTTTTGAGAATGATTCGGACCAAGCATTCAAGGTTAACGGTCAGCGGTTGAAGCACTACTACGGGGACATGGCAAACCGAGAGGTGGTTAGTGCCATTTTGTTGACTACTTGAGAAAGGTACGGAACGTCAAGCTAATGACGAAAAAGAAGCGCTGTGTGGGAGGCAACCCATGAATTGTTGTTACAGGAACCCTTAGAAGTTAATAACCTATCCAAAAACACAAAAAAAATCAGAAAACAGGGGCTAAAAATTTTTTTCCCAGAGACCCTCTGCGCGCCCGCGCAGAAATGCTGAGCGGCCGCGCAGGGGTCGAGTTCCAGAAAATTTTTTACAGTTCAGAAAAAAAAACAAACAAACAAAAATACAAAAACAGTTTTAGCCCATAAACCCATGAATTGTTCCCACTACCCCATCATTTTAACCCTTAATTCCCAAATCCTAATCTAATCCACACCTTATATATACATACACCTATCCTACATATCTCCCACAAAACTTCCTACACTTAAACCCTCTCACAAACATCAAAAATCAGTTCTTACACACTTCTATTCACGAATCAATGGCACCCAAGAGAGCACGCACTATTGACAGCAGCAGCACAATTCCTATTGCTGATTCATCGAGGGGCACTGTTGCAAGGCCTCGGTTAACTGACAGAGCTGCGGAGGAGGAGTACACTAGGCTGTTGGGGAAGCCGATTCTGAAGGAGAGGGGGTTTTTACCATCAGGGAGGGATGGTGAGTTGTTGCCCATGATTGCAGAGAAGGGGTGGATAGCTTTTTGTGAGTCACCCGAAGCAGTACCGATGAGCGTTGTTCGCGAGTTCTACGCGAACGCGAAGGCTGAAAAGAATGGGTTTTCTGTAGTCCATGGGCTGACGGTTGATTATCATCCTGCGGCGATTCGCCGTGTGATTGGACAGCGAGAGAGGAAGCCCGAGGAGGAGAACTGGAATGAAAAGACTGCTGAGGATTTTGACTTGGATTTGATTTGTGCGACTCTCTGTCGACCGGGCACAGTTTGGAACCGCAGTCCAGCCAATAATGAGTATCGTCACTTTCCGGCGATCGCCATGAACAGGTATGCCCGTGCATGGAATGCATTTATATGTGCTAATATTTTGCCTTCTTCACATACACACGAGGTCACAGTTGAGAGAGCACAGCTGTTGTGGGGAATTCTGAATGAGGAATACTATGTGGACCTTGGTGAGTTTATCTACCAAGGAATTCTGAAGTTTTTGAGGGGAGCAAAGCATATGAACATCCCTTATGCATCCACGGTTACGAAGCTATGCCGAGCAGTAGGAGTGAACTGGTCGGCTCATGAGCAGTTGCAGTTGCCAGCAGCTCTGATAGATTCTGGCACTCTGAATGGGATGCAGGAGTGGACCGGTGGTGAGCCTGAGGAGCATGGGCTGGGTTATCATCTTCCAGGAGGGCGTCCAGCACGAGGTGCTACTATGGCTAGGCCAGGGCGTGGTGAGGCTGGTTCTTCGAGAGCTCAGGAGGGTGCTGGGATGGGTGATGCCCAGTATAGGAGGCTTTCACGGCGGATGGATGCCATGTATGAGACGCAGAGCAGGTTTGCTCAGGAGCTCACCCTTGCATTAGGGACTGCTTTTCGAGGCCTTGGAGCTGATATCCAGTGGCCAGTTTTTGGTGAGGACTCTGCATACCCGCCGCCTGATACTCCACCCACTGAGGGTGATGATGATGATGACTCCGAGTAGGTATACCCTGTGTTCCTTTCTACTACTTTCACTGAGGACAGTGAAGATTTTTGGTTTGGGGGTGGTAGTTAATATTGTGTGTGTGTCATTTAGTTGCATATTCATGATAGTTTAGTTCATATAGTTGCATAATTTATGCCATATAGTTTTTTTTATGAATGTCATGTATCTCATGCATTTACTATGATCCCTTTTGCAATGATTTATCGACTGAATTGTGATATTGATGCGAGTGTAGTGATAGCATTAAAGTGATATTAAGTTGTGTAGGTTGATATGCATGCTAGAAACAATTGTAGGTCCACTAAGTCTTAAAGAATGCGTAACCTTTTTCAATGATTTATCGACTGAATTGTGATATTGATGCGAGTGTAGTGATAGCATTAAAGTGATATTAAGTTGTGTAGGTTGATATGCATGCTAGAAATAATTGTAGGTCCAATAAGTCTTAAAGAATGCGTAAGGGCTAGATTGTTGTTATGATTTGGTTGTTTTCAAGGTCAATGTATTTATTATGCTTAGAATTCGATTATAGGTTCTTAGTGATAAAAACATGAAAAAGAAAAATTTTTGGAGAAAAAAAAAATATGGAAGTTGTTGCTAGTTGTGGCTAGGCGTCAAATGGCTAGTAGCCGGCTCGCTTATGTTGCGAGTAGTCTAGGGTTGAGTAAGATGGAGCGAAACGCACTTGCTCAGAAATTATGAAAAAAAAAAAAAATTTGCATAATTGATCAAGAGTGAGCTCTTTGGTATTCGAGTTATTAAGTTCTTAGGGGACTTTGTGCCTAGTGACCTAAGGCTTTTAGAGTCTGGGATCCGCTAACCTAACGCTCGTTACATGGATACCATTGTATAAGTCTTTTGTGGACCTCACTCATTGCACGGTCAAATAAGCATTTGAGTTGTAAATAAAAAGCACGATTCCGTAGTAAGCTCCAGAGTTCTTGTAGTGTTGTATATCACTTTGTGCCTAGAATTTTTATTCTTTGTATAATCATAGGATTGCCTTGAGGATAATCTAGTCATAGTAATTGGTCTAGTTCCGAAGCATATCTGTTAAGCATTTGCACACACCATATTTCTGGCTGTATGTCCGGTTGCATGAGTTTATTGATCTTTAGTTGTCTAACTGCATTCGTTGAGATGTGACAATTTGGTTGGTTAATTGTAGTAAGGGGGATCGTTGCATTTTCATATAGATTGCATTCATGCATATTTTTATTTGCTTTTGAGTCTGTGACGCTTGAGGACAAGCATCGATTTAAGTTTGGGGGTGTGATAAGTGGCATTTTATACCACTTAGAACGTTTTAAAATGGCTTAAATTGGTGTCTTGAAATCAAGTATTTTGTGTATTTGATGCGTTTTTCTAGTGTTTATGCATTTCAGGGTAATAGTTGCATTTCGGGGGAGGAATCATCAAGAATAAGCCTTGGCATGTGTTCACCATTGCGAGAGGAAAGGAATGGGCAAATTACGGTGAAGAAATGGAGCGAGCTTGGAATTTTTCCAGTAGGGTCCTGCGCGCCCGTGCAGCAATGTTGAGCGGCCGCGCAACAGCCTGCGCGCCCGCGCAGAAATGCTGAGCGGCCGCGCAAGGTCGGGGAAAAAGCTGAATTATTTTAGACTTCTACTTCTGTGTGGCTTCCAACTTCTATGTAATCTGAGTTTTATGGGACTATTATATAGGTAGATTTGAGACGTTTTCACAGAGAGTATTAAGGAGATTATGTTTTAGATTGTGTTTTACGCAAGAAGCGAAGGAGATAAGGAAGAAGACCGATTTAGCACACCACAACGAAGCGGAAGCATATATTCTTGTGATTCTTGTTTCGTTGTAACGTTGGATGCTAGTTTTCTTGCTTTGACTTATTTACTCTTGTGACGTACTCTGTTTTAATATAATTAGTGTAGTTATTATTTTCTTGTGTTTGTTTGTCATGATTTCATATGAACCCATGATGGCGATGAGTTCTATTATGGGCTAATCGTGATCATGGGGTTGCAACGGATTTATTATGGAATTCTTTAGTTAATTGTTTAATACTTTAGTGTGTGATGATTGCATGATATCTAGTATTGGTTGTGCGTATTCGTCTTATGTGTGTCGTGAACATATAAGATAGGGTGTTAATCTCTTGTGAAGCGACGGTGGATCTTGAGATTTAGAACTTGCCATGCTAGCATAGGTTCATGTACGTTGTGCATGATTAGTGGGTAACTCTAACAGTTTTATTTGCCATATGTAATCAAAAGGGATAACTTGTGCTTAAATCGTTGTGTTGTCAATTTCTGTAGACATATAAGAACTCAACATAATTGATGACTATTCAACTTCTATCTTAATTGTGGATGCTTGGTAGAATGGTATTAGTACAATGAAAGTTGGCTTTTATCAGTTTCGTGTTATTCGATTAATATCATCATTGTCACATGCTAAAGGTAATAACAATGGCTATAGAAGGAAGTAATAATGAAGTTGTGATCTCATGAGTGTTTTATTATTGATAATTTGAAGTGTTAGTTAAGTGGTTAATTAAGTAGTTAATTATAGTTAATATTTAATCAACAATTTTAAGTGTTATTATCTTAACATTGAGAAGTAATCATACATTGGTGAGTGAGTTTAATTAGACAATAATTTAGTCTGAGTCTCTGAGGGAACGAACTAGAAAGTATTCTATATTACTTGCGAACGCGTATACTTGCGTGAATATTAGTGCGTGTTTTCGTCCTAACAGTCGGAGGCTTTAATGAAGGTAGGTTTGTGATTTTCTTTAGTGTGATATGGTTTGATCTGATTGGTATCTTGAGTAGGGTGTTTGCAGTTTGTTTGTACAAGTATTTTGGCTTTTGAGGTAGGTTTGATTGAGATAGGGTTTGGCTAGGCTTGGTGGTTTAAGTTTGTGAGATTTGGATTTGTTGGACATGTTTCTTAGTTCCTTCTTCTTATCCCTTTCTCCTCCTTCTGCTATCTTATCCCCTCTTCATTTCATCCCTTTTCTTTTCATCCTGCTTCTTTTCTTCTACTTTGCTTCCAGTTGCCTTGGTAGATTGACTTGGATTTGAGCCAGAATATTTTTGCTCATCATTCTTCTGCTCATCATCATCATCCTTGTCATCTCTTGTATTGAATTGAGTAGTTGGCAACATGATTTCTGCATTTTGTAGGTATCTTCCCAACATCTTGATCACTTCCTCATATTCAACAGTCTTGTTCTTCTTTCTCTTTAGGTCAGTTTCCAATGTCATTATTAGTCTTAGATTATCCCTAACACAGTTCTTGGGGATTTTTAGATACTTGCACTTTTTGGTTTATGGAGAGATGTAGGCCACACCCTTGCTTGGATGGAGATAGGCTTCAGGAAAAGCAGCTATATGTGCTTTCTTGAGTTCATTAAGCAATTGGGTGTCTTATGGAATGACTGTATTAACTCTATCAATTATTACATCCAGCTCAGATGTTCTCATGGATTGAAGATTTGAGAGAGATACCTGTAGACACCTGTCCAAACCACAATCATTTACATTGGTCACTATCCTTTTCTCCCGAAAGTTGTCAGCCTTTACAATCACCACTCTCTGAAAATTGATGTTGTTGGCCAAAGCTTTCTTATAAGTGATGTAGTTGTTGTGAAGAGAGACTCTTAGCACCATTAATATCTCATTGAACTCCTTATCTTGAAAGGGTCCTTCTATAGCTTTTTGGTGTCTATCTTTTCCAACATCTTAAGAAATTTTTATTTACGAAGTGCTTTGACCAGAGTGGGATGTAGATTTTCCAGCCTCCTTAGATTGTTGAATTCTAGCTTTTATCTCCCCCTTAGTCTTGGTAGCAGGAAGGAGTAGAGGAGTTGGTATTTCTGGTCTAACAGCTTTAGGTAGAGCAGGTAGTGGAACATTCAAGGAACCCGTAATAGCTCCCAAAGAAACAAAATTCTGCATTTGGAGATGTCTGTGGGAGTCTACTAGGGTCCTTATGTCATTTTGTTAACTCTGCACTAGAGTAGTGAGAGTTGTGACCTGATCTGTGAGTGAGTCATTTGAGTTTTGAAGATTTGAGACTTGTTGTTGAAGAGACTGAATTTAGAGATTTGTTGAGGTGGAGATTGGTTGTTGTGAGCTTGATAAGAGAGGAGCACCAAATGTGGCTTGAATAGATTCTTTGATTCCCTCCATCAAAAGAGCTGAGGGTTCATATCTGGCTTCATGAAGTTGGTCCAATTTGACCCTTGTGTCATTGTTGTTTGTGATTTGGTATCGGACAACTTCATGAAGAGCCAGAAATGATTGCTTTAAGTTCTTGATGCTCTGCTCCATACTGGTCACGTCAAACCTGGCTATTTGGTCAGCAAATTTGTTGAACTTATTTTTTATTTCTACTTGAGTTGGCACAAGGTCATCCAATTTATCTTTCACCAATCTACTAATTTTGTCTTGATGACTATTCAGAGTCTGTTATAGAGCTTTACCAATAAGGTGAAAAGCTTTAAGATGTGCCTTGTAGACTTCTGTAATAGCGTCATAAACTTCCGATGGACTAATAGTCTTGGCATTGCTTTCTAGGATAGTGATGTATTCTTCCCTGAATCTAGACAAATTCTCATCCATTTCTAATTTAAAATCCTTATCTATCCAAGCATCCACATTCCCATCCTGGCTCAGCTTCATTGACAATCTTCTATTGTTGGTATTCAACATCAGTTTTATATGACAACAAGATAGCTTGATAATCCTAATTGGACATATCAGCTGTGAGTAGCTGTTGGGTGATGTTTGCATGGCTAGATAGTTGGTCCACAAGGAGATCATTCGTGGTTATTGGTTGAGTTTGAGCATCCTGCAGCCATTATGAGATGAGGTGTGAAGGTTGTTGAGTGGGATTGGAGGTAGATGGGATTTATGTTTGGTTTAAGGTAGAGAGTTGTGAAGAGATAGGTAACCCTGTGATTGCAATCACAGTTGAACTCATAATAGAAACTGTGGTTGTGACAGTGTGTTGTTCACCAGTAATGGGAACCTCCATTTGAATTGGAGGAGATTTGACCAGGTTATTATCATGTACCATGGCCTCAAACCCTTGTTCTTCTTGGAAAGAACTAGCACTTGAATGTGCTTGACTTGTCTCCCCAATAGTTGGATCATTGACAATTGGACTCCTAGTTCCAATTGACAATGCAATTTCAGCCAGAGTTTTGAAGGGAATTGTCCCTACACGAGGAACCTCCAATTGAATTGGAGAGGATTTAGATAGCTCCCCCTCAAGAGTACTACCCTCAAACCTTTCAATCTGTGAAGATTGATTTGCACATAAAGGTGCACTTGGTACTACCACAGGGTCTTCAGTAAAAACTGATGAAACCCCTGTGTTTTTGTTGGTATCATCAAGGTCTACCCCAGCTTGTAGCCTCTCACCAACTGAATGTGGTTCCTGGGAGGTGAGCACAGTTTCTTGAACTGTGTCACTTGATTTTGGTGACACTTGGGAAGTGGGTTCAAGTGTTTCATTATATGAAGAAGAAATTTGAGAGATAAGATTAGTGATTTGAGAATTGAGTGTTGGCAGCTCTCCCTGAATAGATGAGGGAGCTTCAAATGATGTACCCTCATTGTGTGTGACATCCTTATTCTTTCTTTCATAAACTTGAATGTGTTCAAGTTGTGGTGCAGACTCTTTACAAGATATGCTAGGGAAAATGCTTTGTTCAATAGAGACACCCTGTTGAGAGGATGCCTCTAGAGTCTGTTTTAATCCCTCTTTTACAACTGCATCCTTTCGGAGGATACAGAGGTAGCTAGTTGAGTGGTCAACTCAGTTTGCTTCACCTTCTTTGGCTTTTTGACCAGGGTAGACTCTGGTTGTGTTTGGTCCTCACCACTCTCATTAATTATTATTAAGGGTGCCTGTTTTCTCTTCTTTTTACTCACTCCACCCCGTTGAGAGGATGAAGTGGTTGGTTTCCTAGCTTCTAATGGTAAAGAAGGAAGGGTCTTAGTTTAGGAAGGCCCCTGTTAGTGTTCTTGTGCTTGTTCTTCCACAGGTACAGGAGCCATAACTATACTAGATGTTACTGTAGAACTCATGTCAAGCACATGGTAAAGGTAAAGCCTAAATCTCTCCAACATAAATGGAGTGATTCTAAGACTTACAGATACCTTATTCTTGGTAATAAGTGAGCCAAATAGAATTTTGGACACATGTTGCATATCTTTGTTCTATCTATACTATTAAGTAAATGAATGTCTTGAACTTTAAAGTAGACATTATATACCTAAGAAAGAAAATTTCCTTATCTCTTGTGGCCAAAGGCATTGTGAGCTTTGTGTTAAGTTCCTCCAGAATTAAGAGCCCCGCATTTATTTGTCTGTTGTGAGCCATGGAGAACACCAGCTTCTGGACCACACTTGAGATGTTGTCATAGCCTATCTTCCTGCAGGTGAAAGCTCTCAAAATGGAATCAAACAGGAATGACCATTCCCTTCTCAAATGCCTCTTGTTCAAGCTAGCAAGATTGATCCTTTCACTGTAATTGATGAAATCCATGAATTCAGCTAGTTCTTGTTGAGTAGGCACCTCCACCAAGTTGTTAGTAGGAATTTCTAGAGCCAGGGTGACATTATTCTCAGTAAATTCCACCTATTGGCCTTGGATTGAGCAGTTAACCACCATGGATATAGTTTGGTTCTCATGCACAACTGTCCTAACCACAACTGAGTTCCAAAAATCATTGAGAACATCCAGGTACATAATAGGATTTGCAGTTAGAGCACCTGCAAAGTATGTCTCAGATAGAAACTTGGCAAAGCTCTTGAAACTGTCAGGAGCTTGGTTTGCATATGTGAAAGCCAGGTAGTTGGTTCCATCCTTAGGGATAACATCTCTAAAATTATTTGATACCATTTGAAGTGTTTGAATTTGAGGGTAAGAAATTTGAAGAAGAAATAGTTTGAAATGAGAAAGAACAGTTAAGATTTATAAAAATTAGGTCACTTGAGATGTCGAAAGCATAAAGAGGGGTTATGTCGAGATGTCTGGATATTTAAAGAAAAAGGTAAGTGACTTGTTGAGAAGTAGAAATAAACGGTTGGGATTTGCTTATCGAGAAGTCAAATGTGAGAATAGATACATATCGATATTTCACTTTCCTGACTCTTATCGAGAACTAAATAATGACTTAGCGAGATGTCAAATGAATACCCAGTTTGTCCTGAATGGACTAAAATTTTCCATTTTTTATTTAAATAAATCAAAATAAAATTAGAATGATTTTATATCAAAACTAATTTACTAAAATAATTTATTGAACTAAATTACTTCAGTTCTGAGTTATCGAGAAGTCTAAGAATGGATACGTGTAGAGAACTCTATGAATTAACATATATCAAGATCTCTACAATGACCTACCGAGAAGTCATAATGAGACTTGTCGAGAAGCCCTTCAAGAAGTCAAGAAATTGAGTTATCGAGAACTCTATCGAGAAGTCTCAAAATGACTTGTCGAGAAGTCACTTAAACTTATCGAGAACTCAGTGTTCTATTTACTTTTGTTGCTTTTGATTCTGTCTTATGTTAATTTTACATATTGAGAATGTAAATTAACAGTTAAACAGTTTTTCTTAGAATTTGAAAAATTTGAAGATAAATTTTGAATTTTGAAAAATAAATATACAGAGAATTCTAAAATATTTATAAATCATATTTCAATTAATTTCTAATAAAACCAAATTATTTTTGATTTATTAGAAATTAATATGTTGCAACATATTAGCTGAGTTCTTTCTTTTAGGATGAAAAATTTAACATTCCAATTTCACCAACAAGTCTAGTTAAAGTTGCTTCATCCAAAGGTTTAGTGAAAATGTCAACTAATTGTTTTTCAGTTGGAACTAAAATAAGCTCAATAGTACCATTTGCAGCATGTTCTCTAATAAAATAGTACCTTACATCAATGTGCTTTATTCTGGAATGATTAACTAGATTAACAACAATAGATATAGCACTAGAATTATCACACATAATTGGAATTTTATGTAACACTAGGCCATAGTCCATTAGATGTTTTCTAATCCAAAGCACTTGAGGATAGCAACTTCCAGCAACTATGTATTCAGCGTCAGCTGTGGAAGTGGACACATAATGTTGTTTCTTACTATACCATGATACAAGTCTTTGTCCAAAAAATTGAAAGCTTCCACTAGTGTTCTTTCTATCAACCCTGCATCCAGCAAAATCTACATCTATGTATCTAACAACATCAAATCCAGTTACCTTAGGATATCACAATCCCAAGTTTGGTGTTTCCTTCAAGTATCTGGAAATTCTCTTCACAACCATCCAATGTAATTCCTTTGGATTGGCTTGAAATCTTGCACACAGACATGTTGCAAACATAATTTCTCATCCACTAGCAGTCAAATACAACAAAGATCCAATCATTCCTCTAAATCCTTGTAACACCCCCAAATCCGGGGTCGGGGATCCGGGTTGTCACGAGTTCCATTTCCCTTAATAACACCCAATCTTAATAAATAATCAACTACTCTGTACTGTGACCCCACAATAAACACACACACCACAAGTTATAGTCTCAGAGATGAATATCCAAAAATAACGCGAGTCATTTTATTCCAAAATTATATGCCATTACACCTTAAAAGGGTTTCTGAATAGATTTACATTTCTTTGCCATTATTACAATTCATAAATATACATAAATCTGGTACATCAAAAGTTGAAGCCTAGCCTATTGGTAGTTCCTACATCAGCTACAGCGACATCAATGCCTATAGGAAACTGCAGAACGTTTCCTATCCGCTCGCGAATTGGGAGCTTGGTCCTGTTCATCTTTTCTATCTGTTATTGTGTGATGAAAGAAGAAAGCAAGGGTGAGCAGCAAGCCCACCAAAATAATATGTATAATGATTTACAATATATGAGCCTTCTCATAGTACTCATGAAAGTCTTGGTCAAAAGAAATGAACCAAGTTTGATATCTTAATGCGATGAAGTCACAAAATATTCAGTATACGTACATATATACTTTTCACAATCTTTGAAATCCTCTGACATGTATAATATACACAGAGTTCCAGTTTATATCTGTATAAAAATATCGTTGCAAGGTGATCTCATATATCTAACCTTGTCTCAACGTTTTTCCGAAAATCTTTGACATGCACAAGATAATCATTTACTAGATATAAGTTTAAAAGATGAAGTTACAAGATACTTCAATGTACTTATATCCGAATACTACTTGAACTACCACCGTTCAAGTTATAATCAGTTTCAAAAGTTCATCACCCAGATGAGACTACAAGATAAGACTTGAATAGATTCAATCCTTGAAATATCATTACAAATAATTAAGTTACGAGATGCTTCATTAAGTCCCGATATATAAATATATTCATATATATCTCCCATACATTTCCTGAAAACCTCTGTCATGTAAAGTATGAACAGAATTGCAATATCCAATAAATTTGGAAAGGAAAAGAATTTTGGCATAAACCCGATATCTTGTTGATCAGGCAAAGATACCAATAAGTAACCTTTTCTACTAGTAGATGGATGAATCCCCCACCGGTCATCACCCTGGCCACATAAGGACCTTGTGCTGGACCGCCACCCGGCCTCTTACGCGTTGATGGACTACCACCCAGCCACTTACACTTTGATAGACCGTACCCTGGCCTGTCGCTTATGCTGACTCAATTAGATGGGCTTACTTCCCGAACGTTGGGTAAGTAATCAATTCATTTGTTTTCTCAAAACAGCAACCACGTTGCGAATGTAAAATACACCAGAGAGCTGGATCCCCCAGGTTTTGAGCGAGTATTTAAATCCCCTTTGAAAGGAAGATCTTAAATATAAAAAAAAATGAGTTTTGGGGTCCACTCTAACTTTAAAAATCATTTTGAAGACTCGAAAATATTTTTAAGAATGTTTGGAGTACTGCTGATTTATTAAAATAAATCAGTCCCGATATATTAGAAAATATCTGAATATTATTATTTAAATAATATTCTCATAAAGATAATCCTTATAAAAATAATCGAAGTAGAAGTTTTAAAATTTATACTTGAAATGGATATTAAATAACCAAAGATATACTTATATGAAAGTACTATCTTTATTTGAATAATCGAAAATAGGTTTGATTATCGAAACATTATTCTTTAATAAAATAAAGAATATTATTAAATAATAAGCGGAGTCATAATACCTCGAATGAATATTATAAATTATATTCATTAAATAAAATAAACGGAGTCATACATCCTCCAATGAATAACCAATTAATAATCATTAAATATAATAAACAGAGTCATAAGTCCTCGAATGAATATTCAAATAATATTCATTAAATAAAATAAAGTTATCGAATAAACTTTATTCGATTAATAGTTTGGAAAACTATAACCATATATATATAAATATATATATATATAAAATCTACTCGGGATCCTCGACTCCCGGTTTTAGAAAATGTTTTCACCTTTGGGTCCCTATACTAAGGGTATATGCAAATTACCGCTATCCTTCAGCATAGGTATTATCAACAGAACCAACAGATATATATGGCAAGAATACGAAACAGGCATGTATATGTACCATATCACATGCTACAATATATCGCAAGAATTTGCTAATAACAAATATGCATTTATCGTAAGATCATGCATATACACATATACATCACAACAACAGTTATAACGGGTAGAAAACTTGCCTGAGCGACTGGGGGTTACGAATGGCTCGGGACGAGTCTGGTAACCTATAAACAACATGTGAGTTGGAATTAAACCAAAGTCACTTGTAAATCTATACTTTAATCAACTTAGACTCTAACGCTCGTTTTGCGCTCACTGATTCTCTTAAGTCACTCGAGTACCCTCGGCTCCACCATTTTTAATAAATTAACCATTACGAGTTTTAAGGCGATTCTTTCGCGAGTGTCTTACCAACTGCCTAACACACTTACCATAATTGTTTTATACATTAATTAACCATTTTTGGTCTTTTTTCAAAGTAAGGCGACGGGTAAGGGTTCGTTCGCGAAATGTCGTTACTTAAAACGGCCGTTTCTCCTAAACCGTTCATCGGAATCAAACGAACCACATATCAAAACGAAGCTCGTAACATGAACTATCTAAACATGGCAATGGTCAAAACCTAGCAGTGAGTTCAAGGGTTCTGATGTTAAGAACAAAAAAAAATAGTCTACGGTAAATCGGGCATTACGACGGCTATGTTTACGCGATTTCCCAAATTTATACCATTCCAAATCCACCACAATTCAACCCCAATTTACAAACCAATCAAAAATCCATACAAACTACATCATAACAGCCCCAACACTCAACATTAACAATTTATACTTATTCCCCACATGAACTAAAAGCTTTACTTAGGTTCTTTAACTAATTATCAAGATTTACAACTCCAAAAATACCACCAAACCAACTAATCTCTACAAACTCAACCAAACTTTAAAAAAACAAGCATCATGCTTCACATATACTATATCAAACATATTCATTCCTAATTACTCAAAACTAAAGCTAGGGTTTGTAGTTTATACCTTCCTTGGAGAGTGGAGAATCAAGAGAATGGCTTGGAATCACCCTTAAAGTCCTTATCCAAGCTTAATCTAAACAAAACTTCAAGAACACAAATTTTAGTTCTTGAAAAACACTATTCACCATCTTCTTCCATGATTTATAGAAAAAGATTGGCTTGGAATTAGAAGCTTAAACTTATAGGAAGTATGTAACTATCCATGGGGAAGCTTAGATAAATACCTTGCTAAATAGTAAGTGGTGGAGCTTGGATCTTCATTTTGTTAAGAAAGAAGCCGAGAGCTTCATGAAGAAATGAAATATCTTTGTGTTTTGTGAGTTGTTTGCTTGGTTACTAGCTTTTGATTTTGGTAAATTACCTTTTTAACCATGAAATTTGTGTGGTTATTAATCAACCACACCTCCTTCCCTTATGTCATGCTTAGGTCATCCTCATGATGTCATCCTCCCCTCCTTGTCCTCTTCTCATTGGTTGGGTGACATCATCCTCTCTAATCCCTTTGATTAACTTCCTAATTGTTTGCCTAATGACCGCTGATCTGTTATACGGTTCGCTTAACTTTCATTTTCGTTTATCGTTTGAGGGATCATACCCGGGATCTTATTACTTAGGTTCCCTTAACCTTTCTCAATATATTGTATTCCTTTTATGATACTCTCTTATAATCCTTTAATTTAAATCCTTTTTATCCTGTTACCTTATACTCAATTCTTTCCGTATCTAGTGGATTTCTGGGAAAAATCAAAGTGTTCGGAATTGGATTCTGACGATCTTTACATACACTTATATGTCATACAGAGTGCCAATAAAATCTCAGAATATCCATAAAAGAACCCCTACCTAGTGTGGCATGAAAAGTTTTCTCATTCAGCAAAAACACTATTCATAAGGGTTTCAAAAATTTTCCAAAATTTGGGGTTATTACAGTCTCCCCTCCTTAAAAGGATTCCGTCCCGGAATCAGATAGAAAATGAATAGGGATACTTTCTTAACATTGCACTTTCTAACTCTCGAGTAAATTTTCCCACATTGTGGTTCTTCCATCAAACTCTGACTAGTTTGATAACCCTTCTCCTAAGCACTTGTTCCTTTTCGATCTATAATCCTTTCTGGTTGCTCCCTATAGGTTATGTCTAGTCGCATGCCTATGCGCTCATATGCCCCTATTTATCTGGCATCCGAATTACACTTCCTTAACATTGATACGTGAAACACGTTATGACTTGCTACATGTTCGAGGGCAGGGCTAGCTCATATGCTAACTTCCCAAACGTCTTAATATATCCAAGGGTCCAACAAATTATAGACTTAGCTTTCCTTTCTTTCCGAACCTCATCAATCCTTTCCAAGGGATACCTATAACATTACTAGGTCCCCTATTTCATACTCTTTGTCCTTTCGTGTCAAATCAACATACTTATCATGTCCATCTTGGGCTACTACCAGCCGTCCTCTGATTAGATCTATCATATCCTTGGTCCTTCGGACCACTGCTGGTCCGAGCATCTTGCGCTCTACAACTTCATCCTAACATAAGGGAGATCGACATTGTCTTCCCTCAAGGATCTCATAAGGCGATATCTCAATACTGACATATGATATATTGTCGTAAGAAAACTCAATCTGTGTTAAGTGATCATTCCAATTTCTTTCAAGTCTATTGCAAAGACTCTCATTATAGCTTTTAGCATTAGAGCTTTTGCTTCTCAATACCCATTCTTTTCCAGTTCGTAATCGCTACTACCTTCCGTTCCTAATATTATACTGGTTATACTTTTGCTCGTTAGCGTTCTATAACCTTTTAATAACCACGCCAACCTTAGTATCACGAATGTGTTTCCATTCCGAATACCACCATAACTTTACTACTCCTTTTTCAGCTGTTTCTATTTTCCAAAATTTGATCAATCATATAGAAGTAAAGGAATTTGTTGAGAGATCACTATGATCATGAACACTTGTTCTATTGCATAGTTAGTACAGAAGGTGGCCAGCCTTTAGTACTTGACAAGCAATTAAACAATAGCTGGTATCCTACTAGGCTTCTATCACACAGATAGATAGTCATTCGGAAATACCTCCCCTTCTGGAAGGGTTGTTCTTCTCAGCTTATACAAAATGAAAAGAAGAGAAAAGAACGAATTGAAGAGAATTGTATATATGAAAAAAAATATACTGCCACAAAATATCTGGCTTGGAACCTACCTCTGAATTATAGAGGTTTGTCATAGGAGAACAAATCATATACGTATATATATCAACATCAAGTATTATCGCATCGCATTTCACATGCTTAAATATTTTTGCTATTCCGTCCATCATTCTATGGACCCATGCTCTTCCTCGAGCTTATACACAATCACCTTTGAAACTCCCTCGACATTGAAAATCGAATCTGGGATCTCATTCTAGACTTCATCGTTACTAGAATTCTATGCTTGCACCGCAACCTTCCTCATATAGTAATACGACTCTCTTTTCCTAAGAGGGAATAAATATTCAATAGGTAGATACTCTACTTAATTAGTCTATCAATGATAACTTATACTCTACCACGACCTGCTTAGTGGTACTCAATCTCAACATTCACTCCAATATAACTCTCACGGTTGTAATTAGCTCATTACTTGCAGAATCATTGCTGCATTACTATGGTCCACCACTGACCTACTGTCGTCATTCACTTTCCATGAAATCTTAATATCTAACCATACGGAGTCCATACATGTCGTATAGAATACTTCTAAGGAGTTAACATAATCACCAATCATCATTCATGAAGAACAATCCAAACTCTGACATACTTTCATGACATGAAGTAGATAAAATTGCAGAAAAGTTTCAGTCAAAGCAACGATAGCAGGTGAATACCATTCTTAATCGTATGCCTTAAATAGAAGACTTAACTCAAGGTTCATTTATTCCTTTTTGAAACATGGTCCTGGCTTATCTCAAGATAGTATCTTCTGAGATAGATAGCCTGCTCATGGCGATTACACGAATTAAACCTTTACCAACTACTATTATGGTTGGGTATTGCACAGTCATCAGAAGGAATGTCAATCTTTCAAACCATAATACAACCTTTACGGCTTCAACCATTATTACTGTATTCCTCTGGCACGAGCGCCTGTAATTGTCCTCTTACATTTTAAGTGTCGGCCACCTCTTTCGCCTTTCCTGATAGTAAAATTTCCTTACAGTCAATGTCATTTTAACCACCTCCAAATAAATTTTTTACCTCATTTCAATCACAGCTTATGTGAAGATGTTTTCCTTAAAATCTGATGAGTAAAAAAAAAATATCACCATTTTTCCATAAGTTATTGCCTCAGTCTTTAGAGGTTAATCACTGTCACGACTGACTCTCAATCATACTTAGAACATCTTTTATCGTAAGTCCTAATTGCCCTGAACAATTTCGACCATTACTGGTTCGATCCATACTTTCTCGTGGTTTAACACGTGCCCCACTTGGCATCGTTATAATTACGTCACATTCCTTTATCAACATTTTTATTCTTGAGAATTTTGAATATTACCTTTCTCCTTGTAAAACCTCTAAGGTTATCCTTGAATCGTTCCTCCTGTATTCCCTAGATACAGGGCATATCAAGATACCATTTATTAATACCAGAATCATTGTCTATATACTTCTGAAAAAAACTTCTCCACTGATTCTTAAAGGTTGTTATTACCTTAATCCTTTCCAATTCATACTGTCAAAACTCATACTATCCCTATTAAGGGTGAAATGCCAACCTTTATGCATCCCCCTAGGATTCGTTTTAAGTTACCGATGTTCTATCCTTAATTCCACCTTTAAAAAGGTACATGCATCCTTCCATAGATAATTCAAGTTATATATCCCTGATAAGGGTGTCTTATTCAATCATTCCCACCTCGATAGTATATGCCTAATTTCACAATAACATCTGTATTCAAAATGAGGTTAATCAATATGGCCTCCAAAAGATAACAACGGTTATCCACTTTTCTTGCCTAATTTGGTAACGATAACAAGGATGTTCTGGAAGATATTGGTCGTGTTCAACGTGAACCTCTTCTTAATAATTCCTTATTTACTTTTGTTGTTTATCTCAACAGTCACCTCAATGTTGGGATATCTTTCATACCTGGCGTCTCTCTTTCTGGGTATCAAGCCACCGGTCTTACACTTCACATTCTTGAGGGTCACCTCCTTCATCCAATTTTCCTAATTTCTTACTTTCTTATCTCCTCAGTCTATCCGTGTCTCAATATTTATCCTTCGAACTATCTCAAGGTTTCCTCAAATCCTCCCAACTTACAGGGGATAAAATATATGTATCTCTTATTCCTTCAACCATCAATTTAACTCATGGTGAATCACCCGCATCCTGATGATTACATACTTTTCTATTTCTATTGCTACGAGTCTTTAGGGTTTCCTCATACCCAACTCCTTTCTCTTATCATTATTTCATGAACCAACACAACCTAAGCATTGATTTCAAACATCCCGTCATTCTGGATTCGTGTCCTTAGAACGAATCTTGACGACTTTTACAACTTAGATTCACAATTCATCATACTCGTCTGCCTTTGTTCTGGCTCTAAAGCTTTTACACTATCCCTATAACTTTGGGAAGTACTTTCCTGAAAATAATTGACTGAACTTAAATCAGTTTATTATAATCTCTTGCCCCGTGCCTTGCTTGGTCTTTCACCAGCGGGTGGTCTCTCTCTTAGGAGGGTAAGTGACAAAAACAGTCTTTTGTGGTTCGTCAATCATTTAGAATCTCAATTGATTCCTATATTTCCTTTAGCCAGGCTCTTGCCTCGACTGGGTCAACTTGTTCCTTGGAACACTGAGAGCTTAGAGATTTAAAGGTCCTGAAAGAATTTCCCACTACATTGTTTCCCTCAAGGTGGTGGTTGGGAATAAAGTATAAGTTCTGTTTAGACAGGTCCATGAATTTCCGTATAGGAGTACCGTCTCGGGTCTCCTTATCTCGCTCGACTTTTGTTTTCTTAGTCTAAATATTTCTTCCTACTTCCTATAATTGGGGTCATCTTTTAATTTAAAATCCTCATTTTTCACTTTATTATATTCTGGGTTCCTTATATCTTAATTGCGACATCCCTGATTATCACATTCAAGGTTTGACCCTAATCTTATTCCTTGTGGGGGCATATTACTTGGAAAAATTTTGAGAATCTCTGGATAGTTGTCTTACTTACTTTGCTTAAGTCTTTACCCCGTTTAGTCCTTGCACGATTGCAAATTATGAACTCTTAAGTTCGATAAACTTCATGACACTCTCTTAAGTGTTAATAGAGCAATTAACAATGTGATCTTATGAAAACAACTCATCTGAACTGAATTTAACGAATATATACATAACCATTTGTTCGAGGGTACAACAACTGAACATATTAAAGAGAATTACATCATTTGATCTGATCGCTTATAACCCAAAAGTACTACCATAGATAATCATCTAGTCATTAAAATTAATCATTCATAACTTAGGTTAATCCTCCAAAAGCGGTGCTACATGAAACCCTTGTCTGATTTCTCTGGCTCTGCACACTACCATGGATCAAGAAATGCGAGCACGCACGACATCCCTAACCTGCTCCATCACAGAGGTGATGAGGTCTAAGATAGTTACAAGTAGAGCTGGATCAATCTGACCCTCAAGATGGCCTCTAGCTGTAACACGGGTGGTAGCCTCAATCCTTTCCATGCTATGAGCTAATCCTACCGGAAGTACCCCACCCTCAATCCTCGGTGCAGTAAGTCGATCCAACAGATCACTCCTAACATTACGGGCCTCAGACATGCCACCCAAAGTCATATGATAATTGGCGATAAGAGAAGCCTGAGTGGTAGCATCTAGCAGTCCATGGGGTGCAGGTGGCGCAGACCCAGGAGATCCAAATGGATAACCAAGCACGGTATCAGGTGACAATGGTGCAGGAGATAAAGGTGGCATTTCCTCAGTAGGTGCTGGGCTCTGTACCGGGGATGGAACAGGAATTGGTGGAACCTTATGGATGTCTACCGGAACCTCTGCAAGAGGGTCTGATACTGGTATAATTGGTGTCTTGGAAGGCCCCACTCAAACTGCCCTCATTAACCTTTGTGCCCTTGGTAACTCTTTATCCTCTAGTGACACCCTCGCGGCCATTCTTGCTCTGGTAGTTGCCCTAACTACGGTCATCAATTCCTCAGCGGTCCTCTCTTCATTCTCATCAGGATCCTCCATGAGATCCTCCTCAGCCACAATCCTTTCCGGAATAACATCCTCAACCGCAACATTCTCAATATGAATCTCATCCGGTCCCTCATTAGGGTACTCCATCGGATTCACAATTTGATCTCCAGCTTGTAATAAAACATCCTCATGCTGATGCTCCTAAACCTCAGGGTTCGGTGCCCCGCTGCCCTATACGAGAACGAACTATGTTACTATCACGATATTTATAAGGGTTCCCGTAAGGGTTTTAACTGTCAATACTATGTTAGGTAGCCCGACTATGAACTTGGCAAGAGTTCTTATTTATCTTAGTATACTTATTATCTTAACGTCACTTCATCTCTGAGGTTTATAACGCTTAGCTCTGATACCATTTCTGTAACACCCCCAAATCCGGGGTCGGGGATCCGAGTTGTCACGAGTTCCATTTCCCTTAATAACACCCAATCTTAATAAACAATCAACTACTCTGTACTGTGACCCCACAATAAAAACACACACCACAAGTTATAGTCTCAGAGATAAATATCCAAAAATAACGCGAGTCATTTTATTCTAAAATTATATGCCATTACACCTTAAAAGGGTTTCTGAATAGATTTACATTTCTTTGCCATTATTACAATTCATAAATATACATAAATCTGGTACATCAAAAGTTGAAGCCTAGCCTATTGGTAGTTCCTACCTCAGCTACAGCGACATCAATGCCTATAGGAAACTGCAGAACGTTTCCTATCCGCTCGCGAATTGGGAGCTTGGTCTTGTTCATCTTTTCTATCTGTTGTTGTGTGATGAAAGAAGAAAGCAAGGGTGAGCAGCAAGCCCACCAAAATAATATGTATAATGATTTACAATATATGAGCCTTCTCATAGTACTCATGAAAGTCTTGGTCAAAAGAAATGAACCAAGTTTGATATCTTAATGCGATGAAGTCACAAAATATTCAGTATATGTACATATATACTTTTCACAATCTTTGAAATCCTCTGACATGTATAATATATACAGAGTTCCAGTTTATATCTGTATAAAAATATCGTTGCAAGGTGATCTCATATATCTAACCTTGTCTCAACGTTTTTCCGAAAATCTTTGACATGCACAAGATAATCATTTACTAGATATAAGTTTAAAAGATGAAGTTACAAGATACTCCAATATACTTATATCCGAATACTACTTGAACTACCACCGTTCAAGTTATAATCAGTTTCAAAAGTTCATCACCCAAATGAGACTACAAGATAAGACTTGAATAGATTCAATCCTTGAAATATCATTATAAATAATGAAGTTACGAGATGCTTCATTAAGTCCCGATATATAAATATATTCATATATATCTCCCATACATTTCCTGAAAACCTCTGTCATGTAAAGTATGAACAGAATTGCAATATCCAAAAAATTTGGAAAGGAAAAGAATTTTGGCATAAACCCGATATCTTGCTGATCAGGCAAAGATACCAATAAGTAACCTTTTCTACTAGTAGATGGATGAATCCCCCACCGGTCATCACCCTGGCCACATAAGGACCTTGTGCTGGACCGCCACCCGGCCTCTTACGCGTTGATGGACTACCACCCAGCCACTTACACTTTGATAGACCGTACCCCGGCCTGTCGCTTATGCCGACTCAATTAGATGGGCTTACTTCCCGAACGTTGGGTAAGTAATCAATTCATTTGTTTTCTCAAAACAACAACCATGTTGCGAATGTAAAATGCACCACAGAGCTGGATCCCCCAGGTTTTGAGTGAGTATTTAAATCCCCTTTGAAAGGAATATCTTAAATATAGAAAAAAATGAGTTTTGGGGTCCACTCTAACTTTAAAAATCATTTTGAAGACTCGAAAACATTTTTAAGAATGTTTGGAGTACTGCTGATTTATTAAAATAAATCAGTCCCGATATATTAGAAAATATCTGAATATTATTATTTAAATAATATTCTCATAAAGATAATCCTTATAAAAATAATCGAAGTAGAAGTTATAAAACTTATACTTGAAATGGATATTAAATAACCAAAGATATACTTATATGAAAGTACTATCTTTATTTGAATAATCGAAAATAAGTTTGATTATCGAAACATTATTCTTTAATAAAATAAAGAATATTATTAAATAATAAGCGGAGTCATAATACCTCGAATGAATATTATAAATAATATTCATTAAATAAAATAAACGGAGTCATACATTCTCCAATGAATAACCAATTAATAATCATTAAATATAATAAACAGAGTCATAAGTCCTCGAATGAATATTCAAATAATATTCATTAAATAAAATAAAGTTATCAAATAAACCTTATTCGATTAATAGTTTGGAAAACTATAACCATATATATATAAATATATATATATATAAAATCTACTCGGGATCCTCGACTCCCGGTTTTAGAAAATGTTTTCACCTTTGGGTCCCTATACTAAGGGTATATGCAAATTACCGCTATCCTCTAGCATAGGTATTATCAACTGAACCAACAGATATATATGGCAAGAATACGAAACATATATCACAAGAATTTGCTAATAACAAATATGCATTTATCGCAAGATCATGCATATACATATATACATCACAACAACAGTTATAACGGGTAGAAAACTTGCCTGAGCGACTGGGGGTTACGAATGGCTCGGGACGAGTCTGGTAACCTATAAACAACATGTGAGTTGGAATTAAACCAAAGTCACTTGTAAATCTATACTTTAAGTAACTTAGACTCTAACGCTCGTTTTGCGCTCACTGATTCTCTTAAGTCACTCGAGTACCCTCGGCTCCACCATTTTTAATAAATTAACCATTATGAGTTTTAAGGAGATTCTTTCGCGAGTGTCTTACCAACTGCCTAACACACTTACCATAATTGTTTCATACATTAATTAACCCTTTTTGGTCTTTAACCTATGTTTCAAAGTAAGGCGAGGGGTAAGGGTTCGTTCACGAAACGTCGTTACTTAAAACGGCCGTTTCTCCTAAACCGTTCATCGGAATCAAACGAACCACATATCAAAACGAAGCTCGTAACATGAACTATCTAAACATGGCAATGGTCAAAACGTAGCAGTGAGTTCAAGGGTTCTGATGTTAAGAACAAAAAAAACAGTCTACGGTAAATCGGGCATTACGACGGCTATGTTTACGCGATTTCCAAAATTTATACCATTCCAAATCCACCACAATTCAACCCCAATTCACAACCCAATCAAAACTCCATCCAAACTACATCATAAAATCCCCAACACTCAACATTAACAGTTTATACTTATTCCCCACATGAACTAAAAGCTTTACTTAGGTTCTTTAACTAATTATCAAGATTTACAACTCCAAAAATACCACCAAACCAACTAATCTCTACAAACTCAACCAAAATTTAAACAAACAAGCATCATGCTTCACATATACTATATCAAACATATTCATTCCTAATTACTCAAAACTAAAGCTAGGGTTTGTAGTTTATACCTTCCTTGGAGAGTGGAGAATCAAGAGAATGGCTTGGAATCACCCTTAAAGTCCTTATCCAAGCTTAATCTAAACAAAACTTCAAGAACACAAATTTTAGTTCTTGAAAAACACTATTCACCATCTTCTTCTATGATTTATAGAAAAAGATTGGCTTGGAATTAGAAGCTTAAACTTATAGGAAGTATGTAACTATCCATGGGGAAGCTTAGATAAATACCTTGCTAAATAGTAAGTGGTGGAGCTTGGATCTTCATTTTGTTAAGAAAGAAGCCGAGAGCTTCATGAAGAAATGAAATATTTTTGTGTTTTGTGAGTTGTTTGCTTGGTTACTAGCTTTTGATTTTGGTAAATTACCTTTTTAACCATGAAATTTGTGTGGTTATTAATCAACCACACCTCCTTCCCTTATGTCATGCTTAGGTCATCCTCATGATGTCATCCTCCCCTCCTTGTCCTCTTCTCATTGGTTGGGTGACATCATCCTCTCTAATCCCTTTTATTAACTTCCTAATTGTTTGCCTAATGACCGCTGATCTATTATACGGTTCGCTTAACTTTCGTTTTCGTTTATCGTTTGAGGGATCATACCCGGGATCTTATTACTTAGGTTCCCTTAACCTTTCTCAATATATTGTATTCCTTTTATGATCCTCTCTTATAATCCTTTAATTTAAATCCTTTTTATCCTGTTACCTTATACTCAATTCTTTCCGTATCTAGTGGATTTCCGGGAAAAATCAAAGTGTTCGGAATTGGATTCTGACGATCTTTACATACACTTATATGTCATACAGAGTGCCAATAAAATCTCAGAATATCCATAAAAGAACCCTTACCTAGTGTGGCATGAAAAAATTTCTCATTCAGCAAAAACACTATTCATAAGGGTTTCAAAAAATTTCCAAAAATTGGGGTTATTACAATCCTGAAATGTCCACACTATTTCCTTTCTTATATTCATCCAACTTAATAGTTGTAGACATAGGTGTTGATGCAGGTGAACAATCGACCATTCCAAATTTGTTCAATAAGTCTTTAACATACTTGGTTTGGCTGATGAAGATTCCATCACTTTTTTGATTGACTTGAAATCCAAGAAAGTAACTTAATTCTCCCATCATGTTCATTTCATATTCACTCTGCATAAATTTTGAGAATCTTTAACATAGTTTTTCATTAGTAAAACCAAAAAATAATATCATCCACATATATTTGAACTAGGATCATATCACCACCATGTTGCTTGTAGAATAGAGTCTTGTCAATTGTTCCTCTATTGAATCCATGTTTGAGCAAAAATTCTGACATTGTGTCATACCAAGCTCTAGGTGTTTGCTTTAATCCATAGAGAGCCTTGAGAAGTAGACAAAGTCTGAAAATTATGGATCTTCAAATCCAGGTAGTTTTTGCACATAAGCCTCTTCTTCTAACTTACCATATAGGAATGCACTCTTTACATCCATTTAATACACTTTAAAGTTTGAGTGTGCAGCAAATACAAGAAAGATCCTTATTGCTTCAAGTCTTGTAACTGGAGCAAAAGTTTCATCATAATCAATTTCTTCTTCTTGTGAGTAGCCTTTTGCAACCAACCTTACTTTGTTTCTTGTTACAATTCCATTTTCATCCATTTTGTTCCTGTACACCCACTTTATTCTAATTATAATTCTGTTCTTTGGTGTAGGAACTAACTTCCAAACTTTATTTCTTTCAAACTGATTTAGCTCTTCTTGCATAGCAGATATCCAGTCAGGATCAAGTAGAGCTTCCTCAATTTTTTTAGGCTCAATTTGTGAAAGAAAGCATGCATGTAGACATTTATTAGTAGTTGCACTTTTAGTCCTCAATCCAGCATTTGGATCACCAATAATTGCTTCTCTTGTGTGACTCATATCCCATTTTCTGGTGTGAGTTTGTCAACTTGAATTTTCTGCATTTTCTTCATCATTAGCATGACTTGCAGAAATTTCTCCTCTTTTGCCCATGAGTTTGTGCTATCAAATTCAGGTGTTTGAGATGAGCTTTTATTCTCACGATTCACTAGTTCAGTTGACTCTTCATTCATTCTATTGCTTGTGTCGACTTCAGCTTCATCTTCAGAATCACTATCAATGTTGAGATTTTCAAACTTAAGGGCTTTAGCTTCATTTTCATCAAGGCATTCCAAGCATGGACACTTGTAATTATTAAAAGTCACATATGTGTTTTCCATAATTTTCTTTCGTTCAATCTCATAGACTTTGTAGGAAGTTCTCTACAATGAATATCCTAGAAAAATTGTTTCAAAAACTTTAGAGTCAAATTTTCCCACATATTCAGAGTTGTCTTTTAAAACATAACACTTGCTTTCAAACACATGCAGATGCTTCACAGTAGGCTTCCTTTTTTATAAGATTGAGTAGGGTGATTTGCCAAGATTTTTGTTGATGAGATATCTGTTTTGAGTGTAGCATGCAATATTGACAGCTTCTTCTCAAAAACTTGTTGACAAATCGGCATCTTGCATCATTGTTCTAGCAGCCTCAACCAAGGTTCTATTTTTTCTTTCAAATACCCCATTTTGTTGAGGTGTCTTTGCTGCTGAAAATTCTTGTACAATGTCCCTATCCTTGCATAATTCAGTTGAGATTGCAATTCTGAATTCTATGTCATTGTCACTCCTCAATCTTTTCACACAATTCTGATATTCAGTCTGCTTCTCAATTTTCTTGATGTGTTCAATATTGATGTATGGAGTTTCATACTTTGAATATATAAACTCAACCCATGTGTACCTTGAGTAGTCATCCACCATCACAAGAGCATATTTCTTCCTTGAAATTGATAAGACATTAATTGGTCCAAACAGGTCCATTCGAATAAGTTGCAAAGGTGCACTTATAGAATTCAAAACTTTGCTTTTATGACCAGACCTTTTCATTTTGCCTTTTTGACAATCCTCACAAACTTCCTCTTGAGAAAACTCCAGATTTGGCATATCTCTCACTAACTCCTTTTTCACCAGGGTATTGATAGCTTTGTAATTCAGGTGAGAGAGCTTTTTGTGCTACAACTTGCTTTGCTCAACAGATGCCTTAGTGTAGAAGCAACATATTCCATCCTTATTTGCCGAGAATAAGTATGTAACAAATAAGCTTCAATTTCTTGCTCCTTTCAAAGTAACTTCACCAGTCTTTTGCTGATAATTGAGCATTTTCCTTTGTCAAATAAAATCTTGAATCCTCTCTCTGTGAATTGACTGACACTCCGGGATTCACCTCAAGTCCAGCTACTAGTGCTACATCTTCAATGACAACATTTCCAGAAACTAAATTATCATATCCCATTGTGAATCCTTTGTTGTTGTCTCCAAAGGTCACCAATGGGCCAACCATCTCCTCAAATTGTGATAGCAGGGCTTTATCACCTGTCATATACCTGGAGCATCCACTGTCTATGATCCATATGACCTTCTTCTCTTTGCCCTGCACACAATGAGGATTAAGTGCGTTTAGCTACCCATTCAGTGTTGGGTACTTTCTTTTTGTTAACATAATTAAGAGAAGTAGAAGTAGAATTTAATAATTCAGAAAGAACATTATTCAGTGACTGATTTGCATTTTCCTTTTTAGATGTAGATCCAATTTTCATTTCTTTGAGATCTACTCTCAGTTTATAACATCTTGTCATCACTTTCATATTGCAAGGAATGCAATCAAATTTGTCACATAAGGAATAGGGGTCTTCAGCCTTTAATTCATTGTATTTGCAGGCTCCCACTATTGTCTTATTAACAGCCTTTTTGTAAAGGTGAGTTAGGTGATTTGTAGAACCACACTTCTGACATTGTCTCCTGAGAGCATCTGCAACAAATGCAAAGTTATTTCTCTTGTTCACTCCAATTTTCCCATTCCTGTTCTTCTTCTTTTCTGCATTCTCAGTCTTGATTTTCTTGATTGGCTTCTTAGAAACTTGATCTACCATGGGCTTCTTTTCATTTTTAAGAGTTGGAGTTATTTCTGTGCATTTCTTTGCATTATATTCATCTGCAAGCTCTTTCTTGATGACCAACTCTTCTTCACTAAATTTGACTTCACATGCCTTAAACAAAGGTGTATCAACTTTTCTCAGCATAGCTGGGATATCAGGATTTGCAATTGCTTTTCTTTTGTCACCTTCATTCTTCTTATTGTTGTTCAAGACATCATAGTCTAAACCAATAGCTATGTTAGCACATGGTTTATTTTTCTCATGGTATTTTCCAACCAACTGAGATGCATTCCTGAAAGACTTCAGTTTCACTTATTTTTTCTAACTTTTCCCTCAACACATCTTCAATTTCACTAGCACACTTCAGCTTGTTCTTCAAATATTCATTTTTTGGTTTACAATTTCAAGCTCAACAAGTTGCATTTCTAAATCTTGTTTCTCAATCTCAAGCTTCTCAATTATCTTTGATAGCCTACTCACTTCCTCAGTAGCTACCACCATGTTTGTGTGGATATGAAACATCTCTACACTCATCTTTTCAATAATTTCTTTATATTGACTTGCATCTAAATTAATAATAGTTAAAGTTGGTGCCGCTGATTTTGAAGTAGATGATTCTCCATGCTCAAGAGCCATGAGAGCATAATTTCCAAATTCTTTTTTTTAATAATTTTAATCCGTATCATCCCAACTCTTTCCTTCAGCAATATAAGCGTTTACTTATTTTTTCTTCAAGAGAGCTTCATACTTTGCTTCCAGATAGGCTTTATCCTTCACTTTCTTTGGCTTCCTGCACTAAGTAGTAAAGTGACCCAACTCATCACAGTTGAAGCACCTTATCTTTGATCTGTCAATGAATTCAGTCTTGTAGCCACTTTTCTAGCTAAATTATACTAAGCTTTTGGTTTTCAATTGTTACTATTGGAAGACTATCATTTGTTCTTGAAAAATCTTGGCTTTTTGACCCTGATGTTAGAAAATTTTATAGCCAGGTATGCCATAGATTCGTCCATCTCATCTAGCTCATCAAGGGTATAATACTCATCTTCCTCTAGCTCCAAAAGAACTTATTTCGAGCTCCTTTGTTCTTTTGCTCCACATTCTGAATGACAGGAGTTTGTGCATCTTGTTCATCTTCACTTTCTTCACTGTCATTGAAAACTAAGGCACTAGATCCATCAACTACATGTCCTAGGTTTGACCTTAATGACTTTCTTTGTAACATTTCAAGTTCATATATCTTCAAGATTCTATACAGCACCTCCAATGTCATTCTGCTCAAGTCTCTTCCTTATCTTATGGCTGATATCTTTTGTTCAAGGTGGTCAACAAGAGCTAGCAAGAACTTTAGGTTAGCCTCTTCATCTTCATAATATTTATCATGAAGTTGCAAGTCAATTATCAATTTGTTGAATCTCTCAAAAACTTCAGTGATTCCTTCCTTAGGCTTGGCCATAAAACCCTCATACAGAGACACTAGTATCCTCCTTTGATTTAACCTAACTTCCTCTGTTCCCTCACAGAAAATCTCTATTTTCTCCCAGATCTGTTTGGCTGTGTCACAATTGACAATATTGTTGTACATCACATTGTCAAGTGGCTATATCAAAATTAATTGCAAGCCACTATCCAGAGAGACTTTCTCCTTTTCAGTTTCAGTGTATTTTGAGGGATCTTTAGGGGTATAACGAGTTGGGATGACCATGTCTCCATCTGTAGATTCTTCAACCCTTTCCATGGGAGTGAAAGGCCATTCTTGAGAATCTGGATATATAATGGGTTAGCCATCCTTATAAAATGCATCATATTCTTTATCTATAGTGTGTAGTTGGCTCTGTCAAAGGCTGGTATTTTGATGCTACTTAACTTCTGTGCACTCATACCTCCACGATCTTTATCTGTTTTCTTTCAGATTTTGTTCTAATACCACTTGTTAGATATTGAGTACAACACAGGGGTGAATGTGTTTTCTTGATTTTTAGCCTTTTTAAAACTTGTTTGGATAATTGTGAACAAAGAAGTTTATAATTTGTAAAGATAATGTGTTCAACGGAAATAAAATCACAGACACAATATTTCAAAACTCACTTAATTTGTATTAATTAAGTTTGTCTTGCTACAAATTCAGCGTTCTTAAAAATTATAAGAACTTAGCTTCTTACTTGAGAGAGTACTTGAAACATTTAGATATGTTTTTGTTACACCTAGAATAAAGGACCAGTGTTTACTTTATAGATTAGTAAACACGGGTTTACACAGCATGCAATAAGATGTACTAAACCCTTTTCTAAGCTATCTCTATTTCTTTCTATTTTGGCTCAGTAAATCCTTACAAATCTTGTAGGTCTGTGACCATCATTTGTCAGTTAATCTTGGCCCTTGATCTTGTACTCTTCAAACTGCTTTTGTAGACTTTCCAACTAAGTGAATAGATCATTTATTGATTGATAATATTGAATCTTTAACTTGTTGTATTACTATATTTGAGGTTCATGTCGAGACCTTCAGTTTGTTCAATAGAGAAGTGACATCTCGATAAGTATAAGGACTTATCGAGATCTCTGATTTCTCTATAAGTGTATTTGACTTGTCGAGATCTTTGAGTTCTCTATAAGTGTACTTGACTTGTCGAGGTCTCTAGATCTCTACATGTAGAAATGACTTGTCGATATCTCTGAGATCTCTATATACATTTTGACTTGTCGATATCTATGAGATCTCTAATACGAAATTGACTTGTCGATATCTCTAATCTTTACATCTTCATTTGACTTGTCTATATCTCTGAGTTCTCTACATGAAGAAATGACTTGTCGATATCTCCAATCTTCACATCTTCATTTGACTTGTTGATATCTCTGAGACTTCTCGATAAGTCATTATGGAGTTCTCGAATGACTTCTCTATATAACTTGATCTGTGACTTGTCGATATCTTGACTTAGAACATTTTTTATAAAATAGATTTATTCAATTCCAAACTTCTAAATCTTTTCTCTGAGGCATGATCTTTACTTGATCTTCTTCCATAGTTTATTCTTAGGCTTGAGACTGTTTATAGAAAAATAATCCAGTCTAATCTTTTAACCTTTTTACAGACTCAAGAAATACAATACATAATACAGATTTATACTATCATACAACTAAATCTCAGGGTTATCAATGTTACTTAGTCTTGTTATTATACAGGCATGTCTTGCATAACAACCTTGGAAATCGATAATACTCCGAACTGGATGACTCATTTCATCAATTACCTGGAAAAAGGGGATCTCCCAAAAGACAAGGGAAATGCACAAAGGTTGAAAGTCAAGGCAGCCAAGTTCTTTCTCGAAGAAGGACTACTCTATCGCTGGACCTTTTCCTCCTCAATCCTGAAATGTGTTGGCCTGGATGAAGCGGAATACTATTTGAGAGAAGTCCATGATGAGACTTGGGGGGATCACATGTCCGCGAAGGCCCTGTCTCACAAAGTCATCCGACAAGCCTACTATTGGCTTACCATTCACCAAGATGCTATTGGATTCGTGAAAAAATGCAAGCAGTGCCAGCTCATCTGCAATGACCCCTGGGTCAGCCAGTCCAACCATCCTCGGTTCTATCTCCAATACTTTTCACGGTATGAGGAATCGATATCATGGGTCCCTTCCCCCGGGCCAAAAGCAATCTAAGATATCTACTAGCCTTGATTGACTACATAACTAAGTGGGGGGAGGCCAAAGCAATGAGGACAATAAACCAGTAAGATTGCTTCAAATTTATGGACAATATACTAACGAAGTTCGGGATACCAAGGGTCCTGGTCTCAAAAAATGGATCTCAGTTCATCGGGTCAGAGTTTGAATCCTACCTTCAAGAAAGAGGCATTGTAATAACCCCAATTTTTGGAATTTTTGAAACCCTGATGAATAGTAACTTTTGCTGATTTTGATGATTGAGTAAAATTATCAGACCACACTATATAGGAGCACTGTTATGGAAATTTTGAGATCATATTAGTATTCCATAAAGTATATAAGTGTATGTAAAGGTTGTCAGAATTCGAATTCGGACACTCTTATTTTTCCCGAAAATCCACCAGATATCGAAAGAATTTAGTATAAGATAGCATGATTAAAAGGATTTAAATTCAAGGATTATAAGAGAGGATCATTAAAGGAATATACAATATTAAGAAAGGTTTAGGGAAGCCCAACTAACAAGATCCCGGATATGATCCCTCAAACGATTAACGAGAACGAGAGTTAAGCGAACCGTAAAACAAATAAGTGACCAAGAGACAAGCTTGTACAAGAAGCCAGGGATTATGACATCATCAAGCCATAGGGAGTTGACAAGCAGCGAGGTAATGAAGTAATCTTGATGATGCAAGCATGGTTAGCAAGATATGTTACAAGACTGATTATGGACCAAGTAATTTAACCCTTGACTAACTAAGGTTGAGTTAACCAAGATCTTTTTAGCAAAATTGAATAACAGTCAAGTAAAATCATTCACAAACACCAAACCACTTCATCTTCTTCTCCCCCATTGTTTAGGCTCGACTTTTTCATGAAAATACAAGGATGTGATTTTCATAGTCCAAGCTCCACACCTTCAAAAATTAAGAAGTTTGTTTCCATGGATTCTATATTTCTAAACTTAGTTATGGTATGATTTTGAGCTCTAGATTCTATGGTTTACTAAGCTAATCGATTCATCCAAGTTCTTGATGAATAGTATCTTCAAGAAACTAACTTTGTGTTTTCTTGATTGTTTGTGAGATCCAAGCTTGTTTGAGAATAGATCAAGTTCATAAGGCTCCCTAACAACTTAGTTCACCCCAAGGAAGGTATAATCTCTCAAACCCAAGCTTTGATTTTGATTTTTAATGAGTTTTTGGATGATTTGGTGAAATTAAAGTTAGATCCATGTTTGTATAAGTTAGATCCATGTTTGTGTATTAGTCAGTTTTGGTGGTTTAAAAGATGCTTGTTGATGGATCTATGTTAATACTTATAATGAGTTATGATTTTGAAGGGTTTTGACTTGAATTGGTAGTTTAGGTAAGATCTTGTGTTGTTGATGTTGGTTGATGTTTTGGGTGAGGATTTGGTGGTTGTTTGGATTGGTAATTTTGAAAAATCGTGTAAACATAGCCGTCGTAACGCCCGTTTGCATATAAACTGTTTGTGCATGACTTTCGGACCAGAGAAATCACTGAATAAACTGTAACTTTTCCATGTTTAGCTAGATCATGTCGTAATCTTCATTTTAGTATGTGGTTCGCTTAGATCCGATGTACGGTTTAGGAGAAATGGCCATTTTAAGTTCTGGCATTTCGTGAACGAACATTTACCCCTCGCTTAACTTTGAAACCTTATTTAAGGCCCTTAAAAGACTAATTGGATTACGAAACAATTATGTAAGGTGGATTAGGCAGTTGGTAAAGTACTCGTGAAATAGTCGCCTTAAAAAGTTTAACGGTTAATATTATTAAAATGGTGGAGCCGAGCGTACTCGAGCGACTTATGTAAATCGTTAAGCTCAAAAGCGAACGTTAGGGTCTAAGTGGATAAAGTCTAGTTTCTTAAGCGATCGTGGTTTAATTCCGGCTTATGTTTTTGTTCATAGGTTGTCGGACCCACTCTGAGCTTAAGTCTATCCCGGAACACTCAGGCAAGTTTTCTACTTGTTATATTGTTGTTGTGATGTAAATATATTGATGCATTATCTTGAGATAAGTGCATAGTTGTTATTAGCAAGTCTTGCGATATATTGGAGCATATTGATATGATATATATATATATATATATGCATGCTTGTTTCGTAATCTTGATATTTCATAGTCGATACAATTGTTATAAACTGCATAATACCTATGCTAGAGATAGGAATTATTTGCGTATACCCTTAGTATAGAGGACCCAAAGTTAAACATTTTACTAAAATCGGGAGGCGAGGATCCTGAGTATATTTTATATAGTTTTCTATAACTATTAATCGAATAAGGTATATTCGATAGTTTTGAATAATAATCAAACTTATTTTTGATTATTCAAATAAAGATCTTACTTTCATATAAGTATACCTTTTGTTATTTATTATTCATTTCAAGTATGAGTTTTAAAACTTCTACTTCATTTATTTTTATAAATATTATCCTTTATGGGAATATTATTTAAATAATAATATTCAGATATTTTCTAACATATTGGGACTGATTTATTTTATTATCATCATTATTCCAAACATTCTTAAACAAAATATTTTCGAGTCTTCAAAATAATTTTAAAAGTTCGAGCGGATCCCAAAACTCATTTTCAAATTAAAGATCTTCCTTTTGAAGGGGATTTAAATACTCGCTCAAAACCTAAGGGATCCGGCTCCGTGCTGTATTTTTGGCGCAACAAAGTTGTTAATTTGATAAAAGAGTTTGATTACTTGCCCAACATTCGGGAAGTAAGCTCAATCGAAATGCGTCGGCATAAGCGACATGGCTTCAGTGGGAGTCCATCAAGGTGTAAGTGGCTGAGTGGCAGTCCATCAAAGCATAAGTGGCTGAGTGGAAGTCCAACATAAGGTCCTAATGCGGCCAGGGTGATGACCAGTGGGGAATTCATCCATCTACTAGTAGAAAAGTTGACTTAATTGGTATATTTGCCTGATCAGCAAGATATCAGGTTTATGCCAAGATTTTCTTCTTTCCAAATTCATGGATATTACAATTCTGTTTATACTTTTCATGACAGAGGTTTTCAAGGAGTGTATGAGATATATATATAGGTGTATATATATATCGGGACTTAATGAAGTATCTCGTAACTTCATTTCTTTCAAATGATATTTCAAAGATTGAATATATTCAAGTCTTATCTTGTAGTCTCATCTATGTGATGAACTTTTGAAACTGATTATACCTTGAATGGTGGTAGTGCAAGTACTATTTAAAAAAGATATATGTATATTGGAGTATCTTGTAACTTCATCTTTTCAACTTATATCTAGTTAATGATCATCTTATGCATGACAAAGATTTTCAGAAAAATGTTGAGACAAGGTTAGATATATGAGATCACCTTGCAACGATATTTTTATACAGTTATAAACTGGAACTCTGTGTATATTATACATGGAAGAGGATTTCAAAGACTTTGATTGTAAGGAACTATTACTATCAGGAAAGGCCAATGAGGTGGCCGACACTCTAAGTGTAAGAGAGAAATTATAGGCGCTCATGCCAGAGGAATACAGTAATGATGGTTAAAGCCGTGAAGGTTGTATTATGGTGTGAAATATTGACATTCCTTCTGATGATTGTGCGATACTCAACCGTAATAGTAGTTTGGTAAAGATATAATTCATGTTATCGCCATGAGCGGGCTAACTATCTTAGAAGGTCCTATTTTGAGATAAGCCAGGACCATGTAAAGGACTAAATGAACCTTTGAGCTTCATATCTCCTAGTAAAGACATATGGTTAATAATGGTGTTAACCTGCTATTGTTGTTTTGATTGAAACTCTTCTGCAATTTTATATGCTTCATGTCATATGTACGTTAAGTTCAGGAGTGTTTTTCATGAATCAGAAATGGTGATCATGTTGCCTCCTTATAAGAATTCGATACGACAGGTTTAAACTCTGTATGGTTAGCTATTAAGATTTCAAGAAAATGAATGACTACCGTAGGTCCGCGGTGGACTATAGCAATGCAGCAATGATGCTTTTAATAATGAGTAATTGTGAGAGTTGTATTATAATGGATGTTAAGATTAAATACCATTAATCGGGTCGTGGTGGTGTATAAGTTATCATTGATAGACTAACTAGTCGATTATCTACCTATTGAATATTTATTCCTTCTTAACGACGGAGAGTCGTATTACTATAACGAGGAAGGTTGTTGGGCAAGCGTAAAATTTTAGTAACGACGATTTCTAGAATGAAATTCCATATTCGATTATCAATGTCGAGGGAGTTTCAAAGGTGATTGTTTATAAGCTTGAGCAAGAGCATGGGTCCATAGAACAATGGACGGAATAGTAAATATTCAGGCACGTGAATTGCGATGCGATAATACTTGATGTTGATATATATATATATATATATGTTTCGTTCTCCTATGATAAACCTCTATAGTTCAGAGGTAGATTCCAAAAAATATATTTTTTGACCATATTTTTTTAAAATTGTTCTTTTCTCTCCTTTTCATTTCGTGTAAACTGGGAAGAATAATCCTTCCGGAATGGGAGGTATTACCGAATGACTATCCATCCGTGTGATAGAAGCCTAGTAGGATACCACATGTTGTTTAATTGCTTGTCAACTAAAGGATGGCCACCTTCTATACTAACTATGCGATGTAACAAGTGTTCATGATCATAGTGATCTCTCGATAAATTCTTTTACTTCTATACAATGGATCAAGCTTTCGAAGATAGAAGCAGCTAGAAAGAAAGTTGTATCAGTGCGATGGTATTCCGAATCTAACGTGTTCGTGATACTAAGGTTGACCAAATTATTAAAAGGTTATAGAACGCTAGCGAGTAAAACTATAGCCAGAATAGTATTATATATGGAAGATAGTAGCGCTTACGAACTAGAAAAGAATGTGTATTGAGAAAAGAAAGCTTTAGAGCTAGAAGATATAATGAATGTCTGTGCGATAGACTTGAAAGAAATTTGGAATGATCACTTAGCACGGATTGAGTTTTCTTATGACGATGGATGATATGACAGTGTCGGAATGTTGCCTTATGAGGCCCGTTACAGAAAAAGATGTCGATCTCCCTTGTATCGGAATGAAGTTGGAGAGCGCAAGATGCTCGAACCCGAAGTGGTCCAAAGGACCAAATACATGGTGGATCTAATCATAGAATGACTGGTAGCAACCCCAGGATAGACAGAAGAGGTATGTTGATATAATTCGAAAGGACAAAGAGTATGAAATAGGGGACCTAGTGTTGTTAAAGGTATCCCCTTGGAAATAATTGATGAGGTTCGGAAAGAAAGGAAAGCTAAGTCCATGATTTGTTGGACCTTTGGATATATTATGACGTATTGGGAAGTTATCAAATGAACTAACCCTACCCTGAACCTGCAGAAAGTTCATAACATATTCTACGTATCAATGTTAAGAAAGTTTAATCCGAATGTGAGACATATAGGAGAATATGAGCGCATAGATGTGCAACCAGATTTGACCTATATGGAGCAACCAGTAAGGGTTATGGATTGAAAGGAGCAAGTGCTTAGGAATAAGGTTATCAAACTAGTCAGTGTTTTATGGTAAAACCACAATATGAGAAGAATTGACTTGAGATTTAGAAAGCGCAATGCTAGAAAAGCATCCCCAACTATTTTCTATCTGATTCTGGGACGGAATCCATTTAAGGAAGGGAGACTGTAATAACCCCAATTTTTGAAAATTTTGAAACCCAGATGAATAGTAACTTTTGCTGATTTCGCTGATTAAGTAAAATTATCAGACCACACTATATAGGAGCACTGTTATGGAAATTTTGAGATCATATTCCATAAAGTATATAAGTATATGTAAAGGTTGTTAGAATTCGAATTCAGACACTCTTATTTTTCCGAAAAATCCACCAAATCCCGAAAAAATTGAGTATAAGGTAACATGATTAAAATGATTTAAATTCAAGGATTATAAGAGAGGATCATTAAAGGAGTATAAAATATTAAGAAAGGTTTAGGGAAGCCCAAGTAACAAGATCCCGGATATGATCCCTCAAACGATTAAAGAGAACAAGAGTTAAGCGAACCGTAAAACAAATAAGGTACCAAGTGACAAGCTTGTACAAGAAGCCAGGGATTATGACATCATCAAGCCATATGGAGTTGACAAGTGACAAGGGAATGAATTAAGCTTGATGATGCAAGCATGGTTAGCAAGATATTTTGCAAGATTGATTATGGACCAAGTATTTTAACCCTTAATTAACTAAGGTTAAGTTAACCAAGATATTTTTAGAAAAATTGAATAACAACCGAGTAAAATCATTCACAAACACCAAACCACTTCAACTTCTTCTCTCCCCATTGTTTAGGCTCAACTTTTTCATGAAAATACAAGGATGTGATTTTCAAAGTCCAAGCTCCACACCTTCAAAAATTAAGAGGTTTGTTTCCATGGATTCTATATTTCTAAACTTAGTTATGGTATGATTTTGAGCTCTAGGTTCTAAGGTTTACTAAGCTAATAAATTCATCCAAGTTCTTGATGAATAGTATCTTCAAGAAACTAACTTTATGTTTTCTTGATTGTTTGTGAGATCCAAGCTTGTTTAAGGATAGATCAAGGTCATAAGGCTCTCTAACAACTTAGTTCACTCCAAGGAATGTATAATCCCTCAAACCCAAGCTTTGACTTTGATTTTTAATGAGTTTTTCGATGATTTGGTGAAATTAAATTTAGATCCATGTTTGTATAAGTTGGATCCATGTTTGTATAAGTTAGATCCATGCTTGTGTAAGTAAGATCTATGTGTATTAGTTAGTTTTGGTGATTTAAAATATGTTTGTTGATGGATCTATGTTAGTACTTATAATGAGTTATGATTTTGAAGGGTTGTAGCGACTGAGAATTTCGCGACGTGATTAAGTGAATAAAGTATAATTTTGTGGTGTAATTATAAATTATGTGATTAAATAAAGGGTTAAATGATTTTTTTGGTTAATTATCTTTATTGTATATTAGTAAATGGGAATGTAAAATGACACATTCTAATTTGATGAGTCAGCTTAAGGGATAAGCTGTGTTGTCGGGCCGTCAGGTAGAACGGAACCCATCTTAAAAACAGATTAAAAGTATTTAAGTGTGAACTATATGTTATTATGTTTAGTGAAAAAGTTTAAAAGAATATTATATTCAAGTGACGTGTCAGTTGGTATAAAGGATTGATTGTGAAGCGTGTCTGAAAACGCTCAGCGTCGGGCCGTCAGACAAGACGCAACCCGTTACGCGAAAAAGGGAAATAATGATAAAAAGGGAAATTTGTGATCGAATATGAGTTGTGATGTGTAAATCTATGTGTTTTCTTGTCTGTATGCATGATTACGTGATCTGGATGATTTTATATGATTTTAGTGGAATTGATTTAATTTAATTAAGGTATATTGAACCTTTATTCATTTTTATAAAATTATTTGAGTACGGTCGAGACGTGAAATTTGTTTTATCATCTCCAAGATAGTCTTAGAGACTTTATAAAATGATAGATGGATTTATTTGGTGATCAGTGTATTTTAAAATGATTTTATCGAGTTATAATTCTATTTTGAGCACAATCTTGTAAAATTCATGGAAAATAAACTGTACACTCAAAAATTATTTTAAAAATATGGCTGAAAATATAATTTCGAGATTCGTGTTCTAAAATTATTATTCGTTTCATTTCCAACTTTTCCGAGAGAGATATTCATTAATTAAATTCATTTTTTTGGAAAAGAATAAAAGAGAATTCAGAAATAAAATTACCCAATTACTAAACTACCCTTCCTTGGTAGTATATAAACCCCACCCACCCCCTTTGTTTCTTTTCCTCACCCCCGAACTCTCTTCTCTCTCTCTCGGGTATTCTCTCTCTCTCACTCTCGGTACTCTCTCTCTCTCTCTCTCTCTCTCTCTCCAATCACTCCTTTGTTCTTCATTATTTTTCGATTGTAAGACCATGGTTATGTGAGATTTTGCTTCCTCTTTTCAGATATACAGATGCATGTTGCTATCTCCAAAGTTTTTGAAAAAAATCCAAAGTTGGATTTTGGTGGTTTTGGTTCGGTTTTGATGAAAACAAAAGGGTTTTGATTTTCAAGTGATTTGGAATGATGATATGTGTTTTCTTGTGTATCTTTGACGTAGAAATTGGTGTTTTAGGGTTGGAAACCCCCGAGTGGGGCCACCACCATGAAGCCACCACCACCGGTGATGAACTCCGGTGAACCGGTGGTGAGTAATGATGTTGAAACTGAGCTCTAGTGTCCTTAAACTAAATTTTTATGTTTGCATGTGTTGATTTCCTAAAACCCGAATGAGTTCTTGATTTTGAGAGAATGAAATTAATTTTTATTGATGAAAATGACTTGTTAATGTTTATTCTTAGAAACTATTGCATAAATAGATTGAGTTGTGGTTTAAGAATCCAAAGTGATGCATGCATGTTGTAGTTCTTGGAAATTTCGAGTGTTCTTGCTTGTTCTTAAGAAATTAAGTTAAATTATGTGTTTAAATGGATTGTAGAGATGGTTTTGATTTGGTTTTGGATGAAATGTCAAATGCATGTCAAGGTATAACTTTGCATGTAACTAATTAAGTTAAAAATGATTTAAAAGGATGAGTGTTGGTTTGATCTCAAGTTTGTATTGATTTTGGTACTTGCATGTCATTGTTTGATTTTTGATTTTGTTTTGTGATTATAGTCGAATTTAAGGGTGTAAAATATATTGATTTGATCCTAGGATTTCACTAAGTAAATGCATGTAAGATTAATAAGGATTAATTGCTTTATTTTGTGGTTTTGATTCAAATTAAGTGAAATAAAAGGAAGGATTGAGTCATTTTAATATAGGATTGTATAATCATTATTATAACTCAAGTATAGAGTTTGGATATAAGGATTGTATGCTTTATGTTATGGTCGCGTCGTAATATGTGATTCGATGACTATTTGGTTTAAAGTATACGAGTATAGGGTATAAACATGCTATATGAATATGATCGAGTATATATACTCTTAGGGTATTGCGATAAGGGGTAATTGTTAAACGTTCCGGGAACGTCGAGTGGGAATATAATTAGGGTTTTGATTTTTGGATTATAGATTTGGAGCGTGAAGGCATTCAGGCTAGGAAAGGGAAAGGTGTTCTTGGTGGCAGTAGCTCAACCCTTGTAAAACAGGAAAGCGAATTCAGGCAAGTAACTCTGCCTACTTGTATAAGTTGTGTATTGAAAGGATATTGATGATGCCATGATAGAGTATTGATATTTCATAACACTTGTGATAACCTTTAGTGATTCTTGAACCCTGATATTGATTCTTGTACCATATTTGTTATTGGTTCCTTGAAACACCCTGATAGTGTTCTTGTAACGACTTGATTTGATTATTGTTTAAACCCTTACTGTAAACCTGTTGATTCATACCCTAAAACCCGCAAAGGTTATTTTGTAGTAAAATGTTGTTGTTATATATCAATATCATGCTATCATATTGCCAACTCACCAGATCACCAAGAAGAAGAAATTCAAACCCAAGACCACGAACTAAACCAAGATACCACTATGATAAACCGACTTGCTCAGCTTTTACAACAACCTATAGCTCCTACAGTTGGAAACTTTAAACAATTTCAATTTGTTCATCCCCCAGAGTTCTTAGTTTTACTCGACCCGATAAAAGCTCAGTCGTGGTTAAGAGAAATGGAGAAAGCATTTGAGTTAGCAGAAGTTAAGGATGAAAAGAAAGCTCCATATGCGAGTTATTATCTTAAGGATGAGGCAAGTTACTGGTGGGAATCTTCTAAAGCTTTGCTTGAAGGAAAGGACTTATCGTGGGAAAAGTTTACCAAGATGTTTCTGGAGAAGTACTTGCCAAGTTATATGCAAGATCAGCTGGAGATGAAGTTTCTAGATCTTAGATAAGAGGATATGTCGGTGGCAGAATATGAAGTGAAATTTTTGGAGTTATCTAGATTTGTACCTGAGTATGTGAATACGGAGGTGAAGAAGGACAAAAGGTTCCAACATGGACTTAGGCCATGGATTCAGAGTCAAGTAGCACTATTGGAGATCAAGAACTATGCCGCTTTGGTGCAGAAGGCATTGATAGTGGAAAAGGAGCGTGAAGCTGCAAATAGAGAGAATGAAGGTAGGAAAAGGAAGTTTAGAGGGAAGTTTGGCAAGAATGGTGGAGGTCAAAATCAAAAGTTTCAAAAGTTTAAACCCGGGAATGGAGCTCAAAAGAATCGTTTCCAGAAGACAGGACAACCGGGAAAGGATAATAGACCTCAGATTCAAGAATGTAAAGTTTGTGGGAAAAGACACCCGGGAAGATATAACAAGCTGGATGTGACCTGTTTTAGGTGTAACCAGAAAGGACATTATTTGTCGAAATGCCCAAGTGGAGCAAAGAAGCCCGAATTAACCTATTTCAAGTGTGGAAAAGTGGGCCATATCGCCGGAAACTGCAAGGAGCTTGTTCAAAAGGCAAATGTTCTTAGGATTGCTGGACCACCGCTTCTCCCAGCACCAACAGCTCAACCCAGAGCTAAACCTTTCACATGACAATGAAAGACGCGGTGCAAGATGTTGATGTGGTGGCAGGTATGCTCGTTATAAACTCAGTAGATGTAAAAGTATTAATGGATTCTGGAGCAACTAGATCCTTTATTGCTGAAAGTATTCTTGATAGACTAAAATTTGTTGTGTACCCTCTTGAACCCAATTTGATTATAGAAGTAGCGAACCAAGAGAAAGTCTCTGTTAATAGGGTTTGTCCCAATTGCGATGTGGTTATAGAAGGTCGACACTTTTCTGTTGACTTAATTCCTTTTAAGTTAGGAGAATTTGATGTTATATTAGGGATGGATTTGTTGTCAAACCACGAGGCGCAAATAGAGTGTACAAGTAAGAAGGTGAAGTTAAAGACTAAGGATGGTGATGAAGTGATATTCAAGGGAAAAAGACAAGAGAGGAAGTTTCTAAAGTCTATTTAGATGAGGAGATTGTTATGACAAGGATGCGAAGCTTATTTAGCTCATGTCAAAGATATGGAGAAAGAATCCGTAAGGATCGAGGACATTTTAGTAGTAAGAGATTTTCCCGATATGTTTCCAGATGAATTACCTGGACTACCTCTAGATCGAGAGATCGATTTCACAATTGATTTGGCTCCTGGAACGAAACTAGTATCAAAGGCACCCTATCGAATGACGCCAGTTGAAATGAACGAATTAGCGACGCAATTATAAGAGTTATTGGATAAAAGAGTAATACGCCCAAATGTATCCCCGTGGGGTGCACCGGTGTTATTTGTGAAGAAAGATGGAAGTATGAGGTTGTGCATTGATTATCGTGAGTTGAATAAGTTGACGATCAAGAATAAGTACCCTCTACCGCGAATCGACGACTTGTTTGATCAGTTAAAATGAGCTACTTATTTTTCCAAGATTGATTTAAGATCAGGGTATCATCAGCTGAAGATTAAAACGGAAGATATACCCAAGACGGCGTTTCGAACGAGATATGGACATTATGAGTTTTTGGTAATGGCGTTTGGTTTGACGAATGCGTCAGCCGCATTTATGAATCTTATGAATAGAGTGTTCAAGCAGTATCTGGATAAGTTCGTTATAGTATTTATCGACGATATTTTGATATACTCCAAGAAGGAGGAAGACCATATGAAGTATTTGAGGATTTCTTTAGAGACCTTGAGAATAGAAAAGTTATATGCCAAGTTTTGAAAGTGCGAGTTTTGGTTGAAAGAAGTTCAGTGTCTTGGACATGTAGTCAATAGTGAAGGAATTAAAGTAGACCCAGCTAAGATAAAAGCTGTGATGAATTGGGAAAGACCCAAGACTCCTACGGAGGTCAGGAGTTTTCTGGGATTAGCCGGATACTATAGAAGGTCTGTGTAAGATTTCTCTAAGATTGTTGTTCCATTGACTAAGTTGACAAGGAAGAATGAGAAGTTTGTGTGGGCGAATAAATGTGAAGAAAGTTTTCAAGAGTTGAAGAAGAGGTTGGTAACCGCCCCAGTCTTAATGTTACCTGATGAAAAAGGAGAGTTTGTGATCTTTAGCGATGCCTCGTATAAAGGGCTAAGATGTGTGTTAATGCAACACGGGAAAGTAATCGCATATGCGTCAAGGCAACTAAAGCCGCATGAACAAAAGTATTCCACACATGATTTGGAATTAGCAGCGATTGTGTTTGCTCTTAAAATTTGGAGGCATTACTTATATGGAGAAAAGTGTGAGATCTATACGGATCATAAGAGTTTAAAGTATATTTTTACTCAAAAAGGAGTTGAATATGACACAGAGACGGTGGTTGAAATTGATCAAAGATTACAATTATACGATAAGTTATCACCCCGGTAAAGCGAATGCGTTAGCAGATGCTTTAAGCCACAAAGAAAGGTTGAATATGTTAACTTCATCAGAGGAATTGATCAAGGATTTTGAAAAGATGGAAATAGAAGTGCAGACTTCAGAATTTGGAGGTGAAGCAATTTATGCAATGACATTTCAACCCGAAATTTTGGAAAAGATTCGATGTTATCAAGAACAAGTAATGAACCACGAGAAAGATAAGTTGACAGGAGAGGAAGTTAAAGCTCAAAAGGATGAAAAAGGAATATATCGCGTTAACTCACGCATTTGGATACCTAACATTGTGGAGCTAAAGCATGAGATTTTGCACGAAGCACATAACTCAAGATTTTCAATTCACCCTGGAAGTACGAAAATGTACAAGGACTTAAAAGAGAGTTATTGGTGGCCAAACATGGAAAAGAAAATCGTGGAATGGATAATTAAATGTTATATGTGTCAAAGAGTAAAAGCGGAACATCAGCGACCGAGTGGATTGCTTCAACCACTGGACATACCTGAATGGAAATGGGAACATATTGTGATGGATTTCTTGGTAGGTTTGCCAAAGACCAAGCCTAATCATGATGCGATTTGGGAAATAATCGATCGACTGACAAAATCGACACATTTTTTGACTATCAACGGAAGATTTTCATTGGAAAAGTTGGTCAAAATGTATTTGGACGAGATTGTGATGCGTCACGGAGTTCCAGTATCTATCGTGTCTGATAGAGATCCGAGATTTAACTCGAGATTTTGGGGACAGTTTCATGATCATTTGGGAACTAAATTGAAAATGAGTACGGGGTATCATCCGCAGACCGACGGATAAAGTGAAAGGACAATTCAAACGATCGAGGATATGTTACGAACCTGTGCATTAGATTTCAAAGGAAATTGGGATGATCATTTGCCATTGATTGAGTTTTCCTACAATAACAGTTATCACGCGAGTATTGGCATGCCGCCTAATGAAGCGTTGTATGGAAGAAAATACAGATCCCCTACATATTGGGACGAGGTTGGTAAGCGCATATTAATTGGTTCAGAGCTCATATAGCAGATGAAAGAGAAAGTGGAAATGATTCGTAAAAGGTTAATTGCTGCTCAAGATCGACAAACGAAATATGCGAATCGAGATCGGAAAGATTTACAATTCGAGCCCGGACACAAAGTGTTGTTAAAGATATCTCCGTGAAAAGGTTTATCCAGATTCGGAAAGAAAGAGAAGTTGAGTCCCAGGTATATTGGACCTTTTAAAATACTTAAACAAGGCGGAAAAGTGGCTTATGAGTTAGCGTTACCTCCACAGATGCAACATCTTTATACCGTGTTTCACGTTTCTCTACTAAAGAAATGAAATGTTGATGCAAGCCATGTGACCGAATTGGAACCAGTGGAAATACAGCAAGATTTGTCTTATGTGGAACAACCAGTTCGAATCTTAGAAAGAAAAGAGAAGACGTTCATAAATAAAGTTATACCTCTAGTTAGAGTGTTGTGGAGAAATCCTATAGTAGAGGAGTCAACTTGGGAATTAGAAAGTGAAATGCAATAAAAGTATCCCCATCTATTTGCTTAGACTAGATTATGGGGATAGAATCCTTTTAAGGAGGGTAGATTGTAGCGACTGGGAATTTCGCGACGTGATTAAGTGAATAAAGTATAATTTTGTGGTGTAATTATAAATTATGTGATTTAATAAATAGTTAAATGATTTTGTTGGTTAATTATCTTTATTGTATACTAGTAACTGGGAACGTAAAATGACACGTTCCAGTTTGATGAATCAGCTTAGGGAATAAGCTGTGTTGTCGGGTCGTCAAGTAGAACGGAACCCGTCTTCAAAAGAGATTAAAAGTATCTAAGTGTGAACTATGTGTTATTTTGTTTAAAGCAAAAGTTTAAAAGAATATTATATTCCAGTGACGTGTCAGTTGGTATAAAGGATTAATTGTGTAGCGTGTCTGAAAACGCTCAGCGTCGGGCCGTCAGACGGGACGCGACCCGTTACGCGAAAAAGGGAAGTAATGATAAAAAGGGAAATTTTGTGATCGAATATGAGTTGTGATGTGTGAATATATGTGTTTGCTTGTTGTATGCATGATTACGTGATCTGGATGATTTTAAATGATTTTAATGGAATTGATTTGATTCAATTAAGGTGTATTGAACCTTTATTCATTTTTATAAAATTATTTAAGTATGGTCGAGATGTGAAATTTGTTTTATCATCTCCAAGATAGTCTTAGAGACTTTATAAAAATGATAGATTGATTTATTTGGTGATCGGTGTATTTTAAAATAATTTTATCGAGTTATAATTCTATTTTGAGCACAATCTTGTAAAATTCATGGAAAATAAACCGTACACTCAAAAATTATTTTAAAAATATGGCTGAAAATATAATTTCGAGATCTATGTTCTAAAATTATTATTCGTTTCATTTCCATCTTTTCCGAGAGAGATATTCATTAATTAAATTCATATTTTTGGAAATAAATAAAAGAGAATTCAAAAATGAAATTACCCAATTACTAAACTACCCTTCCTTGATAGTATATAAACCCCACCCACCCCCTTTCTTTCTTTTCCCACCCCCGAACTCTCTCTTTTCTTTCATTCTCTCTCTCTCTCTCTCTCTCTCTCCCCCCTCTCTCTCTCTCGGCACTCTCTCTCTCTTCAATCTCTCCTTTGTTCTTCATCATTTTTCGATTGTAAGACCATGATTATGTGAGATTTTGCTTCCTCTTTTCAGATATACAGATGCATGTTGCTATCTCCAAAGTTTTTTAAAAAAATCCAAAGTTGGTTTTTGGTGGTTTTGGTTCGGTTTTGATGAAAACAAAAGGGTTTTGATTTTCAAGTGATTTGGAATGATGATATGTGTTTACATGTGTATCTTTGATGTAGAAATTGGTGGTTTAGGGTTGAAAACCCCCGAGTGGGGGCACCACCGTGAAGCCACCGCCACCGGTGATGAACTTCGGTGAACCGGTGGTGAGTAATGATTTGAAACTGAGCTCTAGTGTCCTTAAACTAAATTTTTATGTTTGCAGGTGTTGATTTCCTAAAACCCGAATGGGTTCTTGATTTTAAGAGAATGAAATTGATTTTTATTGATGAAAATGACTTGTTAATGTTTATTCTTAGAAACTATTGAATAAATAGATTGAGTTGTGGTTTAAGAATCCAAAGTGATGCATGCATGTTGTAGTTCTTGGAAATTTTGAGTGTTCTTGCTTGTTCTTAAGAAATTAAGTTGAATTATGTGTTTAAATGGATTGCAGAGATGATTTTGATTTGGTTTTGGATGAAATGTCAAATGCATGTTAAGTTATAACTTTGCATGTAACTAATTAAGTTAAAAATGATTTAAAAGGATGAGTGTTGGTTTGATCTCAAGTTTGTATGTGATTTTGGTACTTGCATGTCATTGTTTGATTTTTGATTGTGTTTTGTGATTATAGCCGAATGGTCAAGGGTGTAAAAGATATTGATTTGATCCTAGGATTTCACTAAGTTAATGCATGTAAGATTACTAAGGATTAATTGCTTTATTTTGTGGTTTTGATTCGAATTAAGTGAAATAAAAGGAAGAATTGAGTCGTTTTAATATAGGATTATATAATCGTTATTATAACTCAAGTATAGAGTTTGGATATAAGGATTGTATGCTATGTGTTATGATCGCGTCGCAGTATGTGATTCGATGACTATTTGGTTTAAAGTACACGAGTATAGGGTATAAACGTGCTATATATATATGATCGAGTATATATACTCTTAGGGTATTGCGATAAGGGGTAATTGTTAAACGTTCTGGGAACATCAAGTGGGAATCTAATTAGGGTTTTGATTTTTGGATTGTAGATTCGGAGCGTGAAGGCATTCAGGCTAGGAAAGGGAAAGGTGTTCTAGGTGGCAGTAGCTCAACCCTTATAAAACAGGAAAGCGAATTCAGGCAAGTAACTCTGCCTACTTGTATAAGTTGTGTATTGAAAGGATATTGATGATGCCATGATAGAGTATTGATCTTTTATAACACTTGTGATAACCTTTATTGATTCTTGAACCCTAATATTGATTCTTGTACCATACCTGTTATTGGTTCCTTGAAACACCCTGATAGTGTTCTTGTAACGACTTGATTTGATTATTGTTTAAACTCTTACTGTAAACCTGTTGATTCATACCGTGATTACCTATTGATTCTTTTGGATACCTTGAATTCTTGTTAACCTTATAAGAACCTTTGTGAGACCCTTGCTTATTGTTTTGATCAACCTATATCTTTCCTTTATATACCTTATTCCGTAATGATATCTAAGACTGATCTGATTTTCTAACTTACATACTTTAATTGTCATTTGATCTCGACCATAGTATTGATTTTTGATTGCCTTGATCCATTCAATTCCTTTGAATTCTTGAAATTGAACTTAAGAATGAGTTTTGCCTTGAAAGAGTCTAAATGATTTCATATTCTTGGTAATGATAAAACGAACTTAGTAAAACCATTATTTTCCAACACAGGGTTTTCCAAATGGATTCCTGATGGATTGGTTTGAGACATAAGAGACTAGTGGGACTAGTCCAGTCATATAAGAGACTAGCGGGGCTAATCCAATTTAAGGCTGAAATTATGCCATAGTTACCTTACGACGAGATGGAGGTCGGTACGGGCTGATCACCCGTATTATTATTAATTGAAAGTTAAAGTAGTCCAATCAATGGTTCTCTATCACTTAATAAAAGATATTGAATACATTGCTTTAGCAAATTGCTTCTTTGGAAATGAAATGACTTATAATGATATGAAATGAGTTGATTGTGATATTGTCTAGCATACAGCTTGTGAAGGGCCATACAAAGTAAAAGAGGTTCTAAGGCCATGGACTTATAAGCTGATGAACCTGGATGATACTGAGGTCCCTAACACTTGACATGGACTCAGGCTGCGAAAATTCTACCAATATGTTAAGACAAAACAATCAAAGCAACCATCAATTTGTAGCCTATGGCAAGCTATCTCTCTTTTATTTCATCTATTGTATGAAGAAAAAATTCCAAATCAATGAAAACAATTGTTCTTTTACTTAGCAATATATTAAAACCACCGCCGCCCGGGTTCATAACCGCCAACCCGGGTTAATGTTCAGACATGAACCCAGGTAAGCAGTAATAGTCTATACTTAGAAAAAATTTAGAAGGCAAAAAGTTACAGCCAACCCAGCTTCAAACTTAAACCCAGGTTAACATCAATAATCTATACTTTAAAAAAATTAAGGCAAAAAGCTACAGCCAACCCGACTTCAAACTTAAACGGGGTTAACAACAATAATCTATACTTAGAAAAATTTTATAAGATAAAAAGTTACAGCAAACCCAACTTCAAATATGAACCCGGGTTAGCAGCAATAATTTATACTTAAAAAAATTAAGGCAAAAAACTACAGCCAACCCGGCTTCAAAAATGAACCCATGTTAGCACCAATAATTCGTACTTAGAAAAAAAATTCAAGGCAAAAAAGCTACAGCCAACCCGACTTTAAACATGAACCAGGGTTAGCAATAATAATTTATACTTAAAAAAAATTCTAAGGCAAAAGACTACAGCCAACCCGGTTTCAAATCTGAACCCAAGTTAGCAGCAATAATTTATACTTAGAAAAACATATTCACGGTTTCATATAATAATTTACTTGAAAAATATTTTCTAATGCAAATAACAACCAAAATCAGGCAAAAATTTCCAACACAAAAATAAGCCAAATCAGAATATTAAAAGCAACAATCCGGATTGGATACCAATCTGGCCAAATCAAATACAAAATATCCAAAGAAGTTCAAATATTCGAAAACAACAAATTACAAGGGCGTAGCCCCAATAGCTATTTATAGCTGAGCATCGGGATTAGGCTTTATCTAGAGGAAGCTGGGAGTTGGACCATCATAGGGCTCCGGCTCACCCTTCCTATGCTCAATGGCAGCCTTCGCAGCAAGAAATTCATGTACAAAGCTGCCCCAATGCGCAGTCGGGTCGGTCTTCACGTGCCTCTCGGCAATAACCCATGCTCTATGCACATCTGGAGCCCCAGCAGTAGCAGTAGCAATAGCCATGTCATACTCCTTAGACTTCTTAAATTCAGCTATTATGGCCTCCTTGTCAAGGTCATCCTTCGCAGCAAGCTCTACCCTCACTTCCTCAAGATCTTTCTCCAACTTGTTAGCACGGTCCTTCTCAGACTTGACCTGCTCCTTTAACTCGGATTCAACAGTCCTGAACGACTCTCTAGCCTCATCAAGCTTATCTTTAAGATGGGTGACCCGGGCCTGTTCACTTTCAATCCTTTTGTTACCCTCCCTTATCTCGTTAAAAGCGATATCCGAAACCTCGGCTATGACACCACCAAGCTACACAAAGGTAACAAACAAACAAACAACTTACAAAAATCACAAGTCAAATCGAAAGAAAAAAAACAAAAGACCCGCATACCTGGCCCCAATGCCCAGTAACCTTCTTAAGAGCAGCCGCGAGTCCGGATCCCTCCATCTCTTCCCACTCCTCATCAGCAGGGATCTCTGACATGAAATCGGCAAGATCAACCAAGGTCCGGATACCAACTCTAACCGGCTCGCCATTAGGACCTTTCCCTTCAGAATCACATATGACTTTCTCTACAACAACAGTTTTAGCCTTTGGATGCTTGGACCCAAACTCAATGTTTTCATTCTTTTTCTTTCGGGGAGGCTCATCCTTGTGATCCGGGATATCTTCAATCATAGGATCAACATCAATATTTTCAGGAGCCATGTTCACAACATTATGCGGTACAGAAGATTCGGCACCACCTTCAAGGTTACAAGAACCGGACACGACCGTCGAGCCCACATTTTTGACCTTGAAGGGACCACCAAGGGTGTTGAACACAGAAGCATAGGATGAAGAAGACATCACTCTTTCAAAATCCGGATCGTAGTGAGGCAAACCTGAAAAAGAAGAAAAAACCAAGTCAAAATAAAAAAGAAGCAACAAGGAAAAGCAGAAATGAACCCGGGTTGAACCCAATAGTTTATAAACTCACATATAAACCCAAACAACATTTTGTGATTCATAAAAGTGTCCCGGGTCAATTGATACCCAAGACATCCGCAAAAATCCTGAACTTATTTAAGAGCCTCACTCTCCAGGACAACTGGATTAAATTTAGTTACAATACCCTTTAAGGTAAAGTAACGAAGGTATTCCAAGTTCATCCCCCCAATATCAAAATTTCCCCATTCCAATGCTTCAACGAAGATTGGTGCATAACCTGCACAAATACCAACACTCGGTTGCCCGGTACCGGATCTCATAAAATGGTTTCTGGCTTGATTTCACAAGATAAAAAATCTCGTAAAACAACTTCAAAGTCAGCTGATACCCGGACTTATTATAGCAAGCCAAGAACCAGATAATCGACTTGATGTTGTTGGGAGTAATCTGCATTGGCGAAATCTTGTAAACATGTTTACAAATATGCTTCAAAAACATGTGCCGATGAGGATTCCACCCGGATCTCAGGTGCTCCATCAAAACCGGAACAAAACCATTATCCGACCGATGATAGATCCTTTCGTGTGGCTCATGCCACCTCCATTCAACATGATAAGTCAAATGAAACGCAACCCCAATAGCCTTATCTATCTCACCCGGGTCGGCATCACGAAATAAGTCTATCAAAGCATAATGGTCCTTGCTCACACTCATCCCGGCGAATACCTGTTCCAAAGTAGCTTCTTCATAAATCCCAGGATGACCGTCAGGATGCTCGGAGTACTTAACCCTAATTTTAAATAGAATTGCTAACAGCCCGGGCCTAGGTTATAAAATGATATTTAACGTCAGTCAAATAACCATCAGGGGTGAAGGGAATAGATCTTCCCGGGAGCTCCTTTACCCGAAGCATGCTTAAGACCTCAGTTGAAGTTGTAGCCGATTTACCCATCTCGACCGAGGACACGTTTTTATTGCCTGAATCTGGATTACTTTCTTCACTGGAGGGACCCATGTAGAAAGAGAAATATCTTTTGGCGTGATCCTTAGTCCGGACCATATACCTATTAAAATCAAGGTGAGTTAGCCTGAAATCCTACAGTTTTTATCATTTTACTAATGATCTGAACCCGACACGTTATGTTAATCCTATCATAACCCGTCAATCTGGACCGACAATGCAAGACTAGTCATACTATACATCACTGGTCCGAACTAGCATTATCCTGATTAACCTATATCTACCAATTAAAAAGACAAGTCAAGCCACAAACAAAGCACCCAGACCCAAGAATCCATCATTATACCAACCCGGGTTCATAAGCCCTTGAACTCAGATCCCTATCAAAACCCTAACCCACAAACACATAACCACGAAAGGACCAGACCGGTGAAAAAGAAAGGAATAGCATGATTCCCTTTTACACCGCAAGAAGGGTCCATGCGCGACGTCAGAAGGACCAGACCGTGAATTAGATTTATTAATTCCTATGTTTAAATTTGATTTACACTCCTATTTTGAGGTCTCTACTTTTAGATGATTAAGACATGAAGGGATGCCTTGATTCCCTTTCGCTTGCTGGCATCGTTGCTGGTTTAGTTTAACTGACTTTGAATATTCTTGCTTTTTGCTCATCTAGGATCAAGTTAAACAATGTCGTTCAACATAAATAATGTCCTAATAGGTGTATTATGAATATTATAAAAAATTGTATCCTAGCGATTTAAGACATGAATTTCGTATATTTACTCCAACAACATGCTCTATAATTTTATGCCTTATTATTAAAATATTAATATATTTGAATTATAATTGGAGGGAAAATAAAAGATGAGAAATAAGAGAAGTGTTAAAAAGGATGAAATATATTTCTTTATTAATATAAATGAGATAGGACATGTCTAGTGATGCCTTAGAGCAACTTCAAGAAATTCCCTATTTGCTATCCTAAAATGTAAGTTTTCAAAGAATGAAGCTAAAAAATATGTTACAATAGAATCACAATGAGTTCTTATTTCACTAATATCCTTACTTCATTACTTGTATATAGGTAACATATCCCTTCTTAACAAGTGCTAACTTTCATTAAATAATATATTATTAAAGTGCTTTCGTTTTCTCTTTATTATATAGTGTATGAAAAGTATTTTTAATAATATAATCTCAAATAAGGAACCAATATATAAAACACTACTAGAACTCAAAGTCCTTATCAATATTCTAAACTACTAAGATACAATATTTTATTTTAAATACGGGAAAAAACTAGCATTCTATTAAAATTATTCTTAAAAATAAGGCATTTAAGAATGTCTTGGTGTTTTAAGGCACCAAAACATTGTTGGAACACTCATTTTTACATCGAATACCTTAAATTTTACTTTAGGGCATGAATTGAATTTAAGACATTGTTGAACTTGTTTTAAATCTAGAATCTTTGAGGAACTTACTTTTTTAAGGTGAACTGCAAAATTATAAATACTCGCTCAAATGTCCGAGAACATAAAAAAACATAACAAAAAGACAAGGAAATGACGAAAGGAGAAATCAAATACTAAAAGCAAATTTTTACTAAAATCTGATTCGTACGACTCATCGCAAGCAAGTATTTGACGGTGTTTCCTTTCTATTTAATCATTTACCAGAAAAGTTTGAAACACTAAGGCTGTATTTGGAAGGGGTTGAGAGGGAGTGAGTTGGGCTGGGTTGGGACGGGTTCAAGAGAACTATGTTTCGGAATGTTTGTCAAAGTAGGGGTTGGCTTTTATGAGGGTTCATCAAGGGTTGAAAGGGGTTAATTTGCAATACAAAAATTAAACTTTTTCAACACCCCAATTTGGGGTGTTGGGTTTAATTATTTTTTATTCATCCTCTCTCTCACACTCTCTCTTTTTCTCACTCTCTCTATTAAAGTTTTTTCATTTTTTCTTTTTGAATTTTTTTTGAATTTTTTAAAAATATTTTAAAATTTAGTTAAAATTTGTAGATAAATTTAAAAACATTCAATAATTTTTCAATATATAATTTATAAATGATAAAAACCAACATTACTTCAACCCCAAACCAAACATGTCAAGGATTCAAACCCTACTCACTCCGCACCTTCATCCAAATGAGGTAAGGGTTCAACCTAATTTACCCCAGCCTAACCCAACCGAACCCCCAATCCAAACAAGGACTAAGAGAGATGGTTGTGTAGGAAACTGAAGTCCAAGGCTTACATTCACCTTCCTAAAAGAAACTTATAAATCCATGAATATGTAAAATTTGGGCAAAGGCGAGAATGCACTTAACAGATTTTGTACTTTAACAAAATGAGCATCACTAGCTAAATACCTCAATGCATCACATTTTTATTATTGACTTGGCATAAAGTTAGGCTTTCACAGTAGCAGTAATAAAACAAATTAACAAGCAGTTAGATGCCAAGTATAGTACTTCTACCTATTTTTATCAGGCTGCAATGACATTTGTGGGGACACAGAGCAATATTAAGAGTTCTAATTTTGTTTTATTCTTCTAACAGAACTGCCAATTTGCACGATTTGAATTAAAAACATAGAATCAACACACAAATAATTATTCCATTTAAAATGAGTACTTTTTTCCCTTCCCAGAATATAAAGCAGATACTTATTTTTCAAATAAGTTGGTAAGTTATTTATTCCTTCTAAATCAGTATCTATAATGTACCGCACAATCTATAAAACACTTCAGACTCAAACTATCATATTCCCAGAAAAAGAATTGTAATTGAATAAGAATAACGGATTCTCCCTATAATATTACCCCAAATAACCCTTTTCCAGAAAATAATAATAATAATAATATTATATCAATTAATTCAATCTTCTTATACCAAGAGAATTCTTCTTCTCATTGATTTGAAGCCTCCTCCTCTTTCTTGCATCAGCAGCCCGGAGAGCCCTGTCATCCATCCTGCTATACCCATTAATAAATCTTATCCCGCCGCCATTGCTCGACGGGAAAAACGGTGCAGGGTAATAGAGTGTCATACTAGGTTGAATGGTATATTCGAGCGGTTGTTGCTGCTGAGCAAAAATAGGAAATTGATGATGCAGCTGCTGAGTTTGAACATTAAGGCTCTGTTTTGGAATGTGTCCATTTAACTATACAGAAAAAGTAATAAATAAAAGTAAGAACAATTCATACATAGTAATTTTAGGTGTAGAAATGGACAGTTAATAAATCTAAAATTATTTAAGCCGTGACATACCTCGTCTCTTTTAGCCTTCAACTTAATATTGAACTCTAACACTGTCCTTTGATAGTTCTTTACATTATCTAGAGTCTGTTTCATCAAAGTAGATAACACAATATTTACCACTACAAAATTTACAGATAATTACAGCTTTTTACAACAAGAATGAATATTACTATTATTCAAATTAAAAATAAATAAATATGAAATTACCAAAATCAGCTGTTCTTTAGTTTGCTTCAATTTCTCAACATGTTCTTCCCAATCCTTGAGTTTCTGCGAAATTAACAAAAAAAAAATAATCACCAAATTCATTTTATGTAAAAATTTCTAGGAACTGTAACAATTTTTATCTATGACAAGACAGGGGAGACTTTGTTGCCTAAAATCAAGGGACACGACTTAATTGTAACAAAAGAAAAACCCAGATTTCCATAGCCAAGATAAGCAAATTTTAAGCATGTAGATACAGAAGATATGTAAATAAACAAGAGAACAATAGAGGGGGTACCTTTTTCTTGGACTTTCTTTTGTTAGAGTGATGAATATTATTATGAGCTTCATTTGGTGAGTAACCAAGTGGAGAAGAAGGGCTATGAAGTGTTTCTTGGTTGTCTTGATTAGTGATGTGGAGTGGGCCTGGACTGGATGGAGAATTCAAAGCAGATCTCTTTCGTTTAGTAGCCCAAGTGAGTGGAGAGGGATCTGGTTTGTGAATCATGTTTTGAAGACCAAGTAAGATGTTACAGACAAGATGGTCATCTTCAGTAACATTGAATTTGTATTTCTCGTAACGCTCATAATTGCTGCTGCTTGACATGATAGAGAGAGAGAGAGGATAGAGAGGAGAGAAAAAAATGTGTCGTGGTTTATAAGGAGGGAGAGGAGGAGGGTATGGTTTGCAGTGGCTTGTGCCACGTGTTCAATAGATAGGTAAGAGGAGGGAGGCGCGTTGGTCTTAGGGTTTACAAGGGAGAAGTCTTAAGAAGTGTTAGTTGTGTTTGATTGGTGAACGTGTGCAAGGGGCACCCCCTCCTCTTCAGACTTGTGATAATTAACGCCTACGTTACATTTACCTCCCCCCTCCCTTTGGTTTTTCCAAATCTCGTAGATTTTAGCTGAAATCATCCCGTTTTTGATATTGTACCAGATGTCATTTGTCACAAATTAATCAAATATTCGGGCGGATATTATTTTCTACTTTTTCGGTTACATATGATGATTTTAATAATATGATTTTGGTTCTTAAATTTAATTTTATAAAACTCAATTATAAGGGACCTATTAACTTTATATAATCCGTTACAAGATTAATTATCTAGTTAATAATTGAACTCGACTTAATATATCAAGTTGGTCATCGATCTGAGAACGGTATCAAAATAATTATTAAAGTAAACGAGGAGGAATTGTCCTTAATATTTTTCATCACTTTCAAGATTATACTCATGACGTTAACATTTTTAAATTTCTCGCTTGTCAAATACTCCTTAAGTTTTAACACATCAGCATTTCTCGTCGTTAAATATTGAGCAAAATTAACGGAGTATAAACATCATTGACTCTAATAATATTGATATCGCTTTCACTTTCAGTTCAGTGACCAACTTCACAACCGACTTAGTATTTGATAATTGACCCATTCTTAGAAGGTATTCAACGAGAAAATTACATTTTATACCCCTTAAATTTGGCCAAAACTCAATTTTGTATACATATTTTCATAACAGTTCGTATCCCATATTTTCATAACAGTTCGTATCCCATACAATTCGTATCCCATACTAAGTTATTATCCCAAAATTATCGAAGTCAAGTCCACCTTGAACCACACAAAAGAGTAACTAGTCATAGGGCTAATTGTTCGAACGTATTCGGGGGCGACACTTATCGACCATTAATATACAATGTTAATGTTAGGCCTAGCCATCTTCCGCAGTGGTAGTAAATGATGCATCATAATAAGTCTGAGGCAAAACCCGTTTCTTTCATGTCAAAACGACGAGGCTTATATTGATATGATAATCTAAATTCGACAGTATAGGCTCTGAAAAGGCGAGACATAGGTTTATGACAGACGGGGCTACTAAAAGGCCTGAGGGTGGGTTCGGTTCAGAGCGGGTAATATAGTATTAATATAGACTTAAAGATTATTTAGCAAGTCCAATAAATAGTATTAGCGCTATAGTTATAACAATTCATAGCAATCACAAATGAGGTCCAATAAGTAAACTAAGAAGCAGTAAATGTTCTATCTTGCTATGGGTTTCAGAGGGAGGCAGATGGACCTTTCAGTATGAATCTAAGGGGAGTTAGAAACAAATGAATTACAGTTTGGATCAAGAGGGAGTCATAATACACAGAAAAGAGACAGATTCGATATGTGTCTAGTCCGATGTGTATGTGAGAGATTGTTAAAAATTGTCCCATATGATTTGTGAGAGGGGGTAGATTATTACTATATAATCAGTCACATGTATAACTCTATTAGTATGAGGTATCTTCGGAGATACCTAAAAACAAATCTAGAACGAAATAATACTAATGTGAAGTTAAAGTGTACCCAGTAAGCCCAACAAGGCCGACTAAACCCATTTTCTAGATTCCTCCCGGCTCGGCCTATAAGTAGGGTTTTTTTTCTAACAATTCAAAGGCAACCCTGTAAACTAACGATTTTAATTTCGGGCGTAACAATAACCACGTCCTGTTAAACTTATATTTTTTGACCTTTTATTTAATTATAATTAAAAATAAACATAATTGTTATAAAACGAATTTTTGCTCTAAAACTTTTAAGCTCGGAGCAATGAATAAATGAGTTGACATGATTTCAAATCAGAATTTAAATTAAATTGAAACAGACAGAAGGTTTTAATTAAATAATTAAATATCAAAATTGTCCCTAAAATAAATATCATATATTATTTTAGTCACTAATTTTGAGGGATATATCATTTGAACCATTAAGGTTAGAATAAAAATATTAAACACATAATTTAAAATATGCACTTGAAAATTAAAAATTATGTTTATGGAGTTTCACATCTCTTTTTTTATCGTAGGTAACCCGTGCGCACTGGGTAAACCCTACGGGCTCACGCAATAGCCTGCAAACCACGTGAACCAAGGTAAACCGCATTTAAACGACAGGCTCTAACTCAGGAGGCATAATCATAAATTCTCCTCCAGTGAGATTCGAACATCTGACCAAGAGGATAATTATCCCCTCTTTAACCAACTGAGCCAACCCTTACGGGCGAGTTTCACATCTTTTTATTGAATGCTAACGCAACAAAATGAAAAATTATGTGTATTTAAGATAATATATCTAAATTTTATAAAATTTATCTGCTAATTTTTTAATTAAATGAAAAATAACTACAAAATAAAAAATATTTAAGAGATAAAATTTAAAAAAAAATTGACTATGTTATTTAAAATACTAGAATTGATAACTTTTTATTTGATTGTAATAAAAATAAAAAAAATTAGAGAAATTACCAAAAATACTTAATTTTTCTAAATTTTTTTTTTGCGATTTTACTATCTTCTGATTTTTTTGCAAAAATACGGAATCAACCGAAATCAAACAGATATGCAACTAGTTGAATGGAGTTGTATGTAGTTATAGAAACTCGTCAAAGGTTGCATGCAGTTGATTCCGGTTGCCAAAAAACCGTATTTTTGTAAAAAAAAATTGAAAAATAGTATTTTTGCAAATTAAAAAGTATTTTTGCAATTTTTTTTATAAAAATGACAGTATTTTTGCAAAAACATTTTTAGACTTGGGTATTTTTCAAAAAAGCCCAAAAATGTATGCAATTCGATAAAAATATTTTTAATTCTTAAGCACATTTTGATAAATATCTATTTGATATTTAGTTTAGCGTAATAGTTCAAATGATACCCAGTTAAATCTAATGAGTAAATTCAGTGGCGGAGCAAGCCAGAGTTACTGTTGACGGAGGAATCTGGTAACAACAAAGTTTGAGGTTTCTCGCCGGAATTAAGAGGAAAATCAAGCAGTGTGTGGTGGTTTGTGGTTGTTTTAGGCTGAGATTGATCAGAGTAAGTTGTGGCTCCCTTATTAGCTCTCAACTTTTTACCCCTCTTAATGTGCCTACATACCCTTTATATAGGGATCAAGCCTGACGTAGTTCTTGGGGAACAAGAAATCTAATGGGCTTAGACTTCTTAATCCTAGGCCCGGTAGAAACCCATCCAGAATCCATCTTCCTCTAGTTTTAGGAATGTCCAACTATGAGGCCCAAACGCAAAGGCCCAAGCCTCATCCGTAATCGTAGAACTTCACGGATAATGCATCTCCCTGCGTAAGGATAACACTCTGTTATAGCTATCTCCCTTGATTTACGGACGCAGGTATAGCCACGGTTCCCCCCAAGTGCCGGACGCGTCCCTGTCCCACGAATGAGGATAACCCACAAGATAGCAGGACATGTGATCCCAAGCTCTTGGGTGCAAAATGCAGGATGACTCCAAAGTTCTCCAATGAGGACACCCGTTGAATACAAGAACAGAGTTCCCAAAGCACACACCAGAGTTAACCCCGCAACGAGGACACCCGTTGAATACAGGAGGAGACCTTCAGTCATTAGGCATACCCCTGGAGGCCTTCAAGCTTTTCACGGACATCCCCCTCCTCGACCGTCTCAAGGAGGGAATTCTTCAAAAAGTACCTGCAACAAATATGTTAGTAGAAATAGCCCTCTATTGCTCCTTTCCATGCATGCATTACCCCCAGCTCACTCTTGAAAACACATCCCCATCACAGGACGCGTCCTACGACACTGGGCGCGTCCTGACTTTCATGAAAGCTTGTATGGCATTCCCTACATACATGGCGCGTCCTACCTCGTAGGCGCGTACCTTAAACTTCTTTGCCGTGAAAACATCCTTCATCACCATGGTCGATGCGTTATAGGCATCATGGACGCGTCCTGATGCCCTCTTTTGCAATACAACGTCGAATTTGACTTTAATTAACCCGCGTTTGACCCGCATTGATCCAATGCCAAATTTTGGGTATAACAACTACCCCCCAAATTCCACTTGCAGTTGAAAACAAAACTACAATTTTTACTCAAAAAACCACAAGCAAAATTTAGATCGCCCCTTCGTTAAAAATTAGGATGCGTCCTCCATAATAGGCATGTCATGTCTTTGTATACGTATTTTCCAGAAATAACTTATTCTATTGCCGTCTTGTGACAGCTATCATACACGTCATCATACTCCTTTTTCTATAAATACCTCTCACCAACCCGCAATCTTACTTTACTCTTTTTGTCTCTCTCCCCAAAACCGTCATCACCGTTGCAACAAGGAGTTAGGTTCAAAAACCCGGCGATTCAACCAACCATTTTCTACGTTTTTACAATCAATCAACCCCCCAAGTTCCAAGGTACACAAATCTTCCTTTATTTCTTCATTCCGTCGGGTAAATCAATCTTAATAAGTAAAAGACTGTTCATATTCTTCATTTCTACTTTACTGTTCTTCATATTATTTTGTATGTATATATACACGTGTATAATGAATCCCCATATTTTGCTCCTTTGATTCTGTAACCGCATATTTTTAGGGTTTTAACCAAATTTCTCCAAAATTAGCCATAATCGATTGAGATTCCGCTACATTTTCATTATGATGGACGCGTCTATGACTGAGGGCGCGTCATACCCAGAGTAGCTTAACTTGCTCCAATAAAAATAGAGCAGACATGCGATCAAATTAGGACGCGTCATACTATTTCTTGCGATAGATTTTCTTAGGACGCGTCTAGCATAAAACCTGTCTTTGCATCTTTTCTTTTTATTTTTTATTATCTTACTCCTTTTCTTTAAGACATGGACGCGTCCTCAAAATCTTTCCTCTTCTTGTTTCAGCTGGATGACACGTATTAATTTTCTCCGTTCCAGTTCCATCCATTCAAAGTTCTCAAGAAACGCCTCAGGATCTACTCCCCACCTTCCATTTCTTTCATTCCCGAATTTCCTGAATATCACATAACAGAATCTTTCCTTGAAGCGGAGTCCCACGTTTTTGAGTCTCTAAAATCAAAAACATCACTCATGGCAAGCTCAGACTCCAAATCAATAGACAATGTTCCCCTTAGTGCAAGACTCGGAAAGAAACGCAAGAGGACTTCCCAAACCGTCCGTACTCAAGCAATTGAAGATTGGACTGACGACGAGATCATCCCTTCTTCCCGTAAATCACAAAAACATAAGACCATCTCAAACGAGGGCGCGCCCCCATCTGCTCAAGAAGCATCTCCTGAACAGGACGCGTCTCCTTTCCAGGACGTGCCTTCACCTCATAGTGAAGGTGAATTTGAGGGAAGAGCTTCTGAGCCTGGTAAATACCCCATCTCTCCTCAACGATCCGTCTCTCTATTGGAATATTGGGAGCCAAGTGATGTAGAGCTCGATTTTGACTGGGAAGAACTTGAAGATCTCCCTGAGGCAGAGAAGAATGTATGGAGGAAGAAGGAACACAAATTGGCATGTGTTGGGATGAAATCCACTGCAACAAATCTAGAGATTGGGTGGACCATGAAGTATTACGACATGGAGGGGATATTGGCGTGTCCTCTCATGATAATGAGGCCACATATCTTTGACGTGGAAAATTCGAGGATCCCCAGAATGGTCCTAACTCCAAAGCTTATTTATCTGGGTGTGGGCGCACCCTTGCATCCATATATCAAGAAGATTTTAAAATGGTATGATGTTACTCTAGTTCAATTATCTCCAAACTCATACAAGCTAACAGGGGCTTTGTATATCATGTACCACAACCTTGGGTTGGGCACGCCCTCCATGAAGGAGTTTAGCTTCTTCTTCAGCATCCGAAAGTCCATCCCTGGCTATCACTTTTTTGTCGTCAACAAGTGGTTGAATAACAAAGGCTTCAATGAAGGCAAGATGAGCCATGAGAGGGATTGGAAAGAACCTTTCTTCTACATCTACGATGTCAGAGAGCCCGAGTTCGCTTCAACTTAAAACCAAGTAAGTGATGTTTCCAATGACGCGTCTTGATCAACCAAGACGCGTCCTCCCCTTTATCAAGCTCTTTATTTTTTCCTTTCCTGACAATTCACATCTTTCTTCTTAGATAAAAGAACCCAGAAAGAATTAACAGGAAAAAGAAAAAAGAGTAGAGAAGGTGCTCAAATATGCTGAGGAACATTTCAATCTCAAGGAGATGATCACAGAAGCCAATCTTAAAAAGATTGGGGCTTTGTCCGCAAGGGTGGGTTTCATTTGTAAATACTGTGATTTTTATAATGGGAAACCCGTCCTCACAGCTTCTGAGAAGGCTAGAGGGCTCAATGCCACATAACTAGTCCAACTAGACATTAGTAGACAGATAGACTTAGAACAAGGTAAGAATTTCCAGACATAGAACGCGTCACAATCTCAGGATGTGTCATACATGTATCTTCATACACTTAGCTTCCATGCATTTACAATTTATATATTTTGTTCTTGGCACGTCTTGCTATCAGGACACGTCTACGTATCCTTTATATGATTTAGATGTTTGCATAAGACTGTTACATTGCATGGCTCTCACAGGATGTGTCATATCACACAGGACGCGTCTAGTCTTCATAACTTTTTTATTGTGTACCAAATCATTCTATGCACTTGTCATTTTAATATTGCTATATCATATCACATAGGGCGCGTCCTCATAACCTGGCGTGTCCATGTCTAATATTTTTCCATGTTTATGTCACATATATGACTTCTCTTCCTAAAGGGTTTACCATTGGGGCCACTAAAAAATTGAGAGCCAGGAAGCAAGCTTCTGTTATACCATGTCTATGGGTTACAACTAGGTCTATGGGGCCTGGATTCACATTCTGGTTATTGCTGTCTTGGGTATTGTTTTTGTTGGTTTCTTGATAAGTGGCATTTTATACCACTTAGAACATCTTATAATGGCTTGAATTGATGTCTTGAAATCAAGTATTTTATGTACTTGATGCATTTTTCTAGTGTTTGTGCATTTCAGGGTATTACTTGCGTTTGTGGAGAGATTTCATCAAGAATAAGCCTTGGCATGTGTTTGGCATTGCGTGTGGGAAGATAGGAGCAGAATGCAGCAAAGAAAGGGAGCAAAAACAGAGCTTTTCTAGAAGGGGTCCAAGCGCCCACTCAGCTCTGCTGAGCGACCGCTCAGGAAGCTGAGCGCCCGCTCAGGATTGCTGAGCGGCCGCTCGGGGACGGAAATTTTATTTATTATTTTTAGACTCCTAATTCTGTTGAGCTTCCAACTTCTGAGATAGCTGGGTTTTGTGGGACTTCTATATAAGTAGTTTTCAGAGACGTTTCATATAGTATTGAATCGTAGTATTAATCGAGGAGCAAGGAGATAAGGAAGAAGGCCGTTTTAGCACATCAAAATGAAGAGGAAGCATATTTTCTTGTGATTCTTTATTTCGTTGTAACGTTGGATGCTAGTTTTCTTTGCTTTGAACCTATTTACTCTTGTGACGTACTCTGGTTTAATATAAGTAGTTTTAGTTATTATTCTCGTGTGTTATTATCATGTTTTCGTATGAACCCATGGTGACGATGAGTTCAATCATGGGCTAATCGTGATCATGGGGTCGTAACGGATTTACTATGGAATTCTTTAGTTAGTTGTTTAATACCTTAGTGTGTGATGATTGTATGATATCTAGTATTAGTTGTGCTTATTCGTCTTATGTGCGTCGCAAACATATAAGATAGGGTGTTAATCTCTTGTGAAGCGACGGTGGATCTTGAGGTTTAGAACTTGCCATGATAGCATAGGTTCATGTATGTGTATGCATGATTAGTGGGTATCTCTAACCGTTTTACTTGCCCTGTGTAATCATAAGGAATAAATTGTGCTTAAATCATTATGTTGTCAAATTCTGTAGACATATAGGGTCTCAACATAATTGATGCATATTCAACTTCTATCTTAATTGTGGATGCTTGGTAGAATGGTATTAGTACAATGAAAGTTGGCTTTTATCAGTTTCGTGTTGTTCGATTAATATCATCACTGTTACATGCTAAGGGTAATAACAATAACTATTAAAGGAAGTAGTAATGAAGTTGTGATCTCATGAGTGTTTAATATTGTTAATTCAAGTGTCAATTAAGTGCTTAATTCTCGTAGTTAATTGTAGTTAATAATTAGTTAATCAAATCTAAGTGTTATTGTCTTGACATTGAGAAGTAATTATACATTGGTGAGTGAGTGTTAATTGAACATAATTAGTCTGAGTATATGTGGGAACGAACTAGAAAGTATTCTATATTACTGGCGAACGTATACTTGCGTGTATTATTTGCGCGTGTTTCTGCCCTGACAAGTTTTTGGCGCCGCTGCCGGGGACTCGGAGAATTTTTTTAGTTTATGTACTTACCATCAGTGGTCATTAAGACTCATTGATTAAGACGTGTTACTTATTGTTTCCGGTTGTGTTTCAAGTACTTTAGCGAGCGTTTATGCAAACACGTTCTCGCACTCGCAAGAGGACTTTAGATACGGCTGAGGAGACAGACGAAGTTCTTGGTATTCCGGAGAAGATTGATTTTGAAGATTCGGATACAGAAAGTGAGCAGAAAGAACCAGTAATTATGGGTGATCGTATAGTTCCAGCAGATCCAGCTCTTATGGACTTTTCTCGGCCTAAAATTGATGACATTCAGTCAAGCATCATGCATCCGGCTATTGAGGCCAATAACTTTGAAATCAAGTCGTGCACCATTCAGATGGTGCAGAATTCCGTTTCTTTCGGAGATGCTGCGACTGAAGACCCCAACATGCACATCAGGAATTTTATCGAGATATGTTGTACTTTCAAATATAATGGTGTGACTGATGAGGCTATCAAGCTTTGGCTTTTCCCATTCTCACTAAGGGATAAAGCTAAGGACTGGTTACATTCTGAACCAGCTGGGTCCATCACTACTTGGCAAGATCTTGCGCAGAAGTTTCTGGTGAAGTTCTATCCAATGGTGAAGACTGCAGCTATGAGGAGTGCTCTTACTCAGTTTGCGCAGCAGCCTACAGAATCCATGTGCAAAGCTTGGGAGCGCTACAAGGAGATGTTGAGAAAGTGTCCACATTATGGTATGCATGATTGGATGGTGATCACTGGTTTCTATAATGGATTGGGGGCCCAATCTCGGCCTATGCTCGATGCAGCAACTGGAGGCGCCTTGTGGGACAAAAGCTATACTGAGGCTTATAATCTTATTGAGACTATGGCTGCAAATGAGCATCAGAACCCAACTCAAAGGATGATGTCTGCGAAGGTAGCACGTGTTCTGGAAGTTGATGCAGCTACAGCTATTGCAGCACAGCTCCAAGCGCTGTCTATGAAGGTCGATTCTTTAGCCACCTATGGAGTCAATCAGATAGCTATGCTCTGTGAGCTTTGTACAGGTTCTCATGCTACGGATCAGTATTCTCTTGTTAATGAATCTGTTCAGTATTTGAACAATTATCAGCGACCGCAGCAGCCTGTGCCAGCTACTTATCATCCTAACAACAGAAATCATCCCAATTTCAACTGGAGCAATACTCAGAATGCTATTCACCAACCATATCAGCAAGGCGTAAGTAAACAGTTTAATCCACCTGGATTCTAGCAACCACAAAATTATGCTCAAAGGCAATCATATCCTCAACAAGGAGGTGCAGCTCCACCTTCTAGTGTTGATTTCGAGGAACTCAAGCTGTTGTGCAAAATTCAGGCTATTTCTATCAAGACCTTGGAAAATCAAATCGGTCAAATAGCCAATGCAGTGCTCAATCGTCAACCTGGCACACTTCCCAGTGATACTGAAGTGCCAGGCAGAAAGGAAGCTAAAGAGCAAGTCAAGGCTATTACCTTGAGGTCTGGAAAAGTTGCTGAAGCTGAAAAAGCAAAAGACGGAGAAGCTGAAGTTGGTGATGAAGAAGCTAAGCAAAAGGAGAAAGCGGCGAAACCAAGGAAGACTACTGTTGAACACACTCTTCCTGAGGGTAATACAGGGGAGAAACAAATCTATCCTCCACCACCTTTCCCTAAGAGATTGCAACAATAAAAGCCGGATAAGCAGTTTGGTAAGTTTCTGGAGGTGTTCAAGAAACTTCACATCAATATACCTTTCGCTGAGGCTCTGAAGCAAATGCCTAGTTATGCAAATTTATGAAGAATATTCTTTCAAGGAAGGTGAAACTAGATGACCTTGAGACCGTTGCTCTAACGGAAGAGTGCAGTGCTGTGCTGCAACAAAAATTACCTCAAAAGCTTAAAGATCCAGGTTGTTTCACCATTCTTTGCACCATCAGCAAGTTGTCTTTTGACAAGTGCCTGTGTGATTTGGGAGCAAGCATCAATCTAATGCCGTTGTCTATCTTCAAAAAGTTGAATTTTCCTGATCCAAAGCCCACCTACATGTCTCTATAATTGGCTGATCGTTCTATTACATACCCACGAGGCATAGTGGAGGATGTGTTAGTAAAGGTGGATAAGCTCTTCTTTCCTGTGGACTTTGTTATTCTGGATTTCGAGGAAGATAAGAAGATTCCTATAATCTTGGGGGAGACCTTTCTTGGCTACAGGCCGTACCTTGATTGATGTGCAGAAATGTGAACTTACTATGAGGGTGCAAGATCAGGATGTGACATTCAATATATTCAAAGTGATGAAATTCCCTACAGAAGACGAGGAGTGCTTAAAAGTGGATTTGATTGATTCTGCGGTTACTTCAGAACTTGATCATATGCTAATGTCTGATGCATTAGAGAAAGCTTTAGTGGGGGACTTTGACAGTGATGATGAGGATGGCAATGAGCAACTACAATATCTAAATACTTCTCCTTGGAGGCGAAAGCTAGACATGCCATTTGAATCTCTTGGTACTTCTGACCTCAAAAATGCTGAAGGAAAGCTCAAACCATCAATTGAGGAAGCACCTACCTTGGAGCTTAAACCATTGTCTGAACACTTGAGGTATGCTTTTTTAGGTGATGCATCTACTTTACCTGTTATTATTGCATCTGACCTTTCAGGTAGTGAGGAGGACAAGCTCTTGAGGATCTTGAGAGAATTCAAATCGGCTATCGGATGGACTACAGTAGACATCAAAGGGATCAACCCTTCATACTGCATACATAAAATTCTGCTAGAGGAAGGTAGTAAGCCGACTGTGAGCAACAACGAAGACTTAATCCTATCATGAAAGAAGTGGTAAAGAAAGAAATTCTAAAATGGATGGATGCAGGAATCATTTATCCTATTTCTAACAGTTCTTGGGTGAGCCCCGTGCAATGTGTACCTAAGAAAGGAGGTATTACAGTGGTAGCAAATGAGAAGAACGAGCTCATCCCCACTCGAACAGTCACATGATGGAGGGTATACATGGACTACAGAAAGTTGAACAAGGCCACAAGGAAGGATCACTTCCCTCTTCCATTTATTGATCAGATGCTTGACAGGTTGGCCGGTCATGAGTATTATTGTCTTCTGGACGGCTATTCGGGGTATAATCATATATGTATTGCACCAGAGGATCAAGAAAAAACTACCTTCACTTGTCCATTTGGCACGTTTGCTTTTCGTAGAGTTTCGTTTGGCTTATGTGGCACACCTACCACTTTCCAGAGATGTATGATGGTTATATTCTCTTATATGATTGGGAATAATGTCGAGGTGTTCATGGAAGATTTCTCTGTCTTTGGGCATTCGTATGATGAATGTTTGAATAATCTTCGTGTAGTGCTCAAAAGGTGTGTGGAAACTAATTTGGTGCTCAATTGGGAAAAATGTCACTTTATGGTGCGTGAAGGCATTATTCTTGGGCATAAGGTCTCAAGCAAGGGTCTTGAGGTGGACAAAGCCAAGGTGGGAGTCATTGAAAATCTTCCACCACCTATTTCTGTGAAAGGAATCCGTAGTTTTCTTGGTCATGCGGGTTTTTATCGGCGTTTCATCAAGGAATTTTCGAAGATATCTAAGCCGTTGTGCAACTTGCTTGAGAAGGATGTGCCTTTCAAATTTGATGATGAATGCTTGACGGCTTTCGAGACTCTCAAGAAGAGTTTGATAACTGCACCAGTTATTACAGCACCTGATTGGACAGAGCCTTTTGAGATGATGTGTGATGCGAGTGATTATGCGGTGGGCGTAGTTCTTGGGCAGCACAAGAATAATCTCTTTCATGTGGTCTACTATGCTAGTAAGACTTTAAATGGAGCTCAAATGAACTACACCACTACTGAGAAGGAGCTCTTAGCTATAGTCTTTGGTTTTGAAAAATTTCAATTTTATTTGCTTGGGACAAAGGTGACAGTGTTCACTGATCATGCGGCCATTCGCTATTTGGTTTCCAAGAAGGATTCGAAGTCTAGACTCATTCGTTGGGTGCTCTTGCTACAGGAATTTGAGTTAGAGATCAAGGATCGAAAAGGTACCGAGAATCAAGTGGCTGACCATCTCTCTAGATTGGAGAATCCCGAGTCTACTTCACATGATAAGACATTGATCAACGAATCTTTTCCGGATGAGCAGTTGTTCGCAGTTCAGGAGGAAGAGCCATGGTTCGCAGATATTGTGAACTATCTTGTCAGCAATATAATGCCTCTTAATATGAATACAGCTCAAAAGAAGAAGTTTCTGCATGAGGTGAAGTGGTATATGTGGGATGAACCGTATTTGTTTAGACAGGGAGCTGACCAGATCATCAGGAGATGTATCCCATTCTGTGAGATGAAGGGGATATTGCGAGACTGCCACTATATAGTTTATGGTGGACATTATGGTGGTGAGAAGACGGCAGCTCGTATTCTGCAAGCAGGTTTTTTCTGGCCTACTTTGTTTAAGGATGCTCATCAGTTCGTTTTAAGGTGTGATCGTTACCAAAGAGTGGGGAATCTTATGAGGAAGGATGAGATGCCGTTAAATGTGATGCTTGAAGTCGAGGTCTTTGATGTTTGGGGAATGGATTTCATGGGATCATTTGTCTCATCCTGTAATAATCAGTACATCTTGCTGACAGTCGATTATGTCTCAAAATGGGTAGAAGTCAAAGCTCTGTCGACGAATGATGCAAAGGTAGTGTTGAATTTTCTTCATAAGCAGATTTTCACGAGGTTTGGAATGCCACGAGTAATCATAAGTGATGAGGGGTCGCATTTCTGCAACCGTAAGTTCACTTCTATGATGCAGTGCTATAATGTGAATCATCGTGTTGCTACTGCCTATCATCCGCAAACGAATGGTCAAGCGGAAGTGTCTAATAGAGAGATCAAGCGCATTCTAGAGAAAGTTGTTTGTCCGTCAAGGAAGGATTGGTCTTTAAAGCTCGATAAAGCTGTGTGGGCTTACAAAACAGCATACAAGACTCCACTTGGGATGTCCCCGTTTCAACTTGTGTATGGTAAGGGATGTCATTTACCCGCGGAGCTTGAGCATAAAGCCTATTGGGCGTTGAATAAGTTGAACCTTGATCTAGATGCAGCTGGAAAGAAGCGAATGCTTCAGCTAAATGAACTTGATGAATTTCGACTCCAAGCGTACGAGAACAACAAAATGTACAAGGAAAAGTGAAAAGGTGGCACGAAAGGAAGCTATTTCCTAAGTCATTTATGCCGGGGCAGCAAGTTCTTTTATTCAACTCTCGTCTCTGACTTTTTCCTGGAAAGTTGAAATCAAGGTGGTCAGAACCTTTTATTGTCAAAACTGTGTTTCCACATGGAGCGGTGGAGATTTTTGAGAATGATCCGGACCAAGCATTCAAGGTTAATGGTCAGTGTTTGAAGCATTACTATGGGGACACGGCAAACCGGGAAGTGGTTAGTGCCGTTTTATTGTCAACTTGAGTAAGGTACGCTACGTCAAGCTAATGATGAAAAAGAAGCGCTTCTTGGGAGGCAACCCATGATTTGTTGTTATAGGCACCCTTAGAAGTTCGTAACCTAATCTCTACTCTATATATACATACAACTATTCCATATACTCCCCCATACACTTTCAAACCTTAAACTCTCTCCCATATTCAAAAACACAATTCTTAAGCACTTTTTCTCAGTTTCAATGGCACCCAAGAGATCCAGGACTATTGATAGCAGCAACACTGTTCCTACTGCTGATTCTTCGAGGAGTACTGCTGTGAGATCTCGTTTGTTTGATAGGGCTGCTGAGGAGGAGTATACTAGGCTTCTGGGTAAGCCGATTTTGAAGGAGAGGGGATTCTTACCATCGGGGAGGGATGGTGAGTTGTTGCCAATGATTGCTGAGAAAGGTTGGATTACTTCTTGTGAGTCACCAGAGGCAGTTCCGATGAGCGTGGTTCGCGAGTTCTATGCGCATGCGAAGGCTGAAAAGAATGGGTTTTCTATTATGCGGGGGATGACGGTGGATTATCACCCTGAGGCGATTCGCCGTGTGATTGGGCAGCGACAGAGGAAGCCCACGAAAGAGATTGAAACGAGAAGACTGCTGAAGATTTTGACTTGGATTTGATTTGTGCTACTCTCTGTAGGCCGGGCACGGTTTGGAAGTTCAAGACTGGGACTAACGAGTATCGTCATTTTCCGGCGATTGCGATGAATAGGTATGCCCGTCCATGGAATGCCTTTATTTGTGCTAATATTCTGCCTACTTCACATGCACATGAGGTACAGTTGAGCGAGCACAGTTGTTATGGGGTATTTTGAATGAGGAGTACTATGTGGACCTTGGTGAGTTTATCTACCAAGGAATTCTGAAGTTTTTGAGGGGAGAGAAGCACATGAACACCCCTTATGCATCCACAGTTACAAAGCTTTGCCGAGCAGTGGGAGTTCAGTGGCCTTCTCACGACCAGTTGTAGCTGCCGACCGCTCCTATTGATTTTGGGACTCTGAATGCGATGCAGGAGTGGACTGGTGGAGAGCCCGAGGAGCATGGGCTGGGTTATCGTCTTCCAAAAGGGCGTCCAGCATGCGGTGCTACCATGGCGAGACCAGGGCATGATGAGACAGGTTCTTCTAGAGCTCAGGAGGGTGCTGGGATGGCTGATGCCCAGTATAGGAGGCTGTCGAGGAGGATGGATGCTATGTATGAGACGCAGAACAGGTTTGCTCAAGAGCTCACCCTTGCACTTGGGACTGCTTTTAGAGGCCTTGGAGCTGACATCCAGTGGCCCATTTTTGGTGAGGACTCTGCATATCCGCCTCTTGATACTCCACCCTCTGAGGGTGATGATGATGATCTCTCCGAGTAGGTATACCCTGTGTTCCTTTCTACTACCTTCACTGGGGACAGTGAAGATTTTAAGTTTGGGGGTGGTAGTTAAGGAATATTTTGTGTGTGTGTCATATAGTTGCATATTCATGATAGTTTAGTTCATATAATTGCATATTTTTGTCATATAGTTTTTTTTATTTTATTTTATAGCTTTATTTATCATGTCATGTAGCTCATGCATATACCATGATCCCTTTTGCGTTGCTTTACCAATTGATTTGTGATGTTGATGCGAGTGTAATGATAGCGTTAAAGGATGCTGAGTCTTGTAGGTTGACGTGCATGCTAGAAACAATTGTAATTTCACTAAGTCTTAGAGAATGCTTAAGGACTAGATTGTTGTTATGGTTGACGTGAATGCTTAAGGGCCTGGATTCACATTCTGGTTATTGCTGTCTTGGGTATTGTTGTTGTTGTTGTTGTTGTTGCTTTCTTGATAAGTGGCATTTTATACCACTTAGAACGTCTTATAATGGCTTGAATTGATGTCTTAAAATCAAGTATTTTGTGTATTTGATGCGTTTTTCTAGTGTTTGTGCATTTCAGGGTATTACTTGCGTTTGTGGAAAGATTTTATCAAGAATAAGCCTTGGCATGTGTTTGGCATTGCGCGTGGGAAGATAGGAGCAGAATGCAGCAAAGAACAGGAGCAAAAGCAGAGTTTTTCCAGAAGGGGTCTGAGCGCCCGCTCAGCTCTACTGAGCAACATCTCAGGAACCTGAGCACCCGCTCAGGATTGCTGAGTGGCCACTCAGGGACGGAAATTTTAATTATTATTTTTAGACTCCTAATTATGTTAAGCTTCCAACTTCTGAGATAGCTGGGTTTTGTGGGACTCCTATATAAGTAGTTTTCAGAGACGTTTCACATAGTGTTGAATCGTAGTATTAATCGAGGAGCAAGGAGATAAGGAAGAAGACCGTTTTAGCACATCGCAATGAAGAGGAAGCATATTTTCTTGTGATTCTTTATTTCTTTGTAACGTTGGATGCTAGTTTTCTTTGCTTTGAACCTATTTACTCTTGTGACGTACTCTGGTTTAATATAAGTAGTTTTAGTTATTATTCTCGTGTGTTATTATCATGTTTTCGTATGAACCCATGGTGACGATGAGTTCAATCATGGCCTAATCGTGATCATGGAGTCGTAACGGATTTACTATGGAATTCTTTAGTTAGTTGTTTAATACCTTAGTGTGTGGTGATTGTATGATATCTAGTATCGGTTGTGCTTATTTGTCTTATGTGCGTCGCCAACATATAAGATAGGGTGTTAATCTCTTGTGAAGCGACGGTGGATCTTGAGGTTTAGAACTTGCCATGCTAGCATAGGTTCATGCATGTGTATGCATGATTAGTGGGTATCTCTAACCGTTTTACTTTCCCTGTATAATCATAAGGAATAACTTGTGCTTAAATCATTATGTTGTCAAATTCTGTAGACATATAGGGTCTCAACATAATTGATGCCTATTCAACTTCTATCTTAATTGTGGATGCTTGGTAGAATGGTATTATTACAATGAAAGTTGGCTTTTATCAGTTTCGTGTTGTTCGATTAATATCATCACTGTTACATGCTAAGGATAATAACAATAACTATTGAAGGAAGTAGTAATAAAGTTATGATCTCATGAGTGTTTAATATTGTTAATTCAAGTGTCAATTAAGTGCTTAATTCTCGTAGTTAATTGTAGTTAATAATTAGTTAATTAAATCTAAGTGTTATTATCTTGACATTGAGAAGTAATTATACATTGGTGAGTGAGTGTTAATTGAACATAATTAGTCTGAGTCTCTGTGGAAATGAACTAGAAAGTATTCTATATTACTTGCGAACGCGTATACTTGCATGTATTATTAGCGCGTGTTTCCACCCTAACATTTCTTCATTTTGGTTGGTAGCACGGGTGTTTCTTCTATGAGGCATTTTCTGTAAAGAATCAGATAACTTATTTAGCCTTCAAATCAAATCCTTTTTATGACAAGATTTTGTAAAACAGAAACATCTCTTTTTGAAAACATTTTCAATCATTGAGCTAAGTAAATTGCATGTTTCTTTACAGAATGTAAACAGTTAAGGTAAAAGGGTACATGTTATCACAAGAGTTCATAACTAGTATAGTAAGATAAAACAGGTATAGTAAAGTAGATGACCATACTGAAAAGGAAAGGTACTAGTGTATATCAAAGTTTGGTGGTACAAGCGCGGAACATTTTATTGAAGGCAAAAGTACAACAAGCCTATCCATTAGTCAGCAAGTCTTGTTTATTTATATTCCCACCGGTAGTCTAATCTTACATATCCCATATTGTTATACACATATCAGCTATCACATCATCTCCATCATCTAGTTTCAAGTACTCCCCGGGTCACCTGTATCTCATTCCAAAGTTCCTTCGCATTTCTGTCGATATTTATAGTCCTGATAATGTGTTGAAATCCCCGGATCTACCAACAGGGCTTCTCGTTCCAACAGAATAGCCTCATAATAGAGATTACTGAAGAAATTCATTATCATGGAATACCAAATGAAATTTTAAAACCAAGGAAATTGAATGAGAAGGAATAGTGATGAAAATGTAGGTATGATTGAGAGCAACCATACAAGTACATAAGATGGCCAATCTTAGTACTGCATAGTTCACAACACATAATTCGGTGGCGTCCCACCAGACTCTTTTGTCACACAGATAAAAGTCAGCGCATATGCATTGTTTGTCCCAATCATCCGATAGAATCACCGAGAAAAGAAACAATGTTTAGATAGAAAAATTCACAAATAGGGAAGGAAAGAATCTGATTTATAATGGAATCAACAAAATCCTTAGACACGCCCACAGCCGAATGTCTAGTGGAGTCAGAATTAGCAGGCGGAGGTCCTTGAATATGTGGCCTCACGCTTGGAGGTTGAATAGTTCGCATTGGTGCATCCATCGCAACAGGTATTATGATAGACACTGGCGGAGAAGTAGAACATGGATCAGATGACGGTCCTCCGATGAAAAGCTCCGAGTAATAAGATGATATCAAAATAAAGGAATCTGCCATCGCTACTATCCGCAAATCACGTTGCTAAATAAGAATCTCGAATCTCGGCACGAATCATACTAAAGCCTACTATTTAGTCATATTCGACTTCTTGACATTCTATTTCTTTATTACCTAATACTAATCTTAACCCTCTACCCATTCCCGACAATCTAGGCTTGTGGCAGTGACTTTAAAACGTGGCTCTAATACCAAACTGTAACGCCCTCCAAATCCGGGTCAGAAGTTTGGGGCCATAACACATACACCATATTAAACCTGTTATGAATATAATAATATGTATATAAAATGACCCTATTTACCATAATCCACAGATCGATAAAGTTTAAAGTACGTCCACAAGCCAAAATCTTATTTATTACACAAACGTACCAAATCCCAGTTTATTTATCTTACATCTGAAGTTTAAACTTTATTACAAACTATCAACACAACCAAGCCAAACATCATCTGCTAGTCTATTCCAATTCAACCTGAATACCTAGCTCGCACACTTGTTTGGGGATCCTTGCTACCACCAGTTTCCTTTTTCACTGGAAAAGAATATAAACAGTTTTACAAGAGTGAGCTAACTAGCTCAGCAAGTCACAAAGACAGTAACTGTGATTAACAATGATCAATTGAAATGATATAATGAGTCAAGTTTACTGATAAGCAATCATTAGAATTGGATATTTATTTTCATTTTAAAAACCAAGGTTAGGCTGCTAATCAGTCACGCAATAACCCCGAGCAAGGCTCCCAGCTTTGCTCTATATACTGGATCCAAGACACACATTGGCCTACTGTGACTGTTAGTCCCTTAACAATATAGCAAGAATTACAGAAGGGGGGGGGGTTGAATGGAATTCTTGAACCTTTTTCTTGAAATAAAATGTTCAACTCGATTATGGATATATTTGTTTTGATTAGCACAATGCGGAATGTAAACTTGAATGAATCAAAACATAAGTAATTAAAAACAAGAGTCTTTAAAAACTTTCTGGTGGATTTAAACAATTCCACCAGAGATATATATAATATATCGAGAGGACTCTGTGTGCAGAAATGCTCACAACTGCTTACAAAATAGAACTGCTAAGAACACAGGAAATGCTAAAGATAGTGCTTACAAAAATTTCTCTGTTGTTATTTCTTAGCTATCTTAGTTGTTTTTCTATTTGCTACTCTCTTGGTTTATATATTACCAAGATTACAAAGTCAAAAGAACTGAACAAATATAAAATCTAACAGTCTTGATCTTTGCTACTTTTCATCCTTTATTACCCAGTTAATGGGCTTCTACAGTGTACTTGTATCCAACTCAACGGCTGTGTGTCAGCTTTCACTATTCAATTGATGTTTGAATCTTGATATGATCATCAGTCGACTTTCAGATCATCCGTCGATGACTTAATTGATCATCCGTCGACTGCTATGTTAAACATCTGTTGATAGTCATTTGATCATCCGTCGAAGCTTTGTTAAGCATCCGTTGGTAGCTATTTTGGTCATCCGTCGAAGCTTTGTTAATCATCCGTTGGTAGCTATTTTGGCACTTGAATTCATTTCACTTATACAGAATTACAAGACATTGCTTATGTACAGTTAATCAACCTATTCTGCATATCTAGTTAAAGTCAACATGACTTATATGCTACTCCAGATTCTATACAAAGGTGCATACAACACTGTGCTACAAACTTATTATTACATAAGCTACTCACTCGATGGATAATAAGTTAATCATCCGTCGGGACTATAATGAGTTATCCGTCGGGACTATAATTCTTATCCGTCGAGTACTACATTATTTCACTAAGTAAAATCTAATTAGATGTTTTGTTTAGGTAATCATCAAGTACACAACATATTCACAACAATCTCCCCCAATTTATGTCTACTGGAATTGTAGCCATAAATTAAGAGATACTTGATGATAACAAAACATCCTAAACATATATCTTTAAAGATAAGTAGATAGAACTGAAAGTGCTTCAAATTAAACAAAAATGTACAAGGTTTGGCTCACAGTCAGTTCAAGATGCTCCTCTAGTCTGAGCAGATTTTTCTAGTTTCTTGAAGGTCTGGATCTTCTTCCAAGCTTTCTGTTGTTTTCTTCAATTTGATTCTGGAGCTGTCTGTGGAATTCTAATTCATCAGATTCTGAGATATCTAACATTTCTTGCATTTCCAAGAGAGTCTCATTGCTAGAGATACTCAATTGGTCTTCTAATCTGAAGAATCTTCTCACACCCTTGTCATCCATGAATTCCATCAGCTAGTAGGGCCTTATATGCACTCTTCTCCCTGTGTATGGGATGATAAGAGTTTTGGGTAGTGCATCTTTGGCTCTAACACTCCTTAGCTCTTCAATCTTCTTCAATACTAAACTTCTTGCAGTTACATTGAACCCAAAGTTTTTCTTGAAGGATGAATAGACTTTGATCAACACAGCTTGGCTTTCTTGAAGTATCCTGTGAAGAGGCCACTGAATCTCCCTTCCCCCTTTGTACTTGAACAACAACCTTTCAGGTAGGTTTCTGTATGCATCAATTGCCCTTACCTCATCCAGCTCCTCCAGATAAAGGTTTAGATCTGAGAATTCTTTGATGTCACACAAGTACAAGTAGTCTCCCCTGTTGACCTTGGGTTGAGCTTTGACTACTAACTTGGATTTGAAAGGTGACAGCTTCACTTTCTTGACTGCCCTTGATTTTGTCCTTCTTGGCTTAGTAAGAATTGGCAAGTTGAAGTCAGGAATTGGTAATTCATCCCACTCTATTGGCTCATCCTTTGGCACAATAGGCTCTCCATGTATGTTCCTGTAGGGGTTCCACCACCCTTATGTCTTCAAACACCACAGAGGGCTTTGATGCTTGAGTTTCAGCTTGAGTGGATTCCTTTGGAAATTGCTCTTCCAATTCCTTGTCAACAACATCCAACTTTCTTTTTGTTCTTTTAGCCAGTTCTTTCTTTCTTGGGGATTTCTTCTGTTTTTCAATCTTCTTCTCTGATTCAGTAGCTTGAGATGGTTGAGAGGGAATTTGTTGAGAAGAATTCACAGCCTGTAGCTTGGCCAAGATAGCAAACTGTTCTTTCTTTTGTTTAGACTTCTTTGCATCTAGAGCAGCTTGCCTCTTTTCTTGCTTTAATCTGGATTTTTCTTCTTCCTTTGCATGAGCAAATTGTGGATGTCCAGCTACCACACAAATTTCCTTCCCATTTCTGAATATCTTTGCAATTCTCTTTCTTGAGGCTGAATCAGCTGGATCTTTGTAGAGGAGAATAGATCTTGACAGAAGCTTCTTTTCATCAGGCTTGGGTGTCTCATACACAGAATCCATAGGGTTCTTCAAAGATAACTTTGGATAGTTTTCCCTTGGTTTAAGAATTATCTCAGCCTTTGTAGTCTTGATGCAGGAAGATTGTCCTTTCTCCAGATAGTTCATGCTCATCTCATTCACATTGATTGGCTTGACATGAGAGTGATGGATGGCTGACTGATCTGGTTCCTTGACTAATTAAAACTTTTTCTGTATTTTCTCATCAATCTTTTTCTAGTTGATCAGAGTCAACTCTCCTTTATCAGCATCTTTCAAATTTGCTGCTGCTGCATTTATAAGATCTATACCATCTGCAACTGGTGGCTTGGAGATAGTAATTGAAGGTACAATTACTTTGCTGATTTGAACTAGAAGTTTCTCCCCCTCAGTTGGTCCTTTCTCCCCCTTACTTGATTCTCTCTCCCCCTTTTTGTTATCATCAAGTGGAGGAGTTAGGCCTTGTGCTTTAGCCAGTTTCATAAGAAGATTTGTCTGAGTCTGTTGATTTTGAAGAAGTAGAGCCACTGAATTCTCAATAACCTGAACTCTGTTCTCCAGCTTGGCTATCTTCTTGTCAGAATCTGATTCTCTCCTTAATCTTAGTAATAGATCATGCATGGTACCATATGGCATTATTGAATCCAGCTTCTCAGAGTTATATGTCTTTAAGTCAGCTATATCTTTTTTCAATTCATCCACACTGAGATTCTGTCTTGAGTGTTGGATCTTCATTAAATGTAAGGAGTCTAGGTGAGCTTGAAGAACAGCCTTGGTACCAGCATCTGAAGCTTCCTGAAGGGCCTGCTGAATAGCTATTACTTGTTTTACCAAAGACACCTCAAATTGCCCTGGTGAAAATTCCTTTGCCCATGCCCATTTAGGTAAACTGAAAGCAGAACTTGGGCCTTCAGCTCCCCCTAAGTTCATGCTTCCATCCAAAGAACCAGAGTCATCATCATCAGAATTTACTCCAAATTCTTCAGATGGCTCTCCAGCTTGAGAAGGCATTCTGTTCACAGCAGCTTTATCTCTTTGAAGAGATTCTGTGGTGTGCACTAAATTCAAAGTCTGCTCTGCCTCCACATTACCCTGAGTAGCCAATAGTTGATAGGCTGAAATAGGGTGAGTAAAAGTGTCAGCATCCAAGGAAATGTTATCAATTACAGCTTTGTAATGTTGCTGAAATTGTCTTTCCTTTTCAGCATCATCCACAATCATTGACTCACTAGTAATGGCTGGTTCCATCCTTATTTCTCCAGTACCTGCCTTTCTCTCATATTCTCTCTTTTGTTGTATCAGGGTCTCACCCTGGCTTCCCACCCTCACACCCTCACCTTCACCTACTAAGGTGGGACTCCTCTCACTCACTTTTGCCAATCCTGAATGAATGGATTGCTGAGATTCACTCTTTTCCTCTCCTTTTGCCTGGGAGCAACCCAGCCTCTCACTCAATGCACTCTCCTCTCTCAGTCCTAAGAGTGATTGTATTACCACCAAATCTTCTGCACTTGAAATTATTGAAGTTTGAAGTTGTGCAGAGACACTCGACGGATAAGTGATATCCATCGGGTGAGTGGCAAAGCTATCCGACGGATAACTGCTGTTAAGCTTATCCGTCGGGATACAATCACTACTCGACGGATGAGCAATATCCATTGAGAGAGTATAAATGAATGAGGTGGGAAGAGAATTTATTGTTGACTCTGTGTTGATTGAAGTTATTTGAGGCACAGATGTCATAATAGAATCAGAAAGAATTGGCAAGTGAGCCAACAAATCATCTAAAAGATGATGCTCACTTGTACTAGATTTTGGCTTCCCCAACAGAGTTAAAGAAGGGGAATCAGGAATTGAAGTGTTTATCATGTCCACTTCCAGTGAGTTAGTTGGTGAGTATTGTGTTTCTGTGGCTTCTATTATGAGAGATTTTGGCTGTGACTCCACATTTATTGGAGCCACATCAATCTGAATTTGAGAGGGTGCAGGGACTGTGTCTTTAGCACCAGTTTACACTAAGTGTGTGCCCTGTGCATCCCCAGTTGTTTTGGATTTCTTCTTTCTAGTGTAAGTTTGGTGTGAGCTTGTGTCCCTAACCCTCTTGGCCTGTGCTCTTGGATGAGAGCTTTGTTCAATAGCCACATCCTTTTGGGAGGATGCAGCTAGAAGTGAGCTTTTGTCCTTTTTAAGCACTACAGTTTGTTGGGAAACTGCAGTGTGGCTAGGCTGGGATTCACTCAACTCTCCAACCTTATCCTTGGGGTTTCTTTGATGTTCACCCCTTCCCTCACCTATCTTACCCTCCTTCACACTCCCCTCCTTGGCTTTGGTAGATTTTTGAACTGGTACCTTTTGAGAGATACCAGAGGGGGTTTTCTTTGATTTGGATTTAGAAATTGCAGTTGTTTTGGCAGCTTTGGTAGGCAACTGTTTGGTCATTGTCACAGTTACCATAGCTATGCCTGAAGTCAAAGAAATAGAAGAGATTGGAAGAGTTGAGGGTCTGGATGAACTTACCTCACTTACCTGAGGTGTCAGCAATACATGAAAATAGAACATTGGCACATCCTTGTGATGGTTGGCTCTGTTCAAGTCTGCAATGATTCTTCTCTCTTGAACCCAACAAGCTAATTTGTTGTTTGGGTTCTCAAGTTCAATCTCTTGACAAAGATGGTTAGCCAAAAGCATAAAAAATCTAGCATAGTAAATATTCTTTCCTCTTTTGGCTAAGTCACCTAGTTTAAAACCTAACTCATACACAACAAGGTCACTAAAATTGTAATATTTGTCTGTAACTAGCATGTATAGCATGTTAAGCATGGAAATGTTCACAGAATCAAAATTACTGATTTTTCCAGAAAAGACTTTAGTTACCACATCACACAAGTAACTCCATTCCTTCCTAAGATCTAGTCTTCTAATTTCACTTAGTTTTGCAGTAGGAAGTGCATAATGAATGGAATTGAGCATATTGACAATATCAGTGTCAGTGTGTGGTGCAGTTACATTATCATCAGGAATCTTGAAACATGCTTTTATGACATCACTATTGATGCAGAATTCATTACCTTTGATGGTTAGAGTGATGGTTTTGTCAGTAGAGTTATAGATTGCTATTGTCCACATCTCCTCAACAACTTCACAATAAATTGTGGGTGATTCCAGCATGGCAAAACTTAACTTGTAGTTGTTCACGAAGTCCATCATCTTATGATAATCTTCAGATTGCTGAATCCCCTTATTGACCAGGGCAGTGAAGTTGTTCTTCTCGTAGATGAACCCAGTCTGTGACATGATCTTAACTACGGGTGCCATTGTTAGAGAAGAAAAGCTTGAAGAGAAAGAGGATTTTTGCTTGAGAGAGAATGAAGTAACACAGTTGAATTTGAGAATGATAAAAGAAAATGATTAGAATGAAATAAGCTTTTATACTTTACTCAAAATCAACTGATAAAAATAATAAAGAGAAGTAAATTACCCAATAGAAATTGTCTAAAATAGCCGTTTTAAAATAAACTGTAAAAATTCTACCCATTATCCGTCGTGTAATGCTTACAAACTGTAAGTATACTCGATGGATAATGTTCAGGGAATTAACGGTTAAGATTTAGACACTTCGACGGATGAGGATAAGTTGATATCCGTCGAGCTTTAAAATACTCCAGAAAAGTAATTGATTTTTATTTACAATTTGTATATCGACGGATGACTCAACTCGATGGATAATGGTCATCCGTCGAGATGCAAATTTTGACTTAGCTAAAATTTCCATCCAAGACTAAAAATCAGTTAAATTTCTGGCTACTTTTCAACTTGCAAAATAATTCAGATAAATTCAAGAGTAATTAAGCATACCTAACTCACTTACCAACCTAGAAAAGGTGGATTCATCCAGTGGTTTGGTAAAAATATCTGCAAGTTGCTTCTCACTTGGAACAAAATGTAACTCTACAGTACCATTCATTACATGTTCCCTTATGAAATGGTACTTGATGTCTATATGCTTTGTCCTTGAATATTGCACTGGATTTTCAGTGATGGCAATTGCACTTGTGTTGTCACAGAAAATAGGAATCCTTTCAACTTGCAAACCATAGTCTAGCAATTGATTTTTCATCCATAAAATCTGTGCACAGCAACTGCCAGCAACAATATATTCTTGAACCTTTTTCTTGAAATAAAATGTTCAACTCGATTATGGATATATTTGTTTTGATTAGCACAATGCGGAATGTAAACTTGAATGAATCAAAACATAAGTAATTAAAAACAAGAGTCTTTAAAAACTTTCTGGTGGATTTAAACAATTCCACCAGAGATATATATAATATATTGAGAGGACTCTGTGTGCAGAAATGCTCACAACTGCTTACAAAATAGAACTGCTAAGAACACAGGAAATGCTAAAGATAGTGCTTACAAAAATTTCTCTGTTGTTGTTTCTTAGCTATCTTAGTTGTTTTTCTATTTGCTAATCTCTTGGTTTATATATTACCAAGATTACAAAGTCAAAATAACTGAACAAATATAAAATCTAACAGTCTTGATCTTTGCTGCTTTTCGTCCTTTATTACCCAGTTAATGGGCTTCCACTGTGTACTTGTATCCAACTCAATGGCTGTGTGTCAGCTTTCACTATTCAACTGATGTTTGAATCTTGATATGATCATCAGTCGACTTTCAGATCATCCATCAATGACTTAATTGATCATCCGTCGACTGCTATGTTAAACATCCCTTGATAGTCATTTGATCATCCATCGAAGCTTTGTTAAGCATCCGTTGGTAGCTATTTTGGTCATCCGTCGAAGCTTTGTTAATCATCCGTTGGTAGCTATTTTGGCACTTGACTTCATTTCACTTATACAAAATTACAAGACATTGCTTATGTACAGTTAATCAACCTATTCTGCATATTTAGTTAAAGTCAACATGACTTATATGCTACTCCAGATTCTATACAAAGGTGCATACAACACTGTACTACAAACTTATTATTACATAAGCTACTCACTCGATGGATAATAAGTTAATCATCCGTCGGGACTATAATGAGTTATCCGTCGGGACTATAATTCTTATCCGTCGAGTGCTACATTATTTCACTAAGTAAAATCTACTTAGATGTTTTGTTTAGGTAATCATCAAGTACACAACATATTCACAATAGTGACCACGAATCTGGTCCGACCACGAATCTGGTCCGACCACGAATCTGGCCCATATTAAAAAACAATCCAATTCTAGAATCACAATACGATAAGCAATGTAATTCAATAGTTGAATCATAAATAATATTTATTTTGAAACAAAGGATGGTCTGTAGTTTCATGAAATGACCAAGAAATCATAAAGGGTGGGTTTCAATCAAGGAAAGAAACAGAAAGCAGAAGACTCAAGGGTTCAAGAATTACAAGAATTGGTCTTCTGTTACACAAGGTATAAGGGATGGTATGATAAGCAATTTCGTATCAGGGATCAGTATGTGGTAGGTATGTATTTGTGGATTAGTATCATATAGGTGTGGTTTGTATATGTGAATTCAACAATCAACGGTTTATGAAGAAACAGGCTTATGGCTCAAGATCAATAAGAATCAGGGTTTAGGTTTAAGTACTTTAAAGTACTTACAATATAGAATAATAACCGTTTAGAGTAATTGCAACACAATGAAGAACAATCCAAAATACTTGCAATAATCAAGAGGAAAAGAAACACTTGCCTTATCAATTCGCCTTCACTTTACTAGCACTTATCAGGTGATTCCTACTCACTGACTATCTGCTTTCCTTTTCTACGCCTCATTTCCTCTGTTAAATATCACATGTACTTATCAACACTACGTCTCATCACATTCTCTTCGTTACTAGCTTCTAACTACCCTTCGTTTCACCCAAATCCGACGTACGAATTGAGAGTTATGAATAAAATAGTCAAACAATACATGTACAATCATATTACGCATCAATTAGATCACATATAACACGTAGCATGTAAGATATTTAATTAAAAAAATTATTCAAAGAGGATTCGGGGTTAAAATGATGTTCCAGATATTTATTACGAATTTTAGAACATTTTTTGGAATTTAAACGGGATAGTGAATCATTTTATACTTAAATAATAGAGTTCGAATACCCGAATATGGCTTTAAAATAATTTTATAATAATTATCGAGCCTTGAAAATAATTTAAAATAATATTTTAAAGCTCGATACTATTTTCCGGAATTTTTAAATCAATTTTAAATAATTAAATCTAATTATTAAACCAATTAAAATTAATTAATAACTAATTAAATTATTTAATCAATTAATATTTAAATTAATTTACTAATTAAATAATTAATTATCAACTAAAATTAATTAATTAAATAATTAAGATTTATTTTAGAATTAAAAATAATTTTCAGAAAAGAATTAATGAATTTTTTAAAAATTTTAAAATAATAAAAAACAATTTATGAAAATATTATAAAAAGAAAATATATTTTCTGAAAATAATAAATCAGAAATCTAATTTTTAAAATTTTTGAAAACTGAAATCTAATTTTTAAAGGATTTTAAAACAGAAGGATAAAAACGTAAATTTAATAAAAATTCGGGGGTTAAGATGTAATTGTCACAGTCACCCATACCTCCAGCCCTCGCCGGCCGGAACTCCATGGCGGGCCTGAAAACACCACATAATCATGTCAAAATGGCAGGGAACGTTCTCCGGTAGCCCATAAACACGTCTGCAGGGTTCATTCTTGCAAACAACACTTCGTTTGTCCGTAAAATGCGACCAAAGTTTCCGCCGCCGTCGAGTTTTAAAACTCCGGCGAGCACGAATGTTCATCCTCTGTTCAATCCAATCACATCATTCGATTGCTTATCACACGATCTGTTTAATGGTATAAGTCATACGTTCCCAGGTTTAACGAGTCAAAAATCCGGCCAAAAAGTTAAATTTTCTGGTGAGATTATTCAAGAACACGAAGAACATTCAACCTCAAGAATCAAATCAACTTTTCTACATGTTATTGAACTCGATTTTTGACATATAATATACCAAATTGACCAGGAAGAAAAGATCTACACGATTATGCCATCAAATCATATTAAAAACATCATGAACAAAAAATCATAATTTAATCCATATTTAATTCGAATTAAAATAGTTAAATTAGAAAAATACCTTGATTTCTGGGTAAAAACTGATAATTGATTCAGAAAGAAGATTTCAAGAGCTTCGTTTTGATATGCTGCACGCCCGAATCGAAGTTCGATAACGCCTTCGTTCGTACGTTTGATTCTCAAGAACGTATCGTTTTTAGGATTTTTCTCTGTATTTCTTATTGTTTACTGATTAATTATGATTATTACGAATAAAATGAAATAATAAAAGGGCTATATATATTTATGGAATATTGGTTCATGTTGGATCGTTTTGGATCGTTAAATTAGTTACTTAGCCGCTAAGTAACTGCAAAAACGATCCGATTTGATATCAGTTTCGGATAATTATCAAAACCGGATTTCTTATAAAATACTTTATATGATAATAATGTAATATTATCTCGTCTTTCGAGAACACGGGCTTTATTGATTAACAAAATTGGTTAGCGTATCGAAAATTTTGCGCCGGGACGCGCACGGGTCAAACCGTAATCCGGATTGAAAAAGTCAAAACATTAAAAATGTCCGGAACAATCATATTAGGTTAGGAAGGAGTTTTCGGAAGAATTTCGGTTTGTAAAAACGTAAAAACGGTTGAGGTTGGACGATTCCCGGCTTTATAAAATAATTTTATAATTATTCAGAAAATAATTAATAAATTCATAAATCAATATAAAATTATATAATATTCCAAAAATTACCAGAAAAATACCTTAATTATCTATATTTTATTATGGACATAATAAAATTAACACACTCATATTTTACCACATATATACATCTAAATATTATTATCAATCAACAGATAATTCACCAAAATTCACATAATAATTACATTAAAACTCTTTTATTAGTAAAATAATTACACGCGATATCCCGGATATTACAAAGATACCCAGAAATGGTTAAATGACTTCAAAGTCAGAGCTTCGGATTCCATCAAGAGCAAGAGGATCATCCTTGGCTTGGAAGAGGAAGACGCGTGTCCTACCCCTTCTCCACACCAAGCTCCACCCCAACCTTCTCCTCCAAAAGACCAAGCTAAATCACAGGACACGCCCCCTGCTCTATATTTATAAATCTTCTTATTTGAACTATCTTAAAGGTGCAGGCCCTTTTAAGCTTTGCAAGTTGTAAACTTATGACTCGTTATTTCTAAATTATTTTTGCTTGTACTTTTACAAGGTTTTCCCCTTTTAATTATCTCCATGCGTATTTTACTTTCTTGATCATCTTGTTATGTCATACTTATGGGCGCGTCCCAAGCTGAGGACGCGTCGCCTTTTGCTTAAGATGTCCTGCAGGGGCACGTCCTCATTTTTAGGATGCGTCTTCCCTATTTACTAATTTAATTCTAGCACCATAGATTGTAAGGCGCGTCCTGCCTTGTGGACGCGTCAAGATACGTTATATTAATCCATGTACTTTGGCTGTTTAAATTCTTGTTATGCAACGCACAATATATGGGCGCGTCCTAATGCTTTGACGCGTCATCCTTTTATTTTTGAAGATAAGTACTTCGACATATCCCCAAATAACATAGTGGTTGCCATCAGTATAGACGCATCCTAGGCCAGGACGTGTCCTCTTTTTAAGTTATGGAATGCTAAAATTAAAGGAGCATCAACCAAGATTACGTATATGTTTGTCCTATATCGCCAAATTTCATTTGGTAAGTCATAGGTTGGGCGCGTCCTCAGCCCCAAAACGCGTCCTAGTTCCAGTTTCACCTGAGTTTTCTTTTGTTGCCCCTTTAAAAGTCGTGCTTCTGCAATCGTAAATAAAGGAGTACTTCTCAGGGCGCGTCTGTTATGAGAACGCGTCATATTACCAAGCAAACTTACAAGCAAACAGCCATTGGAAAATTTTTAATTTTTTTTTTATTAATAATGTGCTCTAGTTTCAAAAGTGCACCAGTCCCCCGGCTACTATGCTCTGTGGGGAATTTATTCGAAAATTGATCCTTCAACTAGTTCGAAGGTAAGTAGTACATGCACTACCCCTAGGCTAGAATGAATTTTATTGCTTCTACCCTATTATTTAGGCTCAGCCCTAAGTATATAATGTAAATAGATATGTAAGGGGCCAAAGCCGCACCTTACTGATAATACTTTTGAAGATGCTCCGCGTTCCATGCTCGTGGAACCAGCTTTCCTTCCAAATCTTCAAGATGATAAGTCCCATTCCACAAAATTGCTCTTATCTTGTATGGTCCTTCCCAATTAGCCCCAAATACTCCATGTTGGGGATTCTTTATGTTTGGCATCACCTTCTTGAGCACCAGATCCCCCACCTTCAGCAACTGTCCCTTTTACCTTCTTGTTGTAGTACCTTGCAGCACGCTGTTGGTAAGCCGCGAGCCTTAACTGGGAGTTTTCCCTCGCCTCTTCCAAAAGATCCAAGTGAAGCCTTTGCTTAACTCCTGCATCTTCCTCTGTGTAACGATCTCTGCGCAGCGATCCTGAGCCAACTTCCATGGGAACCATAGCTTCGTACCCGTAAGTGAGCATAAACGGAGACTCTCCCGTGGTAGATCTTAGTGTAGTATTGTAAGACCACAACACTTTCGGGAGTTCTTCTGGCCAATTCGCCTTGCGCTCCTCCAGTTTGGTTTTAAGGGTATGTTTTATTATTTTATTTACGACCTCCGTTTGTCCATTACTCTGAGGATGATAAACCGCTGCGAATTCCTTCTTAATTTTCAAATCCTCACACAACTGCCGTAACTCCTTGCTATCGAACTGCTTCCCGTTGTCAGAGACAAGTTTGTAAGGAATCCCGAATCTGCACACGATAGAGTTAAAGACAAAGTCTTTAATCTTCTTTATGGTGATAGTTGCCAGCGGCATAGCTTCTGCCCATTTAGTAAAGTAATCAACCGCTACCACTGTATACTTGACATCTCCTTTAGCCTTAGGAAATTCTCCAATAAGATCAATCCCCCACATGGAAAATGGTCATGGGCTCACCATAGGCGTCAAGAGCGTCGCTGGCATAGATGAGTAATTCGCAAAGCGCTGGCAGCGATCGCATGCTCTGACAAAATTCGCGGCATCCTCCTTCATCGTAGGCCAATAATAACCTTGGTGTAAAACCTTCATCGCCAACGAGTTACCCCCCGAGTGATTACCACAGATTCCTTCATGTACCTCCCTTAAGATGTAATTTACCTCTTCTTCATCGACACATCTGAGCAGCGGTTGATTGAAGCCTCTTTTATACAAATTTTCATCATATACCACATACCTTTCAACCTGGTAGCGGAGTCATCGAGCTTTGAACTTGTCCTCAAGAAGTGCTCCCTTGTGAATATAATCAAGAATGGGCGTCATCCATGTTTCCTTGGGAGCCTCATCTACCTGCATCACCTCTACCTCTGGGATACTAGGAATCTCCTGGATTTCTAAGGGTATAAATTCCAACAACATAGCCTGATGCTGGGATCCCATTTTTTCCAGGGCATCTGCGTTGTTGTTCTTTTCCCGTGGCAGCCTAACCTCTTTGAACTTCCCAATTAGGCGCCGCGTGCACCTCAAGTACAATTCCGTCCGCGGTCCTCGAGCTTGAAACCCCCCATTTACCTGGTTCACCAACAACTCTGAGTCGCTCTTTGCAATTAAGTTCCGCACTCCCATTTTCAAAGCAATCTTAAGACCGTTGATCAATGCTTCGTATTCCGCATCATTATTTATCGCATAGAATTTGAAGTGAATTGCACTCATCAAATGATGGCCTTCCGGAGCCACGAGTACTATGCCCGCGCCTGCTCCCCCATTGTTAACTGCTCCATCCACATGCAAAATCCGCCAGGGATGTGGAAACTCCTCTAAAACCTCCTCATTAGGAGGTGGATGTAACACCACCAAATATTAGTGTTTGTGCCCTAGAGACAACACTATTATGTTTATATTATGAAACATTTGGATTATTAATTATGATTATATGGATTATTCTTTAGTAATTTATTATATCTTTATTTTCTGCGATAAGATGTTGGATTAATAAATGTCCTTGGAATATGATATGTAAATCTATATCTCTAAGTACGTGACTTAGAAATGAGATTATGAGAATAGTATTGATATTTCTAAAGGTCCCTAGTCAAGTATTATTGTTAAGGGACGATAATAAATACATTGAGACTAGTGTGTTTGTTGGATGATGATCACATCTCATTGATCATAGGTATGGTGATACTAAAGTCAAAACACAGGCACATATATTAAATACATGGTTCTGGATTGACCCGTTGTGAGATACTACATGTTTATAGTGTCATAAGTTAATCTCACAGTGTTAATGAAGTATTGGTCCTTTGACCTGAAATCATTATATTTCTATACGAGAATTAATATACTTTCATACTATTAAAAGTTATCCTTGACCGGGTAATAATAAAAGTAGACATTGGGTACATTATGAATCGTATGAGAAATATGAATGATCTATATGGGATTTAGCCTTCCTTTATTAAAGGAGTGATATTATTGGCCTCTTGATTGAGTAAGACTATAAAAATGCATGGCCGTGCTCAAATACTGATTTCTTTAATAGTTTACTCATTGATCAAGGAAAGAAGGATCGAACGTTAATAGAGGATGACACAATGCATGCCTCGAGTTTGATCTATAATATAAGGCTAAAGGGATTATATTACATTGTACATTATTCACGAAAGGTTTAATTGATCATCGATTTAATTATTATTACTTGGGTAACAATGATGTATTACTAGATGCCGCTCATTGTTTAAGATTTTAAATTAAATTTAAAATTGTTGCCAACATAATAATAACCTAAAGGGTCACACAAAGAATGATTGGAGGATTATTTAATTTGAATTCGAGTTTAAATTAAATGTAAGTAATTCGAATTATTTGTTATTAATTAAGTGTAACTTAATTAAATAAATAAATAGGAAATTCGAAATTAATATTAAATCCGAAATTAAGTTATTGGATGATTAAGTGAGACTTAATAATACAATAATTAGAATTTTAAATTTAATAATAATAATAATAATAATAACTCTAAAATTCAGTTTAGGGTTGGAGGCCCATTAGCTCTTGCCTATATAATATCTTTTTCTAATAGAATTAGGGTTACACATTTTATTTGATAAAACATAAACCCTAGCAGCTTGAAGAGAGATAGAGAGGGCAAGAAGGCGGCCTCAAGAACGTTCTAGTACACACCCATCCTCCGGGCGATCATTCGTGTGGATACCTTCAAGGAGTAGATCGTTCCAGCGACGGGCTACGTGGTGATCATTGTAATAACCCCCAAAATTTTGAACTTTTTGTAACCCTTGTGAATAGTGTTTTAGCTGAATGAGAAAACTTTTCATGCCACACTATGTAGGGGTTCTGATATGGATATTCTGAGATTTTATTAGTACTTTATATGGGATATAAGTGTATGTAAAGATCGTCAGAATCCAATTCCCGAACACTTGGATTTTTCCCGGAAATCCATTAGATACGGAGAGAATTGAGTATAAGGTAACAGGATAAAAAAAAAGGATTTAAATTAAAGGATTATGATAGAGGATCATAAAAGGAAATATAATGTATTGAGAAAGGTTAAGGGAACCTAAGTAATAAGATCCCGGGTATGATCCTTCAAACGATAAACGAGAACGAAAGTTAAGCGAACCGTATAACAGATCAGCGGTCATTAGGCAAACGATTAGGAAGTTAATCAAGGGGATTAGTGGGGATGATGTCATCCAACCAATAGAAAGAGGACAAGGAGGGGAGAATGACATCATGAGGATGACACAAGCATGACATGGGAAGGAAGGAGGTGTGGTTGAATGAGAACCACACAAATTCAAGGGCAACAAGGTAATTGACTAAATCAAACACAAAAACAAAGCAACCAAGCCAAGTAAAATCATTTTCATCAAAATCAAAAAGAACCAAGGCTTGTTCTTGAAGAAGCTCTTGGCTTTTTACTATTCAAAAGAGCAAGAAATTCAAAATCAAAGATCCAAGCTTCCTAAATTGGTGAGTTAATTCCCTAATCATCTTCATGCTTAGTTAGGGATATATCATGAGTTTAAGCCATCAATTCCTTCTCCATCTTCTTCATTTAATCAAAGAAGAAGACTATGAATAGTGTTTTCAAGTTTTTAACTTGAAGTTTTTCTTGTTTTCCTTGAAGATCCTAGCATTCCTAAGACTTCTCAATGCTTCTTAAGGCTTCCTAGCTCCTCCCACCACTTCAAGGAAGGTATACCATCTCCAAACCCTAGATTCCTATGTATTATAAGATGATTTTGATTAGTAGGATGATATTGTAGCTTGTTGTTGTGATTAGAGTTTGGGAATTGAAATGGTAGTGAAATGGAATGGTAAATGTTGTGGTTTTGATTAAAAGAACTTAAGTATGGTTAAAGTTAAGCTTAGGCATAAGTATGAATGTTAAAATAGAATTGGTTGGGGTTGTTATGATGTGATAAGGATGGATGTTGGTTGTATGTTGGATTTGAGGTTGAATTGGGAGGGTTTTGAATGGTTTAAAATATTGGAAATCGCGTAAACATAGCCGTCGTAACGTCTGATTTTCTTTAGACTGTTTTTGTGCATAACATTAGGACCCGAGAACCCCCTGCTAGATTATGACCATTGCCATGTCTAGATAGCTCATGTTACGAGCTTCGTTTTGATATGTAGTTCGTTCGATTTCGATGCACGGTTTAGGATAAACGACCGTTTCAAGTAACGGCATTTCGCGAACGAAACTTTTCCCCTCGCCTTACTTTGAAACATAGGTTAAAGACCAAAAAGGGTTAATTAATGTATGAAACATTTATGGTAAGTGTGCTAGGCAGTTAGTAAGACACTCGCGAAGGAATCGCCTTAAAACTCGTAAAGGTTAAATTATTAAAAATGGTGGAGCCGAGGGTACCCGGGTGACTTAAGCAAATCAGTAAGCGCAAAACAAGCGTTAGAGTCTAAGTTAGTTAAAGTATAGATTTACAAGTGACTTTGGTTTAATTCCAACTTACTTGTTGTTTATAGGTTACCAGACTCGTCCCGAGCCTTTTATCACCCCAAGTCGCTCAGGCAAGTTTTCTACCCGTTATACTGTTGTTGTGATGTATATATGTATATGCATTATCTTGTGATAGATGCATGTTGGTTGATTAGCAAATTTTGCGATATATTGAAGGATGCTGATATGGTATATATATGCATGCCTGTTTCGTATTCTTGCCATATATATCTGTTGGTTCAGTTAATAATACCTATGCTAGAGAATAGCGGTAATTTGCATATACCCTTAGTATAGGGACCCAAAGGTGAAAACATTTTCTAAAACCGGGAGTCGAGGATCCCGAGTAGATTTTATATATATATATGGTTATAGTTTTCAGAACTATTAATCGAATAAGGTTTATTCTATAACTTTATTTTATTAATGAATATTACCTTGAATATTCATTCGAGGACTTATGACTCCTTTACATTATTTATTGGATATTACTTGGATATTCATTTGAGGATGTATGACTCCTTTATTTTATTTAATGAATATTATTTATAATATTCATTCGAGGTATTATGACTCAGCTTATTTTATTTATTGAATATTATTTGAATATTCATTTGAGGATCTATGACTCCGATTATTTGCTGAGATATATTCTTTATTTTATTAAAGAATAAGGTGTCGATAATCAAACTTATTTTTGATTATTCAAATAAAGATATTACTTTCGTATAAGTATATCTTTGATTATTTGCTATTCATTTCAAGTATAAGTTTTAATACTTCTACTTCAATTATTTTATAAAGATTATTCTTTATGGGAATATTATTTAAATAATAATATTCAGACATTTTCTAAATATTCTGGGGACTGATTTACTTCATTAAATCAGCTTCACTCCAAACATTCTTAAAAATGTTTTGCGAGTCTTCAAAATGATTTTTAAAAGTTAGAGCGGATCCCAAAACTCATTTTTTTAAGATCCTCCTTTCGAAGGGGATTTAAATACTCGCTCAAAACCTGAGGGATCCGGCTCTGTGGTGTGTTTTATATTCGCAACGAGGTTGCTGTTTTGATAAATGAATTGATTACTTACCCAACACTCGGGAAGTAAAATTCTTGGAACAAGTTAATCCATTAACAGGCATCGCCTGGGAAATATCGGTGAGTTCTCCTTTCCAAATAGATACGACTTCTTGGTGGAGCCGTATCAACAAGTTTCTACTTGGGGAAAGTGGGGACGAGCTTTACGTTTCAGAGTCATGGATTTCATCTGAACTAGGAGTGGCGTAAGTGGCCGAGTAGCGCCGGCCCAGCCTTATTATATTGGCCTAAATGGCCTGGAAGTTCCGCTAAGGCGGTCCATTCCTTAGGAGTTCAGTGTTCGGTTGACAAGTAAATCCGACAGGTTCTTCTCTACATGTAGAAAATGGTGGGGTTGTACTACTACGACTGATCATCGTAAGTGGTCTTCCTGGCGCGGCAAACTCCCGTAATGAGTTCATCATCCAATTGGATAATTTCTGCAACACTACCCAGAGCACTTCGATAGAAAGGCTACGGTTGGGCGATTGTTGAGTGTTGGCAGGGTCAAGTTTTCAAAATGATGTTTACATCAAATGAAGTATCTCGTAACTTCATTTTATTTTGATAATATTTTAAAGATTTAATCTATTCAAATCTTGTCTTATAGTCTCATCTATGTGATGAACTTTTGAAGCTAATTTATAACTTGAACGGTGGTAGTTCAAGTAGTATTTGGGAAAGATATAAGTATATTGGGGTATCTTGTAACTTCATCTTTTAAACTTATATCTAATTAATAATTGTCTTATGAATGACAAAGATTTTCAGAAAAACGTTGAGACAAGGTTAGATATATGAGATCACCTTGCAACGATATTTTTTTTATACAGTTATAGACTGGGACTTTGTGTATATTATGCATGGAAGAGGACTTCCAATATTTTGAAAAGTATATATGTATATATATACTGAATGTTTTGCGACTTCATCGCATTAAGATATCAACTTGGTTCATTTCTTTTGACCAAGACTTTCATGAGTACTAAGAGAAGGCTCATATACTATTAATCATTATACATATTATTTTGGTGGGCTTGCTGCTCACCCTTGCTTTCTTCTTTCATCACACAACAACAGATAGAAAGGATGAACAGGACCAAGCTCCCGATTCGCAAGCGATTAGGAGACGTTCCGCAGTTTTCTAGAAGCATTGATGCCGCCGTAGCTGAGGTAGGAGCTACCAATAGGCTAGGCTTTCAACTTCTAATGTACCAGATTATGTATATTTATGAATTGTAATAATGGCAAAGAAATGTAAATTTATTCAGAAAACCTTTTAAGGTGTATTGGCAGATAATTGTGGAATAAAATGACTTGTGGTTATTTTTGGATGTTCATCTCTGAGACTATAACGTGTGGTGTGTGTGTTTATTGTGGGGTCACAGTATAGAGTAGTTGAGTAATTATTAAGATTGGGTGTTATTAAGGGAAATGGAACTCGTGACAACCCGGATCCCCGACCCCGGATCTGGGGGTGTTACAGAAATGGTATCAGAGCTAAGCGTTATAAACCTCAGAGATGATGTGACGTTAAGATAATAAGTTCACTAAGATAATAAGAACTCTTGCCAAGTTCATAGTCGGGCTACCTAACGTAGCACTGACAGTTAAAACCCTTACGGGAACCCTTATAAGTATCGTGATAGTAACATAGTTTGTTCTCGTATAGGGCAGCGGGGCACCAAACCTTGAGGTTCAGGAGCATCAGCATGAGGATGTTTTATTACAAGTTGGAGATCAAATTGTGAATCCGATGGAGTACCCTAATGAGGGACCGGATGAGGTTTAGATAGAGAATGTTGCGGTTGAGGATGTTATTTCAGAAAGGATTGTGGCTGAGGAGGATCTCATGGAGGATCCTGATGAGAATGAAGAAAGGACCGTTGAGGAACAGATGACCGTAGTCAGGGCGACTACCAGAGCAAGAATGGCCACGAGGGTGGCACTAGAGGATGAAGAGTTACCAAGGGCACAAAGGTTAATGAGGGCAGAAAGAGTGGGGCCTTCCACGACCCCAATTATACCAGTATCAGACCCTCTTCCAGAGGCTCCTGTAGACACCCATGAGGTTCCACCAATTCCTGTTCCCTCCCCTGTACAGAGCCCAGCACATACTGAGGGAATGCCACCTTTATCCCCTGAACCATTGTCACCTGATACCGTGCTTGGTTATCCATTTGGATCTCCTGGGTCTGCACCACCTGCACCCCATGGACTGCTAGATGCTACCACTCAGGCTTCTCTTATCGCTGATTATCATATGACTTTGGGTGGCCTGTCAGAGGCCCGAAATGTTAGGAGTGATCTGTTGGATCGACTTACGGCACCAAGGATTGAGGGTGGGATACTTCCGGCAGGATTAGCGTATAGCTTGGAAAGGATTGAGGCTACCACCCGTGTTACAGCTAGAGGCCATCTTGAGGGTCAGGTTGATCCAGCTCTACTTGCGACTATCTTAGACCTCATCACCTCTGTGATGGAGCAGGTTAGGGATGTCGTGCGTGCTCGCATCTCTTAATCCATGGTAGTGTGCAGAGCCAGAGCAATCAAGCAAGGGTTTTATGTAGCACCGCTTTTGGAGGATTAGCCTAAGTTATGAATGATTAGTTTTAATGACGAGATGACTATCTGTGGTAGTACTTTTGGGATAGGAGTGATAAGTTCATATGATGTAATCCTCTTTAATATGTTCAGTTGTTGTACCCTCGAACAAATGGTTATGTATATATTCGTTAATTTCAGTTCAGATCAGTTTGTTTGTGATAAATCACATTGTTAATTGCTCTATTAACACTTAAGAGAGTGTCATGAAGTTTATCGAACTTAAGAATTCATAATTTGCAATCGTGCAAGGACTAAACGAGGGGAAGACTTAAGCAAAGTAAGTAAGACACATATCCGGAGATTCTCAAAATTTTCCAAGTAATATGCCCCCACAAGGAATAAGATGAAGGGCAAACCTTGAACGTGATAATCAGGGAGGTCGCAATTAAGATATAAAGAACCCGGAATATAATAAAGTGGAAAATAAAGATTTTAAATTAAAAGATGACTCCAATTATGGGGAGTAGGAAGAAATATTTAGACTAAGAAAGCAAAAGTCGAGCGAGATAAGGAGACCCGAGACGGTACTCCTATACGAAAATTCATGAACCTGTCTAAACAGAACTTATATTTTATTCCCAACCACCACCTTGAGGAAACAATGTCGTGTGAAATTCTTTCATGACCTTTAAATCGCTAAGCTCTCAGAGTTCCAAGGAACAGGCTGACCCAGCCGAGGCAAGAGCCTGGCTAAAGGAAATATAGGAATCATTTGAGATTCAAAATGATTGATGAACCACAAAAGACCGTTTTTGTCACTTACCCTCCTAAGAGAGAGACCACCCGCTGGTGAAAGACCAAGAAAGGCACGGAGCCAGAGGTTAGAATAAACTGATTTAAGTTCAGTCAATTGTTTTCGGGAAAGTAATTCCCAAAGATAAGGAGATAGTGTAAAAGCTTTAGAGCCAGAACAAAGGCAGACGAGTATGATGAATTATGAATCTAAGATGTAAAAGTTGTCAAGATTCGTTCTGAGGACACGAATCCAGAATGACGGGATGGTTGAAATCAATGCTTATGTAGTGTTGGTTCAGGTAATGGTTGTAATGGAAATGAAAATAAAAAGAAACTGAAGTGGAAAGGAATACAAAGGCGATAGAGTTGGAGGAATGATAAGGAAATGGGTATGAGGAAACCCTAAAGACTCGTAGCAATAGAAATAGAAAAGTATGTAATCGTCAGGATGAGGGTGATTTACCATGAGTTAAAATTGATGGTTGAAGGCATAAGAGATACATATATTTTATCCCCTTTAAGTTGGGAGGATTCAAGGAAACCTTTAGATAGTTCGAAGGATAAATAATAAGACGCGGATAGACTAAGGAGACAAGAAAGTAGGAAAGTAGGAAAATTGGATGAAGGAAGTGACCTTCAATAATGTGAAATGTAAGACCGGTGGCTCGATACTCAGAAAGGGAGACGCCAGGTATGAGAGATATCCCAACATTGAGGTGACTGTTGAGATAAACAACAAAAGTAAATAAGGAATTATTAAGAAGAAGTTCACGTTGAACACGACCAATATCTTCCAGAACATCCATGTTATCATTACCAAATCAGGAAAGAAAAGCGGATGACCCTTGTTATCTTTTGGAGGCCATATGGATTGACCTCAATTTGAATAAGGATGCTATTATGAAGTTAGGTATAGACTATCGAGATGGGAATGATGAATAAGATAATCTATCAAGGATATATGACTTGATTTGTCCAAGGAAGGATGCAAGTACCTTTTAAAGATGAGATTAAGGATATAACTTCGATAACTTAAAATGAATCCTAGGGGAATGCATAAAGGTTGGCATTTCACCCTTAATAGGGACAGTATGAGTTTTGACAGTATGATTTGGAAAGGGTTAATGTAACAACAACCTTTAAGAATCAGTGGAGAAATTTTTCAGAAGTATATAGACAATGATTCTGGTATTAGTAAATGGTGTTTTGATATGCCCTGTATCTAGGGAATACAGGAGGAACGATTCAAGGATAACCTTAGAGGTTTTACAAGGAGAAAGGTAAAATTCAAAATTCTCAAGAATAGAAATGTTGATAAAGGAAATATGACGTAATTATAATGATGCCAAGTGAGGCACGTGTTAAACCACGAGAAGGTATGGATCGAACCAATAATGGTCGAAATTGTTCAGGGCAATTAGGACTTAAGATAAAAGATGTTCTAATTATGATTGAGAGTCAGTCATGACAGTGATTAACCTCTAAAGACTGAGGCAATAACTTATGGAAAAATGGTGATATTTTTTTTTCTCACCAGATTTTAAGGAAAACATCTTCACATAAGCAGTGATTGAAATGAGGTAGAAAATTTATTTGGAGGTGGTTAAAATGACATTGACTGTAAGGAAATTTTACTATCAGGAAAGGCCAAAGAGGTAGCCGACACTTTAAAGGTAAGAGGATAATTATAGGCGCTTTTGCCAAAGGAATACAGTGATGATGGTTAAAGCTATGCAGATTGTATTATGGTTTGGAAGATTGACATTCCTTCTGATGACTGTGCAATACCCAACCGTAATAGTAGTTGGTAAAGGTTTAATTCGTGTAATCGCCATGAACGGGCTATCTATCTTAAAAGGTCCTATCTTGAGATAAGCCAGGACCATGTTTCAAAAAGGACTAAACAAACCTTTGAGTTAAGTCTTCTATTGAAGGCATATGATTACGAATGGTATTAACCTGCTATCGTTGCTTTGAGCGAAACTCTTCTGCAATTTTATCTACTTCATGTCATGAAAGTACGTCAAGTTCAGGAGTATTCTTCATGAATCATAAACGGTGATCATGTTACCTCCTTAGAAGAGTTAGATACGAGATGTATGGACTCCGTATGGTTAGCTATTAAGACTTTATGGAAAATGAATGACTACAGTAGGTCAGTGGTGGACCATAGTAAGGCAGCAATGATTCTGCGAGTAATGAGCTGATTACAACCGTGAGAGTTGTATTGGAATGGGTGTTGAGATTGAGTACCACTAATCGGGTCGTGGTAGTGTATAAGTTATCATTGATAGACTAATTAAGTAGAGTATCTACCTATTGAATATTTATTCTTTCTTATCAATAGAGAGTCGTATTATTATACGAGGAAGGTTGCGGTGCAAGCATAGAATTCTAGTAACGATGATGTCTAGAATGAGATCCCGGGTTCGATTTTCGATATCGAGGGAGTTTCAAAGGTGATTGTGTATAAGCTCAAGGAAGAGCATGGGTCCATAGAAGGATGGACGGAATAGCAAATATTTAGGCATGTGAAATACGATGCTATAATGCTTGATGTTGATATATATACACATATGTTTTGTTCTCCTATGACAAACCTCTATAATTCAGAGGTAGGTTCCAAGCCAGATATTTTGTGGCAGTATATTTTTTCATATATACAATTCTCTTCAATTCGGTCTTTTCTCTTCTTTTCATTTCATATAAGATGAGAAGAACAACCCTTCTAGAATGGGAGGTATTGCCGAATGACTATCTATCTGTGTGATAGAAGCCGAGTAGGATACCAGCTATTGTTTAATTGCTTGTCAAGTACTAAAGGCTGGCCACCTTCTGTACTAACTATGTGATATAACAAGTGTTCATGATCATAGTGATCTCTCAACAAATTCCTTTACTTCTATATGATTGATCAAACTTTGGGAAATAGAAACAGCTGAAAAAGTAGTAATAAAGTTGTGGTGGTATTCGGAATGGAAACACATTCGTGATACTAAGGTTGACGTGGTTATTAAAAGGTTATAGAACGCTAACGAGTAAAAGTATAACCAGTATAATATTAGGAACGGAAGGTAGTAGCGATTACGAACTGGAAAAGAATGGGTATTAAGAAGCAAAAGCTATAATGCTAGAAGCTATAATGAGAGTCTGTGCAATAGACTTGAAAGGAATTGGAATGATCACATAACGCGGATTGAGTTTTCTTACGACAATGGATCATATGTCAGTATTGAGATATCGCCTTATGAGATCCTAGAGGGAAGACAATGTCGATCTCCCTTATGTTAGGATGAAGTTGTAGAGCGTAAGATGCTCGGACCCGCAGTAGTCCAAAGGACCAGGGATATAATAGATCTAATCAGAGGACGACTGGTAGTAGCCAGGAAGGACATAAGAAGTATGTCGATTTGACACGAAAGGACAAAGAATAGGAAGGAGGCAACCTTGTATTGTTAAAAGTATTCCCTTGAAAAGAATTAATGAGATTCGGAAAGAAAGGAAAGCTAAGTCCACCAATTGTTGGACCCTTGGATATATTAAGAAGTATTGGGAAGTTAGCATATGAGCTAGCCTTACCCCAGAACATGTAGCAAGTCATAACGTGTTTCACGTATCAATGTTAAGGAAGTGTAATTCGGATGCCAGATAAATAGGGGCATAGGAGCGCATAGACATGCAACCAGACGTAACCTATATGGAGCAACCAGGAAGGGTATAGATTAAGAAGGAACGAGTGCTTAGGAGAAGGGTTATCAAACTAGTAAGAGTTTGATGGTAGAACCACAATGTGGGAAAATTTACTCGAGAGTTAGAGAGTGCAATGCTAAGAGAGTATCCCTATTTATTTTCAATTTGATTCCGGGACGGAATCCTTTTAAGGAGGGGAGACTGTAATAACCCCCAAAATTTTGAACTTTTTGTAACCCTTGTGAATAGTGTTTTAGCTGAATGAGAAAACTTTTCATGCCACACTATGTAGGGGTTCTGATATGGATATTCTGAGATTTTATTAGTACTTTATATGGGATATAAGTGTATGTAAAGATCGTCAGAATTCAATTCCCGAACACTTGGATTTTTCCCGGAAATCCACTAGATACGGAGAGAATTGAGTATAAGGTAACAGGATAAAAAAAAGGATTTAAATTAAAGGATTATGATAGAGGATCATAAAAGGAAATATAATGTATTGAGAAAGGTTAAGGGAACCTAAGTAATAAGATCCCGGGTATGATCCTTCAAACGATAAACGAGAACGAAAGTTAAGCGAACCGTATAACAGATCAGCGGTCATTAGGCAAACGATTAGGAAGTTAATCAAGGGGATTAGTGGGGATGATGTCATCCAACCAATAGAAAGAGGACGAGGGGAGAATGACATCATGAGGATGACACAAGCATGACATTGGAAGGAAGGAGGTGTGGTTGAATGAGAACCACACAAATTCAAGGGCAACAAGGTAATTGACTAAATCAAACATAAAAACAAAGCAACCAAGCCAAGTAAAATCATTTTCATCAAAATCAAAAAGAACCAAGGCTTGTTCTTGAAGAAGCTCTCGGCTTTTTACTATTCAAAAGAGCAAGAAATTTAAAATCAAAGATCCAAGCTTCCTAAATTGGTGAGTTAATTCCCTAATCATCTTCATGCTTAGTTAGGGCTATATCATGAGTTTAAGCCATCAATTCCTTCTCCATCTTCTTCATTTAATCAAAGAAGAAGACTATGAATAGTGTTTTCAAGTTTTTAACTTGAAGTTTTTCTTGTTTTCCTTGAAGATCCAAGCATTCCTAAGACTTCTCAAAGCTTCTTAAGGCTTCCTAGCTCCTCCCACCACTTCAAGGAAGGTATACCATCTCCAAACCCTAGATTCCTATGTATTATAAGATGATTTTGATTATTAGGATGATATTGTAGCTTGTTGTTGTGATTAGAGTTTGGGAATTGAAATGGTAGTGAAATGGAATGGTAAATGTTGTGGTTTTGATTAAAAGAACTTAAGTATGGTTAAAGTTAAGCTTAGGCATAAGTATGAATGTTAAAATTGAATTGGTTGGGGTTGTTATGATGTGATAAGGATGGATGTTGGTTGTATGTTGGATTTGAGGTTGAATTGGGAGGGTTTTGAATGGTTTAAAATATTGGAAATCGCGTAAACATAGCCGTCGTAACGTCCGATTTTCTTTAGACTGTTTTTGTGCATAACATTAGGACCCGAGAACCCCCTGCTAGATTATGACCATTGCCATGTCTAGATATCTCATGTTACGAGCTTCGTTTTGATATGTAGTTCGTTCGATTCCGATGCACGGTTTAGGAGAAACGACCGTTTCAAGTAACGGCATTTCGCGAACGAAACTTTTCCCCTCGCCTTACTTTGAAACATAGGTTAAAGACCAAAAAGGGTTAATTAATGTATGAAACATTTATGGTAAGTGTGCTAGGCAGTTAGTAAGACACTCGCGAAGGAATCGCCTTAAAACTCATAAAGGTTAAATTATTAAAAATGGTGGAGCCGAGGGTACCCGGGTGACTTAAGCAAATCAGTAAGCACAAAACAAGCGTTAGAGTCTAAGTTAGTTAAAGTATAGATTTACAAGTGACTTTGGTTTAATTCCAACTTACTTGTTGTTTATAGGTTACCAGACTCGTCCCGAGCCTTTTATCACCCCAAGTCGCTCAAACAAGTTTTCTACCCGTTATACTGTTGTTGTGATGTATATATGTATATGCATTATCTTGTGATAGATGCATGTTGGTTGATTAGCAAATTTTGCGATATATTGAAGCATGCTGATATGGTATATATATGCATGCCTGTTTCGTATTCTTGCCATATATATCTGTTGGTTCAGTTAATAATACCTATGCTAGAGAATAGCGGTAATTTGCATATACCCTTAGTATAGGGACCCAAAGGTGAAAACATTTTCTAAAACCGGGAGTCGAGGATCCCGAGTAGATTTTATATATATATATATGGTTATAGTTTTCAGAACTATTAATCGAATAAGGTTTATTCTATAACTTTATTTTATAATGAATATTACCTTGAATATTCATTCGAGGACTTATGACTCCTTTACATTATTTATTGGATATTACTTGGATATTCATTTGAGGATGTATGACTCCTTTATTTTATTTAATGAATATTATTTATAATATTCATTCAAGGTATTATGACTCAGCTTATTTTATTTATTGAATATTATTTGAATATTCATTTGAGGATCTATGACTCCGATTATTTGCTGAGATATATTCTTTATTTTATTAAAGAATAAGGTGTCGATAATCAAACTTATTTTTGATTATTCAAATAAAGATATTACTTTCGTATAAGTATATCTTTGATTATTTGCTATTCATTTCAAGTATAAGTTTTAATACTTCTACTTCAATTATTTTATAAAGATTATTCTTTATGGGAATATTATTTAAATAATAATATTCAGACATTTTCTAAATATTCTGGGGACTGATTTACTTCATTAAATCAGCTTCACTCCAAACATTCTTAAAAATGTTTTGCGAGTCTTCAAAATGATTTTTAAAAGTTAGAGCGGATCCCAAAACTCATTTTTTTAAGATCCTCCTTTCGAAGGGGATTTAAATACTCGCTCAAAACCTGAGGGATCCGGCTCTGTGGTATGTTTTATATTCGCAACGAGGTTGCTGTTTTGATAAATGAATTGATTACTTACCCAACACTCGGGAAGTAAAATTCTTGGAACAAGTTAATCCATTAACAGGCATCGCCTGGGAAATATCGGTGAGTTCTCCTTTCCAAATAGATACGACTTCTTGATGGAGCCGTATCAACAAGTTTCTACTTGGGGAAAGTGGGGACGAGCTTTACGTTTCAGAGTCATGGATTTCATCTGAACTAGGAGTGGCGTAAGTGGCCGAGTAGCGCCGGCCCAGCCTTATTATATTGGCCCAAATGGCCTGGAAGTTTCGCTAAGGCGGTCCATTCCTTAGGAGTTCAGTGTTCGGTTGACAAGTAAATCCGACAGGTTCTCCTCTACATATAGAAAATGGTGGGGTTGTACTACTACGACTGATCATCGTAAGTGGTCTTCCTGGCGCGGCAAACTCCCGTAATGAGTTCATCATCCAATTGGATAATTTCTGCAACACTACCCAGAGCACTTCGATAGAAATGCTACGGTTGGGCGATTGTTGAGTGTTGGCAGGGTCAAGTTTTCAAAATGATGTTTACATCAAATGAAGTATCTCGTAACTTCATTTTATTTTGATAATATTTTAAAGATTTAATCTATTCAAATCTTGTCTTATAGTCTCATCTATGTGATGAACTTTTGAAGCTAATTTATAACTTGAACGGTGGTAGTTCAAATAGTATTTGGGAAAGATATAAGTATATTGGGGTATCTTGTAACTTCATCTTTTAAACTTATATCTAATTAATAATTGTCTTATGAATGACAATGATTTTCAGAAAAACGTTGAGACAAGGTTAGATATATGAGATCACCTTGCAACGATATTTTTTTTATACAGTTATACACTGGGACTTTGTGTATATTATGCATGGAAGAGGACTTCCAATATTTTGAAAAGTATATATGTATATATATATATACTGAATATTTTGCGACTTCATCGCATTAAGATATCAACTTGGTTCATTTCTTTTGACCAAGACTTTCATGAGTACTAAGAGAAGGCTCATATACTATTAATCATTATACATATTATTTTGGTGGGCTTGCTGCTCACCCTTGCTTTCTTCTTTCATCACACAACAACAGATAGAAAGGATGAACAGGACCAAGCTCCCGATTCGCAAGCGATTAGGAGACGTTCCGCAGTTTTCTAGAAGCATTGATGCCGCCGTAGCTGAGGTAGGAGCTACCAATAGGCTAGGCTTTCAACTTCTAATGTACCAGATTATGTATATTTATGAATTGTAATAATGGCAAAGAAATGTAAATTTATTCAGAAAACCTTTTAAGGTGTATTGGCAGATAATTGTGGAATAAAATGACTTGTGGTTATTTTTGGATGTTCATCTCTGAGACTATAACGTGTGGTGTGTGTGTTTATTGTGGGGTCACAGTACAGAGTAGTTGAGTAATTATTAAGATTGGGTGTTATTAAGGGAAATGGAACTCGTGACAACCCGGATCCCCGACCCCGGATCTGGGGGTGTTACAATCATTCAAGACCTCCATCTTTCCATTACTGTAAAGCTTCTTAAGGTAAACATACTGAACTACGAATTAAATATTGTTTTTCGCATGAACCTGCGGAGGATTTCGATTTTTAAGATTTAAATTTACGTTTTTCGTTGCGTTTATGTGCTAAAAACTCTTCAATGGCATCAGAGCTACTTGCGAATTTTTTTTAATTCATTTATGTGTTTAACCATTTTTGATATATGAGCATGTACGTGATTCACCATGATTTGATGTTGATATAATATGCTTGTATATGTATGATTTTGAATATATGATATTCATGTGAGTTGTATATCTTAAGATAATTATGTAATCTGTATATATATTGATATATACAAGATTTATGTTTATTCTAATAATTAGAATCGTATTAGATACGGATTCTGAATTGACTCCTGCAGATTTGCTGAAATCTGGGTCTGGTGTCCGATTTACGCAAACGAATACCCTATTCGATAGGTAAACGAGCGTCTGAACAAAACTGATAGTAATGCTATCATCTACTCGTCTGTAAGGCGTTTGACGTCGTTTACTGCCCGAAAACAGTGATTCTTGTTTTTCTGATTTGATTCTGATTTTTCTGATTTTTATCATATTTCTTTTATGATTAGATCATGGATAATATGATATGTTAAGATCAGATTATGTGTTTTAACATGCTTTTATGTGTTGTATGAGCATGGTGGATGGTTACGGCCTTTCAACCTTAGTGTAATGGTTTTGGTTTTGGTTTTAAATACGACTTGTATGTCGTCAATCTTTGTAATCATAAATCTCGAATGTAACTCAAGTTATTCTTGTAAGTTCATTAGATTAGTTTTACTTTCAATCATGTAATGTAATTGAAGACTCAAGAAGGCTATCCAATGGAGGTGATTCAAAGAAGAATACGAGACATACAAGGAGTCTAAATAAAGAAGAAGACGAGGCATACAAGAAGTCTAAACAAAGAAGGAGACTTATGTAATAAGTAGTTGTATTTATTTCCATCACCACATTTGATTGACCTTGATATTTATCATGAGCTTGATAAAGATCACATAGGATGGGGCCATAATCATACACATTTACTTTATTGCACTTTACATATTGATGTATGAATGTATGCATAGAATAATTAATGATGCATGCTTTAATTAGATTAATCATGCATGAATGTTTGTATTAGATACGTCACCCATGCCATGCCTAAACAAGATAAAATCTGTAATAACTCAAGATTTTAAAATTTACAAACGATTATGAGATTCTCGTGTTTATAAAACACATAATGAAATACGAATCTTCTTTATTTCCGACATGGGGCGATTTTGTCAACAACGGGTTCATAGAACTTGTAAGGCTGTGGGTTTTAAGTGAGACCGATGTGACTTCTCCACTACCTGGAAATCAAACCATTGACGAGTATTGATTTAAAGTATTTTATTCAAGAAAAAATTGGGAATCTCTTTATGATGGGATCATGATCGTTATAATACTAACAAAACCCTAATGTTTATATTAAGTTATTTAGATGCCTTCCAATATGTCCAACGTGTTAACCCCTAGATCGATAAGGAGTGGGTTCGGCAGAGCGAAGTACTTCCATCTATCGTGGGATGGTGTGTTGAAGTATATGATACTTTTTAGACCTTTGGGTTTTAACTTAACTAAGTTACCATAATAGGATTGTGAACTTAGAGGCATAGAGTTTGGTGAGATTTATTGGAAAATAAGAATAAATGTTGTTCCACTAAACTATCCAAGAGTTATATAGTTGATATAATTGACAAATGTTGTCTACCTTATTGAATCATGTTTTAGGAGTAAAGCCAAAACTGAACTAAAACGTTGTGAAAATTTGGATCTTGGCTCACTAGAAAGTATATATAATATACTTTTTATAAATTAATAGTTAGGGCTATTAATTTGATAAAATAGTGGGAGATATATATTTTGAATATATATGAATAATCGCTTGAACATAATTTAATAATCATCTGTAAACTAATTTATCTTATGCACTTTAAACATTGTAGATATCAAATGGTAATCAATTCAAACAACTTCTCTGTGCGATCAGTCCTTGAGAAGGAAAAGCTGACAGGAACAAACTTCCTTGACTGGAAGAGGAACTTGAAAATTGTCCTCAGACAAGAGTGTAAGCTCTATGTCATAGATATCCCTCGCCCTGCACCTCTCCCTGAAGGAGCATCTCGTGCTCAACATAATGTTTATCAGAAACATATCGATGATGACACGGATGTTCAATGTCTCATGTTAGCGACCATGAGTTCTGAACTTCAGAAACAACATGAGAATATGGATTCTTATGATATGATTGAGCACCTTAAAAGTATGTTTGAAGGACAGGCTCGTCAGGAGAGGTTTGATACTTTCAAATCGTTGCATGCATGTAAGTAGGGAGAATGTGATCCGGTTGGACCGCATGTTCTAAGGATGATTGGGTATATTGAGTACCTTGCCAAGTTGGGTGCCCCGATTGTTGTGGAGCACCAGATTGACCTAATTTTGCAATCTTTAAACAACAGTTATTCTCAATTTGTGATGAATTACAATATGAATGAGATAGATAAGAACCCCACCGAACTATTGGCTATGTTGAAAACTGCTGAGACCAACGTTCAAAAGGCATCCCCTGCTCCCATGTTGATGGTGAATAAGGGGAAGGCCAAAGGAAAGGGTATATAGAAAGGCAAGAGGAAGATGGGATCTAAATCGAATTCCAATCTGAACCCTGATCTGATCAAGGCTTTGAAGCCTAAAGGTGGTGTTCCAAAGGTTGATGATTGTCACTATTGCAAGAAACTAGGTCATTGGAAGATGAACTATCATGCTTATTTGGAGGATCTGAAGAAGAAGAAGGCTATTATTACTGCTTCTGATTCAGGTATTTATGTTATAGAAGTCAATTTGTCTACTTCTACATCTTGGGTATTAGATACTAGATGTGGTTCTCACATTTATATAAATGTGGAGGAACTACAGGGAAGTAGGACATTGGCGAAGGGAGAAGTCGACCTACGAGTTGACAATGGAGCAAATGTTGTTGTTTTAGCTGTAGGGACTTATCGTTTATCGTTGCCCACTGGGCTTGTTTTAGAACTAGATAATTGTTTTTACGTGCCTGCGATTTGCAGAAATATTATTTCGGTTTCTTGTTTGGATAAGAAAGGTTTTTCGTTTTTGATTCAGAACAATAGTTGTTCCTTTTCATTTAATAATGTTACCTACGGGATTGCACGTTTGTTTAATGGTTTATATGTTCTTGATATAGATACTCCTGTCTATAACATAAATAATGATAATAAACATATTAAGATGAAAGACTCAAATCAAACATACCTTTGGCATTGTTGTTTAGGTCACATAAATGAGAAACGCATTTCCAAATTACATAAAGATTGTTACTTAAATAAGTTTGATTTTGAATCATACGAAGAATGCAAATCTTGTCTCATTGGCAAAATGGCTAAAGCTCCTTTTACCGGACAAGGTGAAAGGGCCGCTGAACGATTAGGACTTATACATATTGATGTATGTGGTCCAATGTGTACAATGGCAAGAGGTGGCTTTTACTACTTCATTACTTTTACTGATGATTTCAGTAGATATGGATATGTGTATCTTTTGAAGAACAAATCCGATTCTTTTGAAAAGTTCAAAGAATACAAGGCTGAAGTGGAAAAGCAAACAGGGAAAAGTATATAAGTTTTATAATTAGATCGTGGAGGAGAATACTTTAGCCTCAAGTTTAAAGGTTTCTTGAATGAGTGTAGTATCGTATCATAACTTACTCCTCCTGGAACACCTCAATGGAATGGAGTTTCTGAGAGGAGAAATCGTACCTTGTTGGACATGGTGCGATCGATGATGAGTCTAGCAGATCTTACAATAAGTTTCTGGGGTTATGCTATAGAAACGGCTGCATATATACTAAACCGAGTTCCAACTAAATTGGTTCAAAAGACTCCATATGAGATGTGGACTGAGAAACGTCACAACATGTCTTTTATGAAAGTATGGGGATGCGAAGCATTTTTGAAATGCTTGGTCTCTGACAAGCTGGGACCGAAATCAGATAAATCTTATTTTGTGGGATATCCTGAAGAAACTAAAGGGTATAGTTTTTATAATCCTACCGAGAACAAAGTGTTTGTTGCTCGAAATGCTGTATTTCTTGAAAGAGAGTTACTTTCAAAGAAAATTAGTGGGAGGACTATAGATCTTGATGAAGATCGAGTTGTACAAAATAATATTAAACCAGAGTTGGAAAATGGGCAGGAAGTACATCAAGATTTTCCTGCTGCGGAAACACAGGTTGTTCGTAGATCTAGTAGGGCTCATCATGAGCCAGAGAGATATTATAGATTTCTCTTGACTCAAGATGATGATGTAATGCTCATAGATAATGATGAGTCTCTTACCTACCAAGATGTTATGAACAGTCCAAACTCCGAGAGATTGCTAGAGGCCATGAAATCCGAAATGGAATCCATGTATTAAAATAAAATATGGACTTTAGTTGATCCACCTGAAGGGGTAAAACCTATAGGATGCAAGTGGGTTTTCAAGAAGAAAATTGACATGGATGGTAAAGTACAGACCTATAAAAGCGCGACTGGTGGTAAAAGGTTTCTAACAAGTTCATGGTATAGACTATGATGAGACCTTTTCACCAGTTGCTATGGTCAAGTCTATCAGGATTTTGCTAGCAATAGCTGCTTACTACGACTATGAGATTTGGCAAATGGATGTCAAAACCGCTTTCTTAAATGGGAGCCTTGAAAAGGATGTATACATGATACAACCTGAGGATTTTGTCGATCCCAAGTTTGCTAAGATATTCTGTAAGTTGCTTCGATCTATTAATGGATTGAAGCAAGCCTCAAGGAAATGGAATCGTCATTCTGATGAAACAGACAAAGAATTTGGCTTTATTCAAAATGAAGATGAACCATGTGTTTACAAGAAGGTTAGTGGGAGCCATGTGGCATTCCTAGTACTATATGTAGATGACATATTACTAATAGGGAATGACATACCTTCTCTACAGGCTGTTAAGACATAGTTGGGAAATAGTTTCTCGATGAAGGACTTAGGTGATGCTACCTATATATTAGGGATCAAGATCTATAGAGATAGATCAAGGAAATTAATCGGCCTAAGTCACAGTACATACATTGCCAAAGTATTGCATCGTTTCAGGATGCAAGAGGCAAAAAGAGGATATGTCCCAATATCTCATGGGATATTAATCTGAAAAGACAACTACCCTAAATCATTAGATTATAAGGGCCATATGAGCAAAGTTCCATATGCTTCGAAAATTAGATCTATAATGTATGCGATGATATGTACTCGTCCTGATGTTTCGTATGCCTTGAGCATGTCGAGCAGATACCAGTCTAATCCTGGTGAGGGTCACTGGACAGCTGTCAAGAATATTCTTAAGTACTTGAAAAGGACTAAAGATTCATGCTTTGTGTATGCAGGAGATGAGAAGCTGGTTGTAAAGGGTTACACTGACGCCAGCTTTCAGGCAGACAGAGATGATTCAGTATCTCAGTCAAGTTTTGTGTTTTGCCTTAATGGAGGCGTTGTATGCTGGAAGAGTTTAAAGCAAGAGACAACAGCTGATTCTACAATGGAAGCTGAGTATATTGCTACCAGTGAAGCAGCCAAAGAGGCTGTTTGGATACGACAATCCATAACGGGACTTTGTGTGGTTACATCGATCACAGATCCAGTTGATCTTTACTGTGATAATAATGGAGCCATCGCACAGGCTAAAGAACCAAGGTCCCATTCCCAGGCAAAGCATATACTTAGGAGATATCACCTCCTTCGAGAGATTAATGAAAGAGGAGATATACATATATGTAAAGTGTATACTGATGATAATATTGCAGACCCACTGACTAAGGCTTTGTCGCCGCCAAAGTACAAAGGTCATACTAGTTCCATGGGTATTAGATACATGGGTGATTGGCTCTAGTGCAAGTGGGAGCTTGTTAGTGTTTGTGCCCTAGAGACAACACTATTATGTTTACATTATGAAACATTTGGATTATTAATTATGATTATATGGATTATTCTTTAGTAATTTATTATATCTTTATTTTCTGCGATAAGATGTTAGATTAATAAATGTCCTTGGAATATGATATGTAAATCTATATCTCTAAGTACTTGACTTAGAAATGAGATTATGAGAATAGTATTGATATTTGTAAAGGTCCCTAGTCAAGTATTATTGTTAAGGGATGATAATAAATACATTGAGACTAATGTGTTTGTTGACTGATGATCACATCTCATTGATCATAGGTATGGTGATACTAAGTCAAAACACAGGCACATGTATTAAAAACATGGTGCTGGATTGACCCGTTGTGAGATACTACATGTTTATAGTGTGATAAGTTAATCTCACAGTGATAATGATGTATTGGTCCTTTGACCTGAAATCATTATATTTCTATACGAGAATTAATATACTTTGATACTATTAAAAGTTATCCTTGACCGGGTAATAATAAAAGTAGACATTGGGTACATTATGAATCGTATGAGAAATGTGAATGATCTAGATGGGATTTAGCCCTCCTTTATTAAAAAAGTGATATTATTGGCCTCTTGATTGAGTAAGACTATAAAATGCATGGCCGTGCTCAAATACTGATTTGTTTAATAGTTTACTCATTGATCAAGTAAAGAAGGATCGAACATTAACAGAGGATGACACAATGCATGCCTCGAGTTTGATCTATAATATAAAGCTAAAGGGATTATATTACATGGTACATTATTCACAAAAAGTTTAATTAATCACCGATTTAATTATTATTACTTGAGTAACAATGATGTATTACTAGGTGCCACTCATTGTTTATGATTTTAAATTAGATTTAAAATCGTTGCCAACGTAATAATAACTTAAAGAGTCGCGCAAAGAATGATTGGAGGATTATTTAATTTAAATTCAGATTTAAATTAAATGTAAGTAATTTGAATTATTTGTTATTAATTAAGTGTGACTTAATTAATTAAATAAATAGGAAATTCGAATTTAATATTAAATCCGAAATTAAGTTATTGGATGATTAAGTGAGACTTAATAATATAATAATTAAAATTTCAAATTTAATAATAATAATAACTCTAAAATTCAATTTAGGGTTGGAGGCCTATTAGCTCTTGCCTATATAATATCTTTTTTCTAATAGAATTAGGGTTACACATTTTATTTGATAAAACATAAACCCTAGCAGCTTGAAGAGAGATAGAGAGGGCAAGAAGGCGGCCTCAAGAACGTGCTAGTACACACCCATCCTCCGGGCGATCATTCGTGTGGATACCTTCAAGGCGTAGATTGTTTCAGCGACGGGCTACGTGGTGATCATTCAAGACCTCCATCTTTCCATTAACGTAAAGCTTCTTAAGGTAAACATACTGAACTACGAATTAAATATTGTTTTTCACATGGATCCTGGGGAGGGTTTTGATTTTTAAGATTTAAATTTACGTTTTTCGTTGCGTTTATGTGCTAAAAACCCTTCACCAAAGCCTTATCATCAACTGTAGAATCAAATTCCAACAAGAAATCAGCTAAAGCATGCCCTTTAATCATTGTACGGGGCATATATTCCAAGTCAAACTGTCCCAACTCCATAGCCCATTTCAACATTCTCCCCGACGATTCTGGCTTTGAAGGACTTGCCGCAGAGGATATGATGTACGAACTTCAATTCTATGGGCTTGGAAATATGCGCGCAACTTCCTTGATGCAAGGATTAAGGCATAAACCAGCTTCTCCATACTTATATAAAGAGTTTCAGCATCGTGCAATCGCTTGCTCACATAATACACTGGTGATTGTTGCACATCCTCTTCTTTCACTAGCACCGCACTGATTGAATACTCAGAAACTGCAAGGTATAGGATCAGAGATTCCCCATCCAATGGTTTTGACAACATGGGAGGGTTCCGCAGTTGTTCCTTGATCCTCCTAAAAGCTTCCTCACATTCTGGTGTCCATACAAAGTCTTTCCCTGCCACTTTAATCACTTTAAAGAATTCTTTGCATCTGTCGGATGATTTAGAGACAAATCGGTTCAACACGGTGATCCTTCCGGTTAGGCATTGCACCTGCTTCACGCTGATAGGAGATTTCATATCTAGCAGTGCTTTGATCTTTGCAGGGTTAGCTTCAAATACCTCTATGGTTGACGATGAACCCAAGAAACTTGCCTGACTCCACACCGAACACGCACTTCTGCGGATTCAACTTCATGCGAAACCTCTTTAGAATGTTAAACATTTCCATCAAGTGCTTGACATGATCATTTGCCTCCTTAGATTTTACCAACATGTCATCCATATATACCTCAATGGTTCTTCCCATCTGATTCTTGAACATCATGTTTACCAATCATTGGTAGGTCGCGCTCGCGTTGATCAATCCAAACATCATCCCAATATAGCAGTATAGTGTTGTGTATATGTTGTGTACTTGATGATTTCATGAACAAAACACCTTGGTAGATTTTACTTAGTGAAATTATGTAGCACTCGACGGATAAGATTTATAGTCCCGACGGATGACTCATTATAGTCCCGACGGATGATGACTTATTATCCATCGAGTGAGTAGCTTATGTAACAATAAGTCTGTAGCACATTTCTGCATACATATTGTTTAGAATCTGTAGTAGTATTTGAGTCATGTTGACTTTAGTTAGATATGCAAAATAGGTTGATTAATTATACATAGATGATGTCTTGTAATTCTGCATAAGTGAAATGAAGTCAAGTGCCTGATTGCTACCGACGGATAAGCAACAATGAATTCGACGGATAAGCAACAATGAATTCGACGGATGATCAACAACTCGACGGATGATCATGAACCCGACGGATAAAGAATTCAAATATCGGTTGACAGTGACAACACAGCCACATGCGTCGATTGGATGCAAATGGAATGTGGTAGCCTATTCAACTGGGTTTTCGAGAACAAAGAAGCATTGCCATTTCCATACTATTATGAAGATATTCAAAGATGCTGAAATAGAGTAATGAAGTAGCATTGTAATAGTCTAGATAGTTTTTGTTTTATTATCCTTTCTCATTACTTTATAATCTAGGTGATATATAAACCAAGAAGTAGAAACTAAAGAAGAACAAGAGATACAAGCAGAGAAACATTTGTAAGCAGAATTCTTAGCATTTCTCTGTACTCTAAGTTGTTCAGCTTTTGTAAGCAGCTGTGAGCATTTTGCACACAAGGTTCTCTCGATATATAATATATATATCTGGTGGAATCATTCAAATCCACCAGAAAGTTTTTAAAGACTCTTGTTTTTAATTACTTGTGTTTTGATTCATTTAAGTAACTATTCCGCATTGTGCTAATCAATTCACACTTATATATATATATATATTCGAGTTAGAACATTTTTATTTCGAGAAAAAGTTTCAAGAATTCCATTCAACCCCCCTTTTGTAATTCTTGTCATATTGTTAAGGGACTAACAATTGGTATCAGAGCAAGCTCTTAACTTACAAAGAGTTTAAAGATCAAAACAATACAGCAAGATGAACAAGAAGAATGTTGGAGTCAAGATTCCTTTTCTGGATAAAGATAATTACCATCATTGGAAGGTAAAGATGCATCTTCATTTGGTTTCTCAAGATGAGGCCTATGTTGACTGCATAGAAAGAGGCCCTCATGTTCCAATGAGAGCTACAACAGGAAACGAGCCATCAGTCCCCAAGCCAAGGCATGAATGGTCTGATCCTGACATTAACAAGTCAGGAAGGATAAAAAGGCCATGAATATTCTGTTTAATGGAGTTGATGGAGATATGTTTGACAACATTATCAACTGCAAAACTGCCAAGGATGTTTAGGATACAATACAGATCATCTGTGACGGCACTGAGCAAGTTAGAGAAAATAAGATGCAGCTCCTGATTCAGCAATATGAGCATTTTCATAATGAAGAAAATGAGTCTCTCACTGACATTTTTAGTAGGTTTCAAAAACTGCTAAATACTCTAAAGTTGCATGGAAGGGTCTATCAGACAAAAGACTCCAATCTGAAATTCCTTAGATCTCTTCCAAAGGAATGGAAACCAATGACAGTCTCATTAAGAAACTCACAAGATTATAAGGAGTTTACTTTGGAGAGACTGTATGGCATCCTGAAAACTTATGAGCTTGAAATAGAGCAAGATGCGAGGATGGAGAGAGGAAAGAAGAAAGGAGGATCCATTGCACTGGTTGCTGAGTTGGAAAAAGAGAAGGAAGTGAAGATAGAAATTGTTGAGCCAACTTCAAGGGTCTGTGAAAGCAAGGGCAAAGGGCTTGTAGTAGAAAGTGAAGATTCTTTGAGCCAAGATGACATGGAGGACATTGATGAACACCTAGCATTTCTTTCCAAGAGATTTGCCAAGCTCAAGTTCAAGAAGAACTTTGGAGCAGCCAAGCCAAATAGAAACATGGTGGATAAATCAAAATTCAAATATTTCAAATATGGCTTGGCAGGGCACTTTGCTAGTGAGTGTAGGAAGTCAGATTCCAGTAAGAAAAAGTTTGAGCCTGTGGATTATAAGCAAAAATACTTTGAGCTGCTCAAACAAAAGGAAAGGGCTTTCATAACACAAGAAAATGACTGGGCAGCAGATGGTCTGGATGAAGATGAGGATGTCAGCTATGTCAATCTAGCCCTAATGGCCAAATCTGATGAAACAGAAACAAGTTCTTCAAGTAATCAGGTAATTACTACAAACCTTCCACATTTATCTAAAACTGAGTGTAATGATGCTATAAATGACATGTCTACTGAGTTATATCATTTGCGTGTTACACTTAAGTCTCTTACTAAAGAAAATTCTAAAATCAAAGAAAACAATTTGTTTTTGAGTGAGAAATAATGTGCTTGAGTATTAGTTCATTGATTTTGAAAAGTTAAGAATTGAGTGTAAGATTGCCAAGGAGGAATTAACTGAGTCCTTGAAGAAAGAAGAAATTTTAAAGAAGCAGCTCGAGCGTGAACAAGAGGTAATTAAGGCATGGAAAACATCCAGGGATGTCCATGCTCAAATCACCAAAGTTCAAGGAATTGAGTTTTTCCGTGATGCAGCCTGGAAAAAGAACAAAGAGAAACTAGAACCAAATTTGGTAGATGGAGTGCTGACAGATGTAGACTCAACGGATGATGAGGATCTTCCGTCGGATAACAAAAAGGGTTATCCGTCGAATGATGAAAATCCTCATTCGTCGGCTGTGAGCAAGCTTATTAGTAAAGAAAACTTGTTAAGCTGAATGAGAAGTATGGGTCTGTTTCCAAGAAATTTGTTTCAGGAGAATCAAGTCAAGTTAAGAAAGGGAAAAAGGCTAATGTTGGTCACATGACTGTCAAACAGTTAAGTGACAGAATTGAAAAGATTGAGGTAAAAACAGAGGCTAAAAAGAAAAACAATAGAAATGGTAAAGTAGGGATTAACAAAAACAATAACTACACACCTGTTAAATATGCTCCTACAAAAATCTGTGTCAAGTGTGGTAGAGTAAATCATTTGTCTGTTAATTGCAAATCTGCCATGCCTACTTCTATGTCTGTGCCACCTCACTTTCCTAACATGAATGCCATGCCCATGCCTATGAATGCTATGTCTAAACAGAATATGAATGCACAGTTTGCTAACATGCCATTTGCACCTAATCCTTATTATGCTGCATTTAGTATGCCATAAATGCCATTTAGCATGCCTTACTGGAATAACATGCTTACTAATAGCATGCCATTTCCTGTTGATTATAATATGCATGATAATTCTGTTGCAATGAATGGTTTCAAAGGCTCTACTCAAATGACCAAGGATGAATCTGATATCCCCAAGTCAAATGAGATAAAGCCTAAGAAACAGAAAAAGAAAGCTAACAAGGCAGGACCCAAGGAAACTTGGGTACCAAAATCAACTTGATTTGATTTTGATGTGTGCAGGGAAACGGAAAGAATTTTTGGTACTTGGATAGTGGTTGTTCAAGACACATGACTGGTGATTCTACCCTGCTCACAGAGTTTAAGGAAAGAGTTGGCCCAAGTATTACTTTTGGAGATGACAGCAAGGGTTATACTGTGGTGTGGCGCCCTCCAAACCCAGGTCAGAAGTTTGGGGTCCACACACACACCTTATTTATAACCTGCTTATAACAATAATAAAGATAATAATAATATGCAGTGACCCTACTTACCAACTACCATGGATCGCAACAGGTTAAAGTATGCACACAAGCCAAACACACTAATATATTACATACCGATCAAGTCTCATCTATTCAAACTCGAAACTGAGTATTAAACATTATTAGAAACTTTTCCAAACTCAAATTATTCCAAAGAAGCCTGCTAGCTTAACTCGATCAACCATAACCCCTAGCTCTCGCGCTGGACTGGGGATCCTCGCTACCAACTGGTTCCTTTTTAACTGAAAAGAATATAAACAACATCACACAAATGAGCTAACTAGCTCAGCAAGTCACAATGACAAAACTGAGAATAATGATCATCAGGTGAATATGGTTATGAAATCAAGTGAACAATGGATTATGGTTTAGAATTGGATATTATACTTTTATTTTAAAAACCAAGGTTAGGTTGCTGATCAGTCACGCACTAACCCCGAGCAAAGCACACAGCATTGCTCTAACTACTGGATCCAAGGCACACATTGGCCTAATTTGACCATTATATGGTCTGACCACGAATCTGGTCCACAATTTTATAAAAACAATCCAATTCTAACATAATAACAGAATAAGCAATAATAGAAATAAACAGAATCATTAACAACATTGGATGCTCCATAATAAAATGGTTTCAGGATTCATGAGAATCAATATGGCTGCTTCAAGGCTTAGTTGTTGGGTAATGAAAGAATTGAATAACAAAGGAATCAGTATTTCAAGGTTTCAAGGATTTTGCCTTTCAAAGCATATGATGCAATGGTTTGAGTGTGTGGCTAATTCGATTCAGTGTTCGGTATTTAGTTTGTATGTATTTGTGGAGTAGTATCGTATATTTGAGGTTCATATTTGGGTATACAATAATCAATGGCTTAGAAAGAATAAGGTTCATGGCTCAAGATCAAAATTGGAATCAGGGTTTAGGTTTATGTGCTTCAAAGCACTTGCAAGATCAACAAAACTATCAAGTACTATAATATCTCGAGAAAGTTCAGAACACTTGCCTGGTGTAAGTCATATGTCATAGCCTATTTGTATATTCGAGGATTCAACTCAACTCAAATAAGAATGTAATAAGTAAATAGTGGATCGACCGTCAGAGAGATCTCGCAAAGTAATATATGTCAAAGGATTCAGAAACAAGGTTCATCTACAGACTTGAGGAGGTAATTTACTGGAAGAAGTTCAAGAAGTTGATCATGCCTCAGTGATATAAATCAAGATCGTGGATTTAATCAAGTGACAGAGATCTCGTCAGAGTATCATTAATTACAAGGATTTAATCTGAAGAAAATCAAAGCGTCAAAGTCAAGACATGAAGAAACGTCACGGAAGTTAGTCACTCATGAACCAGACAGTACATCGAGTGTCAACGTTGAAGTGGCGGAATTGATTCATAATTCTCAGTGATTTTCAGAAGATATTCAGAAGAATGGATGCTGCTCAGGGTTAGTATTAATTCTCTATTAATTAATTAAGTCATATAATTTAATTAAGTAAATAAATTATATCTGCAAAGATTAATTTATTGATTAATTAAATTAATTGATTAATTAATTCAGAATTAATTTTAGGAATTTTCAGAAGTTTAATTGGATTAAATTCAATCTTAAATCAGCAAGACAATTGAAAATGAACTAGCATGACAATCGGGATTGTCATACCGATTGTCATGCCAGTTCAAAAGATTGTCCTACCGATAGTCATGCCAGTTCAAAAGATTGTCCTACCGATAGTCATGCTGGTTCAAACGATTGTCTTGCTAGCTCAAAAGGATATAGTCTCACTGATTGTCATACAAGCTTAAAGGATTGTCATTCCAATTCAATTAATTCGGCTGTTGATAAATAGAAGCAGAAGTCATTCAACTCAAAAACATCTCAATCATACAGAACACATTCAAGAACAAAGAAAAGAAAGCAGCCTCCTTGAAACATTTTATTTTCTTCTCTGCTTACATCAAGATCAAAATTCTAGTTTGTTAATGTTAAATCCAAACCATTAGAATTATTTATCTTGTTCTTGTGTAACAATCTAGCGGATCAAAATCCCTAGAACTTAATCTCAAATCGCGTTTAGCATTTGATTCTAATTATTGCAAAAATAGAAAAAGTTCATGTCGAATTTATTCTAGATTTGTGATAATTGATTTGAGATTAATACCTTGTAATCGATACAGTTGTTGTAACACCTTTCAAGTTTAATAATATTTTTATTTAACTTGAATTTTGTTTCACATTTTTTATTCCGCATTTATTCGATTATTTGGTAACGTTTGTATTCAACCCCCCCTTCTACAAACACATTGGGACCTAACAATTGGTATCAGAGCCTTCTGATTAACGAACAAATCAAGATCCTAGACTTTTGTGATTTTTCAACTCCTTGAATTTTTATTTATTCAAAAATTCATAATGACTTCACATAAAGTTGGAACCGTTAATATTCCACAATTTGATAAAGAGAATTATATCATGTGGAAGAAGAAGATGCTGTTATTTTTACAAGTTGCAAATCCCAAATATTCAAACTTGTTAAAGAAGGGTATAAAAACTCCGATGGTTATTGAACCGGAGGTAATAATAGATGGTGTGGTGACTACTAAAGCTATAACCTATCCAAAAGAGCTCGAAGATTTTACTCCTGCTGAGAAGGAAGAAGCCTCCTTGGATGCCAGCCTTCAATTAATATTAATTGATTCCCTTGATCCCTTGATGAACAGACATGTGATGAACTGTAAAAATTCTAAACACATGTGGGAAACTATTGAGGTAATTAATGAAGGCACAGAGGAAGTTAGGGAGAACAAGTTGGAAATCCTAACCTCTGAATATGAACATTTCAAATCAAATCCAGGAGAAGGAATTACTGAAGTGTTTGAGAGGTACAATGCGTTGATCAATAACCTGAACATCAATGGAAAGTATTATTCAATCAGGGAGGTCAACAAAAAGTTCCTTTTAACACTGCCAGCTCATCTTGAACATAGAATCACTGCCATTAGAGAAGCTAGAGATCTGAGTGAGATTTCTTTGGACAGGCTCTATGGAGTGTTAAAAACCTATGAGTTGGAGCAGATTCAACAGAAGGAAGTCTACGGGAAGGATAGAATGGTCAGCACATCTACTGCACTTGTAGCTGAAGGTCAACAACAACAACAACAATCTCAACAATTAGAAAGAATGGTACAGTTTTCCAAGGGTGAGGAAAATGAGTTAGTAGCAGAATATGATCCTCCTACTACAAATCAATCTAGTGATGATTTTTATTCCTTGGAAGAGCTGGAGCAATTGGAAGACGAATCAATGGCCCAAATTGTCAAGAGATTCTCTAATGTCAGATTCAGGAGGAATCCCAAGCTTAAGTACAAGTCCAACTACAACAAATTCCAGAAAGGTGGATCTTCATCCTCTAACACCAGCAGTGGTGGATACAAAACAGGGTTGGTTGATCGGGGCACCATTAGATGCTATAACTGCAATGAGTTGGGACACTTTGCCACAGAATGTAGGAAGCCAAAGCAAATAAGAAAGAACTCTGAAAGGGCTTATCTGGCAAAGGGAAGAAGCTGGGATGATACTGACAGTGAAGATGAAGAAGAAGGAAATCTTGCTCTTATGGCTATTGATGGAAAAGTTTCATCGTCAAGAATAGAGGTAAAACTTTCTGATGCTGAAATGGTTTGTCATCTAAGAGGTAACTTAGATTGTGCACGTCGTGATAATGAACTGTTAAGTTTACAGATCACAGACCTTGAGAAAGAGGTCAATGAATTAAGACTTGTGCACATTAATCAAGACAAATTAAAAGAACAGGTATCTTTTCTAGAGAATAGAGTTGACTGTTATAGAAAACTCGAAACTATTCTCAAAGACAAGATCACCGGTCTTGAGACTAAGGTTAGAGCCTACTTCAATTCTTGTTCGAAGGCTAAAAAGTTCTACAGTAAGCAAGCTGTTAATCAAACATATGGAATAGGTTATGATTACAATGTTGCTATTGGAGAATTAGGCATAAACTCCCCTCCTCATGTCTGTGCTAAAGGGAGGGAAGTACCACATGTGCTTAAGGCTGTTGATGAACCCCTCTATAAAGCATCAATTGTTGAACCATTTGATGCGAACTCTTCTGTTATTCAAGAAGAAATACGTGCTGAGGATCATGCTTATGAGAAGATTGTTTCCAAGTCAAGTGAGTCGAAAGTTCCAGTCAAAGTTGTGAAAGAAACTGAGACTAACTCAGACACACATGAGTTGGATAACAATAATGCCATGTCTACCATGCATAAATTGCCTGCTGTTAATCACTCTCATAAAGCATGTAGTGTTGCTAATTGTATGTCTTGTGCTTTTAATATGATGTATGCTTATTTTAATGGTAAGCATGTGTCTAATGATAAGATTACTACTCGTCAGCATGTGAATAACAAGAAGCATGATAGGTCTAAGACTGCTAGTCCTTCTAAGGCTAGAAAGGAGACATTTGTGCCTAAGCTTAAACAGAAATTTGTTAAGGCTGTTTACAAGGTCAAATGTTCAGTCATTGAGGATGTTGAGATCGTTAAAATTAAAAATGTTGTTTTGCCTGACAAAGGACAATTCTACAAGTATGCCGGGCCCAACCAAGTTTGGGTTCCGAAGAAGGTCTAATCCATTTGAAGTGCAGGGTATTAAACAGGTGTAACCGGTAGTGTGGATTCTTGACAGTGGATCATCAAGACATATGACCGGAGATAGAGCCCTACTATCAAATGAGGATTGAGAAAGCTGGCCCCCTGGTTACCTTTGGAGATAACAGCAAAGGTTTATCTGAGGGATATAGCTGTTTGCAAGCTGGGAATGTTATTATTGTAATTTTGTATATTGTGCTAGGTTATTATCAGGAAGCAATATCTAACATATAGCACCAGTGACGAGACTTGAGAATATTATGACATATCAGACACCTGCTGCACATTACACTTGGAATTGTACTCTAGTAAGATGTGTACAAGTGTACTCCTGGTTGGTAAGTCAAAAGAGGAAGTCAATGCACCACAGTTCATGGACTTTGCAGCTGCAGATCTATTGGACTATGCAATTTCTTCTTCACAATCTCACTTCAGGTTGGTATGAACTAGTATACTGCTCAAGCAATCGTCAAGGACATGGTATGGCACTCTAACAGAAGTTATAATTTTATATGAATAAGTAGAGTCGTCATATTAATAACTATCTTATCACTAGGCACAATCATATTGTTTTATATGTGCAGTGGTATATTGATTATGCAACATAACAATTAGTATCTAAAGTACTTGACAAGTATCGGTCAATGATATGTTGTTAACATTATGTTGCAGATATTTGTAAGCTTTTGACATGAATGAGAATTACTTAGACTTTACCCTAAGTGATCAATGTTTTATCAAAAACTCATTCATTTTGAAAAACAAAAATTAAACTTCTTTCTACATTAGTGATTTCTTATTTCATGTAAAATCTTTTGAAATCACTATTGTAAATCATTTTCTCTCTATTACCATATGTTCTATGATACAGGTTCAGTCTCCAACGACTTTCTTTCATTGACAGTCATGAGGTTGAAAACCCACAACGTCTATCCCAGACTGTAAAGACAAACACAAAAACAGAACCAACCAACACTCTTTTACCACTAAAAGTAGTATGAATGAGCGTGAGGGAGATAGTGCCTAGTGCACCACATAAGGAAGGTTCTGTAGTCAACCCAGTAGCTCTGTCTCCTACATAGATGAGTAGTATTTAAACCGAGACAACTCCTAGCCCCCATACATCTTCTCAAAAAGATGTAATGGCTGAAAAGGCACAAAAACAGTTACTAGATTCATTCTCTCAACAGGATGAGTCTATTGAATTTTGTCCGATGTAGTGTCACCACTTCAAACATAAACAATTCTTGATGCATAAGGAGATGTTACACACACAAAGGATGAGTTGACGGAAATAAGAGTTTCGACCATTTTAAGGTCAGATTCGATTGTTCAAGGTTCGTTAGTGGACCAATTGCCTTTACAGGTGTTAGGAGAGGATACTGATCCAAAAGCCATATGTCAGTGGTCAGTGTCTACCTCCCCAGGCTTAAATCCCCTGGATGCATCTGCGGATAGTGGATCTGACATAGGTGCAGATCGGCAACTTGTTGACAATGATTCAGATATTACCTGATAAGTCACAAGGAAGTGTCTTCACAGACATTAGAAGGGAACTTTGATCTTTATGCTAAAATCGTTGGATCATTGTTTACCTTCCCAGAATTCAAATCTGGAACCCTAAAAGGGAAACTAGCAACTTGTAGATTATGACTCAGATTTATCTGACGAGTTTAACAAGGATGGGGATTTGTGAACTCCCATTGCACCACCTGTGACCTCCTTTAAGGATGGCTAAGGTGATTTTCCTTGCAGGTACAGCTGGATTATGGAGCTATAAGAGAAGAGTGATACACTTGTGAGAATGAGTGTAAACACGAGTGGAGAGAAGAGTGAAACACATGTGAGGTACACTAAACAGAATCACACACTCACAGTGAGGTAGAAAGAGAAACTACTTGTTATTTCTTTTCCAACCAAGTGAAATATGAGAACTCCTTCAGACGACGGCGTACATTCCTTCTTTAAGGGGGAGATAAAAGCTTAAGAAATAGTTTGGAGGATTCCTCAACTAAGGGGGAGAAATAGCAGGGAGGAAGAAAAAGATCCTAAAAATGTACACTACACCACATCATTGTTATTTCTAACTACGGATCCTATTGTACGGGAGAGGTGGTAAACACAAGGTGATTTCCTAGTAAGGGAAGAAGCAGTTAGGGGAGTACCATTGGTTTTTATCTGCGGATCCTATTGTACGGGAGAGGTGGTAAAATGAAGGTGATCTTCTTTAATCAGTTGATTCTCATAGGGGGAGAAGCAAGAGATATGGGCTTCTCAACAGGAAATGTGGTTGTACAAATGAAGATGGAACTACTTGAAGATATGTTCAGTCTAGAGGAACATCTACTTAGAATCTGGAAAATGTTAAATCTCATCCAGAACTTTTCTGCTATTTACTTTGCATGTATGTTTATATCTTTTTCTTATTTGTTAGTTGAGTTATCCTCTAGGTATTTGTGTGTTATTGTCTAACAAACAAATAGGGGGAGATTGTAAGTCATATGTCATAGCCTATTTGTATATTCGAGGATTCAACTCAACTCAAATAAGAATGTAATAAGTAAATAGTGGATCGACCGTCAGAGAGATCTCGCAAAGTAATATCTGTCAAAGGATTCAGAAACAAGGTTCATCTACAGACTTGAGGAGGTAATTCACTGGAAGAAGTTCAAGAAGTTGATCATGCCTCAGTGATATAAATCAAGATCGTGGATTTAATCAAGTGACAGAGATCTCGTCAGAGTATCATTAATTACAAGGATTTAATCTGAAGAAAATCAAAGCGTCAAAGCCAAGACATGAAGAAACGTCACGGAAGTTAGTCACTCATGAACCAGACAGTACATCGAGTGTCAATGTTGAAGTGGCGGAATTGATTCATAATTCTCAGTGATTTTCAGAAGATATTCAGAAGAATGGATGCTGCTCAGGGTTAGTATTAATTCTCTATTAATTAATTAAGTCATATAATTTAATTAAGTAAATAAATTATATCTGCAAAGATTAATTTATTGATTAATTAAATTAATTGATTAATTAATTCAGAATTAATTTTAGGAATTTTCAGAAGTTTAATTGGATTAAATTCAATCTTAAATCAGCAAGACAATTGAAAATAAACTAGCATGACAATCTGGATTGTCATACCGATTGTCATGCCAGTTCAAAAGATTGTCCTACCGATAGTCATGCCAGTTCAAAAGATTGTCCTACCGATAGTCATGCTGGTTCAAACGATTGTCTTGCTAGCTCAAAAGGATAGTCTCACCGATTGTCATACAAGCTTAAAGGATTGTCATTCCAATTCAATTAATTCGGCTGTTGATAAATAGAAGCAGAAGTCATTCAACTCAAAAACATCTCAATCATACAGAACACATTCAAGAACAAAGAAAAGAAAGCAGCCTCCTTGAAACATTTTATTTTCTTCTCTGCTTACATCAAGATCAAAATTCTAGTTTGTTAATGTTAAATCCAAACCACTAGAATTATTTATCTTGTTCTTGTGTAACAATCTAGCGGATCAAAATCCCTAGAACTTAATCTCAAATCGCGTTTAGCATTTGATTCTAATTATTGCAAAAATAGAAAAAGTTCATGTCGAATTTATTCTAGATTTGTGATAATTGATTTGAGATTAATACCTTGTAATCGATACAGTTGTTGTAACACCTTTCAAGTTTAATAATATTTTTATTTAACTTGAATTTTGTTTCACATTTTTTACTCCGCATTTATTCGATTATTTGGTAACGTTGTATTCAACCCCCCTTCTACAAACACATTGGGACCTAACACGTGGTATTAGCTTACTATCCTGCACTCGCTTCCAATCTCAACCGTCTTACTTCTCAACTACCTGTTTCCCTTTCCTACATCTTGCCTCTTCTGCTAACATATCATAAGCATCTATCAATAATCAACTCATACGATTCTATTCAACACATACTTCTATCTACCCTTCGTTTCACCCAAATCCGATTAACAGATTGAAGGTTACGCAATAATCAAGTAAACACTGAATATATAAACCGATAGTCAATCAGCAAGTCACGTATAACACATAATACATCACGTAATCAATGATATATCATTTATAAAGAAGTCTCGGGTCATAAATAAGCTTTTGGTTACTTAAAGTGATTTTTAAAACATTTTTCGGAATTAAAACGGGTCGTTGGATCAATTTCGGGTAAATAAACAAGGTTCGATTAGCCAATTCTGGTTTAGAATAATATTTTAAAGCTCGAAACTATTTTTCAGATTTTTTTACATCATTTTTAAATAATTAAACCTAATTAAATAATTAATTAAAATCAATTAATAATTAATTAAATCAATTACTCAATTAATTTTTGAATTAATTGACCAATTAATCAATTAAAAATTAACTGAAATTAATTAACTAATTAATTCAGATTTATTTTTAAATTAAAAATAATTTTCGGAATTAAAATACAAATTTTTTTAGAATTTTCAGAAATTAAAATGAATTTTTATAATAAAAATAAATAGGAAATATGATTTTTAAACATTTTTAAAACAGGAATCCAATTTTTGCAAAGTCTGGAAACTTCAGGGACCTAACCTCATCATCTCCAAAAGTACAGGGACCTGTTTGCAATTTTGCAAACTCCCACCGTCGACTCGCCGGAGTGTGGCCGGAGAACACGATTCCGGCCACCTCAGGCCACCAAACTGTCCAGAATTAATCTACAGATTACCAGCAACTTATACATGCAATCAAAATTCAATAATCATCCCTGTCCTGGCCGGAAAATGTCCAAGAACATCGCCGATTTCCGGCGAACATCGTAAAACTTAAAAACACAACTCCCTTCAATTCACTAATCCTCTGTTAACGAGCTATATACCAATCGATTGCAAATTTCATAAGGAACACAATCCACTATAAATCAACAGCTAATAAACCCTGAATCAAAAACCCCCCAAATTTCAATTGAAAACATTCATACGGGTTATAAACCCTAATTTTGAAATTCGAAAATCAAACTCAAATTTTAACATGTTATTGAACTCCAAATCAGATGTATAATATATCAAAATCATCAGGAAAATAAGCTCTACAACATGCAATCATCAAATCATACAAATAACCATCCGAACAAAAATTCATATTTTTAATCAAAATAATTCGAAAATAAATAAAAATATATAAAATCAACCTTTGATTCTGCAGTAAAATAGGTTATGAAATCTGATAGAGCTCTTCAAGACCTTCAAATCTGGTACTCGAGCTTTTCAAACAAAGACCAATAACACCTTCAAAAGTTGGTTTGATTCTTGGAAGAGTTTATGAATATATGATTTTTCTCTGTAAAATTATATAATTATCTGTCTGCAAATGATTTTGATACGAAATAAAATACGGTAAAAGGCTATTTATATTTACGGAAAATTAGTATCCCGTTGGATCATTCCGGATATAAAACAGTACATTTATTTATAAAAACTGATCCAAACGGTATCGGTTTTCGGGATAATTATCCAAATCAGTACAATTTTACTGCGGTCTTGGTCTTAGCGCCTGGTTACACGTACTACGAAGTGATAATTGTGGTATTTTAATAAAAAGCTCCCGTTTATCGAAAATACGAGTTTTATTGATTTACTGAAACGAATATTGTATCAAAAATGTTGCGCCGGGATCCGCGCAGGACAAACCGTACGCGGGATCGAAAAAGTCGAAACATGGAAAATGCTCGGAATATTACAATTAGGTTAGGAAGGGGTTCTCGGAAGAGTTTCGGGTTCCAAAAACATAACAACGGGTGACGTTGGTTGGTTCCCGTTTTTATAAAATAGATTTTAAATACCCGGAAAAAGATTTTATAAATTTCATATGATTCTTACAAATTCATAAATCAACATAAAAATAATTAGGAAGATATGACAATTATCTATATTTTATTTTGGACATATAAAAATTAAAATACTCAATTAATATTATTTTTGAATATCCAAATACAGATAACACTAAACAATTAATTCACAAAATAGATACTGGAAACATATAATAATTATTTAATAGCAAAATAATTACACGATATATCCCGGATATTACATCCTTCCCCCTTAAAAGGATTCTGTCCTCAGAATCTCTTAAGAAAATAAATGAGGGTACTTTTCTCTCATATCACTTTCTAACTCCCAGGTTGACTCTTCAACCTTTAGGTTTCTCCACAATACTCTTACTAACTTTACCACTTTATTTCTCAATACTTTCTCTCTCTCCTCTAGAATCTCTATCGGACTTTCTACATATGACAAATCCGCCTGAAGCTCTATTGGTTCATATTCTATTACATGCCTGGAGTATGGATTGTACTTCTTAAGCATTGATACGTGAAAAACATTGTGAATGTGCTCCATGTGCGGTGGTAACGCCAACTCGTAAGCTACTTTGCCAACGCGCTTTAGGATCTCAAAAGGTCCAACATATCTTGGACTTAACTTCCATTTCTTCCCAAATCTTGTTAGTCCTTTCCACGGTGATACTTTCAGTAATACCAAGCTTCCTTCTTCAAATTCCATGTCTTTCCTTGACTGGTCTGCGTATTTCCTCTGACGATCTTGTGCGGCTATCAATCTCTTCTGGATAATTTCAACAACTTCCTTTATCTGCTGTACCAGTTCAGGTCCAAGTATCTTGCGTTCTCCTACTTCATCCCAATATATTGGAGATCTGTATTTACGTCCATAAAGGGCTTCACAGGGTGGCATACCAATACTGGCGTGATAACTGTTGTTATAAGCAAACTCTACCAGGGGTAAATGCTCGTCCCAATTTCCTTTAAAATCAATAGCACAGACGCGTAACATGTCCTTGATTGTCTGGATCGTTCTTTCACTTTGGCCGTCCGTCTGGGGATGATAGGCCGTACTCATATTCAGTCTTGTTCCCAAACATTCTTGAAAACTCTTCCAAAATCTCTAGTTAAATCTTGGATCTCGATTAGATACGATAGACACTGGAACTCCATGACGAACTACGATTTCCTTCAGGTACATATGGACTAACTTGTCGAGCAAAAATCTTTCATTTATAGGCAGAAAATGAGCTGACTTGGTAAGTCTATCCACTATAACCCAAATGGCATCATGATTAGCCCTTATCCTTGGTAATCCAACTATGAAATCCATGGTAATATATTCCCACTTCCACTCTGGAATCTCCAATGGCTGTAACAATCCACTTGGTCTCTGATGCTCTGCTTTAACTCTTTGACATGTATAACATTCACTAACCCATTCCGCAATTTCCCTCTTCATATCTGGCCACCAATAATTCTCTTTTAAATCTCTGTACATCTTGGTACTTCCTGGATGGATGGAATATCTTGAACTATGTGCCTCTTGTAAAATTTCATTCTTTAACTCCGTTACTGGTGGAATCTAAATTCTAGATGAAAACCTCAGAATACCTTGATCATCCTTTTGTGTGCATAATTCTTCACCTACCAAACGATTTATATCCTGATCCATTACATCTTCCTAACCTTTCTTTATTTTCTCCAATAACTCCGGTTGGAAAGTCATACTGTACACTTTCGCTTCCTCAGGCTTGCAAATTCTAATCTCCAATTTCAATTTCTGAAATTGCTTATATATCTCTTCAGGTACTGACAACTCATTTAATCTTTCCTTCCGACTTAACGCGTCTGCTACAATGTTCGCTTTACCGGGATGATAATTAATCAAGCAGTCGTAATCCTTGATCAATTCTAACCATCTCTTTTACCTCATATTAAGTTCCTTCTGTGTGAATATGTACTTTAAGCTTTTGTGATCCGTGAAAATCTCGCACTTCTCTTCATAAAGGTAATGTCTCCAGATCTTCAAAGCAAACACTATGGCTGCTAGCTCCAAATCATGAGTAGGATACTTCTGTTCGTGTGGTTTCAATTGCCTTGACGCATACGCAATCACCTTGTCATTCTGTATTAGAACACATCCTAATCCTTTGTGAGAAGCATCGCTATAAATTACAAAATTCCCTTGATCGTCTGGAAGTGACAAAACAGGTGCCATGATTAATCGTCGCTTCAACTCCTGAAAACTTTCTTCGCACTTGTCGTTCCATATAAACTTTTCATTCTTCCGTGTAAGCTTTGTCAATGGTGTTGCAATTCTTGAGAAATTCTGGACGAATCGTCGATAATATCCTGCCAATCCCAAGAAACTTCTTACCTCGGTGGGTGTTCTCGGTCTCTCCCAATTCGTAATTGCCTCAATCTTTTCCGTATCCACTTTGATCCATTCATTACTAACTATGTGTCCTAAGAACTGAACTTCCTGTAGCCAAAACTCACACTTCGATAATTTAACATATAACTTCTTTTTCCTTAAAATCTCCAAAGCTGTCCTTAAATGTTCCGCATGATCCTCTTCCATCTTTGAATAGATCAAAATATCGTCTATAAATACAATAACGAACTTGTCCAAATATTCCTTGAAAATTCTATTCATCAGGTCCATAAATGATGTTGGGGCATTGGTCAATCCAAAAGACATTACTAAAAATTCATAATGTCCGTACCTTGTTCGGAAAGCTGTCTTTGGTATATCTTCTGCCTTGATCTTCAGTTGATGATATCCCGATCTTAAATCAATTTTGGAGAAATACTTGGCTCCCTTCAATTGGTCAAACAAATCGTCGATTCTAGGTAACGGATACTTGTTCTTGATTGTAAGCTTATTGAGTTCTCTATAGTCGATGCACGGTCTCATGCTTCCATCTTTCTTCTTGACAAATAATACCGGGGCTCCCCACGGGGATACACTGGGTCTGATTACTCCTTTCTCTAACAACTCCTGCAATTGCTTCGCTAGCTCTTTCATCTCAACATGCGCCATTCTATACGGGGCCTTGGATACTGGTTCTGTTCCAGGTGCTAAGTCGATCGCAAATTCAATTTCTCTATCTGGAGGAAGTCCTGGTAACTCATCGGGAAACACATCTGGAAATTCATTCACTACTGGAATATCTTCAAGTTTTGCTGGCTCCTGATTTCTGTCGATCACATATGCTACGAAATGCTCGCATCCTTGCCGTAATAACTTCTTGGCTTGAATCATTGTTAAGAACTTCTTTACTTGCTTCTGGCCCTTGAACGTTACTATTCTTTCGTCTGGTGTCTTCACCATTACCTTCTTATCTCGACAATCTATCTGGGCATCGTACTTAGATAACCAATCCATTCCTAATATAACATCAAACTCCCCTAAATTAAATGGTATCAAATCTACGTAAAACTTACTACCAGAAATCTCAATCTCACAATTCCCACAAACTTGATTAATAGATACACATTCTTGATTTGCTAATTCCACAGTCATTATTTCATTTAAACACTCAAATAGACAATTTAACTTGCTAACAAAATCTTGTGAAACAAACGATCGGGTTGCTCCCGAATCTATTAACACTTTGGCACATAAAGAATTCACATTAAACATACCTTCCACGACATTCGTATCCTGGTTAGCATCCTTTATAGACATATCAAAAACTCTAGCCCTTGGAGTCTCATTCACTGTTGGGGTAGATCCCATAATCCTTAATGCATTACTGACTGGAGCTGGTGTCTTGCAATCCCTGGCCATATGTCCTGGCTTTCCACATTTGAAGCACGTAAATCCAATGGCTGGAACCTTCACTGCTGGATTCCGGATAGGCTGATCCTTATTTACTGGTTCTCTTGCTGGCTGATTTCGGCACTCCCTTGAATAGTGCCCTTTCTGGTTGCACTTGAAACAAACTACATTCAACTTATTACAAACTCCCCCATGCTTCTTCCCACATACTTGACAATTTGGAAAAGTTAATCTCAATTGATTCGGCTGATTCGTATTAACTGGACGGTTGCCCTGGCCTCCGTCGCTTGCATTTTGTCTCCTGAAATTAAAATTCCTCCCTGGCGGAAACTTGCCCTTCTTAAAATTTGGAAACTTCCCTGGTTGTGAATGGCCCTCATTCCCTTAAAATTTCCTTTTCTTGCTTTCCTTTTCCTTCTGGAATATCTCACTCTCTGTCTCTGCAATCATAGCCTTCTGTACCACTCCTGCATAGGTATCCAATTCAAAAATGGCTACCTTCCCTCTGATCCATGGTTTCAAACCTTGCTGGAATCTTTTAGCCTTCTTCTTGTCAGTGTCCACATACGACGGCACATACCTTGACAATTCCTCAAACTTACTCTCATAATCTGTTACCGACATGTTCCCTTGATTTAATTTTAAAAACTTCAACTCCATTTGATCTTGAACAAACTGAGGAAAATACTTTTCTAAAAACAATTCCTTAAACCTCTCCCAAGTAATAACATCTGTACCTTCCAATGTCTTCACCATCTCCCACCAATAGGTGGCCTCATTCTTCAGATAATAACTTGCAAACTCAACCTTCTGTTCTTCCTTTACTTTTACTAAGGCAAATGCCTTCTCTATTTCCTTTAACCAAACATTTGCTTCAATCGGCTCTAGGGAACCTTTGAATTCTGGTGGGTTTACTGCCTGAAAAGTTTTAAAAGTTACCTGGGGATTGGTCTGTCTTTGTTATTGTTGTGCCAGGTGAACTGTTTGTTGGGCCAAGATTTGAAGAATCTGGGCTATTGCTGGGTCCATGGGTCCTGGGTTCACATTTGGATTTGTATCATCTTGGTTGTTATTGTTGTTGGTTTCTTCATTCTGGGTGTTGGTGCGGGTATTTCTTCTAGGAGGCATTTTTCTGTAAAGAATCAAACAACTTATTTAGCTTTTAAACCAAATTCTTTGTAGAAAAGAAAAGTTTTATAAAACAAAAATATCTACTTTTTGAAAATAGTTATAACTAAGTAAATTGCATGCTTCTTTACAGAATATAAACAGTTATGAAAAACAGGGTACATGGTATCACAAGGGTATAACTGGTGCAATAAATAAGGTAAAGTAAAACATGTGCAATAAAGTAAATGACAGTGCTGGAAAGGAAAAAGGTACTGATATATAGATCAAAAGTTTTAGGTAGCACAAGCGTAAAGACGCTTCGGAAGTAAAAGCAAAAGGGTACAACAACCTACTCACTAGTCAGCATAGCTAGTCTATAAATACAACTCAAAAGTCTACTGATACACACTACACACTACTGTATATACTACATAACCATCACAATACTGCTCAGCATCTCCATCTCTAAAGCTCTGGCTCATGGCAAGTCTGGACCTCCAATCTCCTTAAGCTCCTCTGGAACCCACTTAGCCCACTCCACTAGGAAATCAGGAGTGATGTCCTCATGTGTAGCCTCAGCAATCCTCACAGCAGCTGCTCTACGAAAGGCCTTGATCCTCTCTCTAAGTCGCCTCTCTCCACTCCCAACCTCTCTGGTACGCATGATATGCAATAATCCTGGATCTGACCCTGTAGGAATCGCTGCTCCATAAGGCAAACCTCAAACTGATGATATGGGACAGGATAGGAAGAGAACTGGAAAGGTACTACTGTAACTGAATGACTAGTAAAGCCTGAATCAGCAGGTGGGGGTCCTCTGACAGGTGGCCCCATGCCTGGAGGTGGAATAGCCTGCAATGGTACGGGCTGCAATACAGGTGGAGGTAGTATAGCCAACACTGGTGGAACAACAGGACGTGGATCCGAAGACGACATTCCAACTGAAGGCTCTGAGTGATCAGCTGATATGGGAATGAAAGAGTCGGCCATCGCTGCTATCTGAAATCATATCGTGATATAAGAATCTCGAACCATAACACGAATTATACTAATACCTATTATACCAAAACACTCAACCTCTCGACGTTCTATCTTTCTATTCCTTACTTCTAATCCTAACCCTCTACCCATTCCCGTTAGCCTAGGCTTGTGTCAGTGACTTATAACCTGTAGCTCTGATACCAAACCTGTGGCGCCCTCCAAACCCGGGTCAGAAGTTTGGGGTCCACACACACACCTTATTTATAACCTGCTTATAACAATAATAAAGATAATAATAATATGTAGTGACCCTACTTACCAACTACCATGGATCGCAACAGGTTAAAGTATGCACACAAGCCAAACACACTAATATATTACATACCGATCAAGTCCCATCTATTCAAACTCGAAACTGAGTATTAAACATTATTACAAACTTTTACAAACTCAAATTATTCCAAAGAAGCCTGCTAGCTTAACTCGATCAACCATAACCCCTAGCTCTCGCGCTGGACTGGGGATTCTCGCTACCAACTGGTTCCTTTTTAACTGAAAAGAATATAAACAATATCGCACAAATGAGCTAACTAGCTCAGCAAGTCATAATGACAAAACTGAGAATAATGATCATCAGGTGAATATGGTTATGAAATCAAGTGAACAATGGATTATGGTTTAGAATTGGATATTATACTTTTATTTTAAAAACCAAGGTTAGGCTGCTGATCAGTCACGTACTAACCCCGAGCAAAGCACACAACATTGCTCTAACTACTGGATCCAAGGCACACATTGGCCTAATTTGACCATTATATGGTCTGACCACGAATCTGGTCCACAATTTTATAAAAACAATCCAATTCTAACATAATAACAGAATAAGCAATAATAGAAATAAACAGAATCATTAACAACATTGGATGCTCCATAATGAAATGGTTTCAGGATTTATGAGAATCAATATGGCAGCTTCAAGGCTTAGTTGTTGGGTAATGAAAGAATTGAATAACAAAGGAATCAGTATTTCAAGGTTTCATGGATTTTGCCTTTCAAAGCATAGGATACAATGGTTTGAGTGTGTGGGTAATTCGATTCAGTGTTCGGTATTTAGTTTGTATGTATTTGTGGAGTAGTATCGTATATTTGAGGTTCATATTTGGGTATGCAATAATCAATGGCTTAGAAAGAATAAGGTTCATGGCTCAAGATTAAAACTGGAATCAGGGTTTAGGTTTCTGTGCTTCAAAGCACTTGCAAGATCAACAAAACTATCAAGTACTATAATATCTCGAGAAAGTTCAGAACACTTGCCTGGTATTAGCTTACTATCCTGCACTCGCTTCTAATCTCAATAGTATTACTTCTCAACTACCTGTTTCCCTTTCCTACATCTTACCTCTTCTGCTCACATATCATAAGCATCTATCAATAATCAACTCATACGATTCTATTCAACACATACTTCTATCTACCTTTCGTTTCACCCAAATCTGATTAACGGATTGAAGGTTACGCAATAATCAAGTAAAGACCAAATATATAGACCGATAGTCAATCAGCAATTCACGTATAACACATAATACATCACGTAATCAATGATATATCATTTATAAAGAAGTCTCGGATCATAAATAAGCTTTTGGTTATTTAAAGTGATTTTTAAAACATTTTTCGAAATTAAAACAGGTCGTTGGATCAATTTTGGGTAAATAAACAAGGTTCGATTAGCCAATTCTGGCTTCGAAACAATTTTATAATAATTATCGAGCCTTGAAAATAATTTAGAATAATATTTTAAAGCTCGAAACTATTTTTCGGATTTTTTTACATCATTTTTAAATAATTAAACCTAATTAAATAATTAATTAAAATCAATTAATAATTAATTAAATCAATTAATCAATTAATTTTCGAATTAATTGACCAATTAATCAATTAAAAATTAACTGAAATTAATTAACTAATTAATTCAGATTTATTTTTGAATTAAAAATAATCTTCGGAATTAAAATACAATTTTTTTTAGAATTTTCAGAAATTAAAACGAATTTTTTATAATAAAAATAAATAGGAAATATGATTTTTAAACATTTTTAAAACAGGGATCCAATTTTTGCAAAGTCTGGAAACTTCAGGGACCTAACTTCATCATCTCCAAAATTACAGGGGCCTGTTTGCAATTTTGCAAACTCCCACCGTCGACTCGCCGGAGTGTGGCCGGAGAACACGATTCCGACCACCTCAGGCCACCAAACTATCCAGAATTAATCTACAGGTTACCAGAAACTTATACATGCAATCAAAATTCAATAATTATCCCTATCCTGGCCGGAAAATGGCCAAGAACATCGCCGGTTTCCGGCGAACATCGTAAAACTTAAAAACACAACTCCCTTCAATTCACTAATCCTCTGTTAACGAGCTATATACCAATCGATTGCAAATTTCATAAGGAACACAATCCACTATAAATCAACAGCTAATAACCCTTGAATCAAAAACCCCCCAAATTTCAATTGAAAACATTCATACGGGTTATAAACACTAATTTTGAAATTCGAAAATCAAACTCAAATTTGAACATGTTATTGAACTCCAAATCAGACGTATAATATATCAAAATCATCAGGAAAATAAGCTCTACAACATGCAATCATCAAATCATACAAACAACCATCCGAACAAAAATTCATATTTTTAATCAAAATAATTCGAAAATAAATAAAAATATATAAAATCAACCTTTGATTCTACAGTAAAATAGGTTATGGAATCTGATAGAGCTCTTCAAGACCTTCAAATCTGGTACTCGAGCTTTTCAAACAAAGAACAATAACACCTTCAAAAGTTGGTTTGATTCTTGGAACAGTTTATGAATATATGATTTTTCTCTGTAAAATTATATAATTATTTGTCTGCAAATGATTTTGATACGAAATAAAATACGGTAAAAGGCTATTTATAATTACGGAAAATTAGTATCCCGTTGGATCATTCCGGATATAAAACAATACGTTTATTTATAAAAACTGATCCAAACGGTATCGGTTTTCGGGATAATTATCCAAATCAGTACAATTTGTACTGCGGACTTGGTCTCAGCGCCTGGTTACACGTACTACGAAGTGATAATTTTGGTAGTTTAATAAAAAGCTCCCGTTTATCGAAAATACGAGTTTTATTGATTTACCGAAACGAATATTGTATCGAAATGTTGCTCCGGGACCCGCGCAGGACAAACCGTACGTCGGATCGAAAAAGTCGAAACATGGAAAATGCTCGGAATATTACAATTAGGTTAGGAAGGGGTTCTCGGAAGAGTTTCGGGTTCCAAAAACGTAACAACGGGTGACGTTGGTTGGTTCCCGTTTTTATAAAATAGATTTTAAATACCCGGAAAAAGATTTTATAAATTTCATATGATTCTTATAAATTCATAAATCAACATAAACATAATTAGGAAGATATGACAATTATCTATATTTTTATTTTGGACATATAAAAATTAAAATACTCAATTAATATTATTTTTGAATATCCAAATACAGATAATACTTAACAATTAATTCACAGAATAGATACTGGACACGTATAATAATTATTTAATAGCAAAATAATTACACGATATATCCCGGATATTACATGTGGGATATGGCTTGATTTCAAAGAACAATGTCATCATTGAGGAGGTTGTCTTAGTTGATGGTCTCAAACACAATTTGTTGAGTATCATCCAGCTTTGTGATAAAGGCAACTCAGTAACCTTCAACTCAGAAGCCTGTGTTGTGACTAATAAAAGAAGCAACAAAGTGGTTGTCACTGGTGTGAGAAAAGGAAATATGTTCCTAGCTGATTTCAACTCATCTAATGCAGAATCTGTAACTTGTCTTCTCAGTAAAGCAAGTCAGGATGTAAGTTGGCTATGACACAAGAAGCTATCCTATTTAAACTTCAAGACCATGAATGAGCTAGTAAAGAAAGAACTGGTTAGAGGCATTCCTCTAGTGGAGTTTTCTAAGGATGGACTGTGTGATGCTTGCCAAAAAGGGAAGCAGATTAAAGCATCATTCAGGAAGAAACTTGATTCAACAATTGAAGAACCTTTGCAACTGCTACACATGGACTTATTTGGACCAGTCAATGTGTTGTCTATCTCAAGAAAAAGATTTTGCCTAGTAATTGTAGATGATTTCACAAAGTTCTCTTAGACATATTTCCTAAAGTCTAAAGATGAGGCAAGTGAAATCATCATGAATCACATAAGGCAAGTCAATAATCATCTTGATTTCAAGGTTAGAAGAATCAGGAGTGATAATGGAACTGAGTTCAAGAATTCTGTCATGAGAGCATTTTTTGAGGAAAATGGGATTCTGCATGAGTTTTCAGCAGCAAGAACTCCACAACAGAATGGAGTAGTGGAAAGGAAGAACAGATCACTTATTGAAGCTGCAAGGACAATGCTTGAAGAATCTAAACTGCCAACATATTTCTGGGCTGAAGCTGTAAATACTGCATGCTACACTCAGAATATTTCTCTGGTTAATCAAGCAAGATGCATGACTCCCTATCAATTATTCAAGAACAAGAAGCCAACTCTAAACTTTCTTCATGTCTTTGGCTGTAAATGCTATATTCTGAGAAATCAAACTGACCAAAATGGGAAGTTTGATGCTAAAGCAGATGAAGGAATTTTTGTTGGATATGCTGTTGGTAAAGCATATAGAGTCTACAATCTAAGAACTAACATTGTTGTGGAATCAATACATATTGTGTTTGATGATAAAAAGATCGAAGGACTGCAAGATGGAGATTACCATGAGAGCCTCAAATTCGACAATATAGAGATGGTTTGTGATGACAGTGATGATGAAAGTGATCAAGAAACAGTATCTAAGGATAATGCAGAAAAATCTACTCCAAATGAAGCACAAAACTCAACATCTGTTGAGTTGCATAATGTTTCATCCATCGGGAGGCAATCTGTGTTATCCGTCGGGAGACAACCAGCTTCATCCGTCGGTACTCAAAATTCACCATCCGTCGGATTATCAAGAGGAGCAGGAAGTCAAGATAGATCAGCCACAGAAAGTTCCCCTTTATCAAATCAAAGATCCACAAACTCAGGGGGAGTTTCCAACAATCAAAACTCAATCACACATCAAGACAATAATGAGGCCTCTTTATCTAGAGCTAATCTACCTCAACAAAGAAAATGGACAAAAGATCACCCCTTTGAGCTAATAATTGGTGATGTTTCTTCTAGAGTTCAAACCAGAAGAGCAACTCAAGAAGAATGTCTATACATTAGCTTTCTTTCCAGGGAAGAACCAAAGAAGGTAGAAGAAACTTTGTTGGATCCTGATTGGATTTTAGCTATGCATGAGGAGCTAAACCAATTTAAAAGGAATAATGTATGGAAGCTGGTGCCCAAGCCTAAAGGAAAGAATCCAATAGACACCAAATGGGTATTCAAAAACAAGATGGATGGAAATGGCATAGTAGTCAGGAACAAAACTAGATTGGTTGCTAAGGGCTATTGTCAACAAGAAGGAATAGATTTTGATGAAACATTTGCTCCTGTTGCAAGACTTGAAGCCATCAGAATCTTCTTAGCCTATGCAGCCCATGCCAATTTCAAGGTCTATCAAATGGATGTCAAAAGTGCCTTTCTGAATGGAGATTTGGAGGAGGAAGTCTATCTTCCAGAACATGTCTATTATCTCTTGAAAGCACTCTATGGACTGAAGCAAGCACCTAGATCCTGGTATGACACTTTATCAAAGTTCCTTTTGGAAAATCACTTCACAAGAGGTACTGTAGATAAAACTTTATTTTTCAGAAATGTTAATGGTTCAAGTATACTTGTTCAAATTTATGTAGATGATATTATTTTTCGCTCTACAGATGAGAAACTTTGCAAAAAGTTTTCCAAATTGATGCAAAGTAAGTATGAAATGAGTATGATGGGAGAACTAACTTACTTTCTTGGTTTACAAGTTAAGCAAGTTAGTGATGGAATATTCATTAGTCAAACTAAATACATTTTTGACCTCTTAAAGAAGTTTGATCTAATGGATTGCACATCTGCAAAAACTCCCATGGCCACTGCAACTAAGCTTTAATTAAACACTACTGAAAAGTCTGTGGATATTTCAAGTTATAGGGGAATGGTTGGCTCACTTTTGTACTTAACAGCTAGTAGGCTAGATATAATGTTTGCCACATGTTTATGTGCTAGATTTCAGGCTGATCCTAGAGAATCTCACTTAATAGCTATTAAGAGAATTTTCAGATATCTCAAGGGAACACCAAAACTTGGCATTTGGTACCCTAGAGATTCTGGTTTTGATCTAACTGGTTATTCAGATGCAGATTATGCAGGTTGTAAAATTGATCAAAAAAGTACAACAGGAACCTGTCAATTTCTAGGAAACAAGCTTGTGTCCTGGTTCAGTAAAAAGCAAAATTCAGTTTCTACTTCTTCAGCTGAAGCTGAATATATTGCTGCTGGTAGTTGGTGTGCACAGATATTATGGATGAAAAATCAATTGCTAGACTATGGTTTGTAAGTTGAGAGGATTCCTATTTTCTGTGATAACACAAGTGCAATTGCCATCACTGAAAATCCAGTACAACATTCAAGGACAAAGCACATAGATATCAAGTACCACTTCATAAGGAACATGTAATGAATGCTACTGTGGAGCTACATTTTGTTCCAAGTGAGAAGCAACTTGCAGACAACTTCACCAAACCACTGGATGAATCCACCTTTTCAAGGTTGGTAAGTGAGTTAGGTATGCTGAATTATTCTTAAATCTATATGAGTTAATTTGCAAGTTGAAATGCAGCCAGAAATTTAATTGATTTTTCAGTCTTGGATGAAATTTTGGCTAAGTCAAAATTTACATCTCGACGGATGATCTTTATCCATCGAGTTTGATCATCCGTCGGTATACTATTTGCTAACAAAAATCAATTATTTTTATGGAATATTTTATGACTCGACGGATAACAGTTTATCCTCATCCGTCGAATTGTCTTAATCTCAGCCATTAATTCCATGTACATTATCCATCGAGTATACTTACAGTTCGTAATCATAACACGACGGATAATGGGTGGAATTTTTACAGTTTATTTTTAAAAGGCTATTTTAGGCAATTTTTATTGGTTACTTTATTTTACTTTATTATTTTTAACAGTTATTTTTGAGATAGTATAAAAGCTTATTTCATTTCAATCGCTTTTCTTTTATCATTCTCAATTCAACTCCTCTAATTTCATTCTCTCTCAAAGCACTTACTCTCTTTCTCTTCAAGCTCTTATTCTCTAACAATGGTACATGTTGTAAATATTATGTCTCAAACTGGGTTCATTTATGAGAAGAACAATTTCACTGCACTAGTGAACAAGGGTATTCAGCATTCTGGTGACTATCACAAGATGATGGACTTTGTGAAGAATTGCAAGCTCAACTATGCCATGCTGGAATCACCCACAATCTTCTGTGAAGTTGTTGAAGAGATGTGGACCACTGCTACCTACAACTCAACAGATAAGACAATCACAATCACCATTAAAGGTAAAGAGTTCTGTATCAATAGTGATGTTATAAAAGCATATTTCAAGATTCCTGATAACACTGTGACCTCACCACACCCTGACACTGAGATAATCAATATGCTTAATTCCATGAACTATGCTCTTTCTACTTCTAAGTTAAGTGACATTAGGAGAATGGGTCTTAGGAAAAAATGGAGTTTTATGTGTGATGTTGTGATAAAGGTCTTTTCAGGTAAAGTCGGTAATTTTAATTCAATCAATATCTCAATGCTAAACATGCTCTACATGCTAGTTACAGAAAAATTCTATAATTTCAGTGATCTTGTCTTATTTGAGTTAGGTTTTAAATTAGGAGAGTTAAATAAAAGAGGTAAAAATGTGTATTATGCTAGATTCTTTATGATGTTAGCTTAATACCTATGTGAAGAGATTGTGCTTGAGAACCCAAACAACAAATTAGATTGTTGGGTTCAAGAGAGAAGGCTCATTGCAGATTTGAACAGGGCCAAACATCACAAGGATGTGCCATTGTTCTATTTTCCTGTAATGCTAGCACCTTAGGTAAGTGAGTTAAGTTCATCTATCCCTACCACTACTCCAACCTCAATAATTTCTTTGAGTTCCAGTATGGCTATGGCAACTGTGTCAATGACCAAACAGTTGCCTACCCAAGCTACCAAAACTGCAAAAATTTTCAAACCCAAATGAAAGAAAGCCCCCTCTGGTATCTCCCAAAAGATGCCAGTTGAAAAATCCTTTAAAACTAAAGAGGGGAGTGTGAAGGAGGGCAAGATAGGTGAGGGAAGGGGTGAACATAAAAGAATCCCCAAGAATAAGGTTGGAGAGTTGAGTGGATCCCAGCCTAGCCACACTGCAGTTTCCCAACAAACTGCAGTGCTTAAAAAGGATAAAAGCTCATTTCTAGCTGCATCCTCCCAAAAGGATGTAGTTATTGAAAAAAGCTCTCAACCAAAAGCACAGGCCAAGAGAGTTAGGGACACAAGCTCACCCCAAACTTATGCCAGAAAGAAGAAGCTTAAATCCCTTGGGGATGCACGGGGTACACACACTGTGCAAACTGGTGCAAAAGACACAGTCACTGCACCTTCACAAATTCAGTTTGATGTGGCTCCAATAAATGTGGAGTCACAGCCAAAATCTCTAGTTATAGAAGCACCTCAAACACCAAACTCACCAACAAATTCTCTGGATGTGGATATGATAAACACATCAATCCCTGATTCCCCTTCTTTAACTCTGTTGGGGAAGCCAAAATCTAGTGCAAGTGAGCATCATCTTTGTAACACCCCAAATCCGGGGTCAAGATTTGGTGTCACTAAACAATCTTTATATAAAATAAAAGAATAATCAATTAACCCCTTGAATCCGGATCATTTACAGGTTATGGTATGAAACAAAAATCTAACCCTTTACAACTTACAATAACTAAAATACAAGTATAGATACCTTTGAACTAATGCTCTGGTCACATTCTTCTAACACCTTCAACCTCTTGCAGCGGAAATTTCTCTAACTTCTGTTGTCTATCAAAGCTATTCATTTTTTTATCCTTATCTGTTTCTGGCAGAAATAAGAATTTACAAAGCAAGAGTGAGCCAAAAATGCCCAGCAAGTATATATTTTGAGTTTCAACATTAATATCAAAGAAAAACTTCCAGACAAAATCTCTGAAATATTTTGAAGGGCGAAACACGAAATCATTTAAAGGATATACTTTAACAACTTAAAATCAATTTGATTTGCATTGCTATAAATCACATAGGGAATAACGACATTTTTATAAGAGCTTCAGAGATCGCGTATTTTCAAAATAGCTCTTGGTAACACTTCATACTTGAGCAACGAATGCAATAACTAATTATAAAATGACGTTCAAGATATTCCTAACTATTCAGTATCCATCATTATCGACTAAGTTTTCATAAACTTAGCCTGCTAAACCAGCCTGATAAGGATGGGTTGAATAATTAAGAAGATCTCAATTCATTCAAGATTCTAATTATCACTGCGCAACTAATGCTGCAGCAACAATCTGAACCTCAAATTTATTTAGAAACACCGTAATTTTCCGAAACTGAGTACTAAGAAAGAATAACTTTAATCCATAATCACATTTTTTTTCGAGAAGGAATGTCATTAATGGCGATCAACAATAAATTAGACTGGACACTAGTTCACACTTATATCCTGCTGATCAGTCAGGATACAGTGCAGATCTATACCTACCTGTATAGATCCAGTCGGGTCCCCAGGTACTACGGCCCATCTCAAGGCACCGATCATGTTTCGGTCCTTAGGATTAAGTAAAACTTAATCCCCAAAGTATCACTATCCAGCCCGTAGAGTGTTTTAATGTCAAACCATTTTGAAGTCAAAACTTCCCAATTCAGGGTTCGCAAATAACCCGAAAGAATGGGTATTTGCTCATGAGAGCAATCGAATTACAGGAACAAGAATAAATGAACAAGCATAATATGAGTAATTGCAGCGAAATGTAAAACATTTAACTATTCTGAACTTAGAATAGGATCGAAGAAATAATTGCAGTAATTTAAAAGAAACTTCAAGAATACTTGTAGTATTTAAAAGAAATCAAGAATACTTGCCTCAATAAACTTCAATCGCTATTACTAGTTGACTTCGATTCGACGTGATCATTTGGCTTTATCGTCAAACTACTATTCCATTTTGGATTCGATCCCGACATTCAGACCCTTTGGTTGGAAATTCGTTGATCTCGACGTCTAATCACTAGATCGTTCCTAGTCTGATGTCATGTCTCGGGTCTTCTGTCTAAACCTACAGGGTTAAAATACCCTAATTCAGATAACCGCTTAAGCTTAACATCAATTCGTCACCCCATTCTACCCATACGATTTCATAACCAAATTCATATTTATATGTATTATCGAAATACACATAACAATTATGGTTCACATCTTCGAAACTCGGTTCGGTATTTATTTTCAGAAAATACGTATATTTGTTTCCTCAAAATTAGGGTAATCGATTATTTATAAATTATTTTGTGTCACTCGCAATTAAGTTTATACAATATAATCGTATATGGTTATTCGCCGTCTCCAATAATTATAGGTTACGTTCCTGTATTTTCAGAATTATTTTCCCGAAAATCGGGCAGCGTCTCCTTTATTTATCGACCTACCCGTCGAATCAGTTCGACGTCAATCACAATCAACAACAACAGGCAATCCAATCCACAATCCGATTTTCAATCCCAAGTACCGATATAAATTTAATTATTATTTACTGTTATTCGTATCTTATTTTTTATTTTATTTCGAAATTAATTTCACGAACTAATTTTATTTCATTTATAAATGTAGGACTCAGATAAAAATCATCATCGCCCACCGTCGGCTCGCCAAGGCTCATCGCCGATGACGGTAAAATTCGTGGGTACCTAATAAACTCAGGTGTCCGACATAAATTCTACCGATATATCGTAACAATTTCCGCACAAAATATATTTTATTTTCACTAACCAATCAATTAATTTCCTGCAGAATTTAGGTAAATAATTAAAAGAACCCAAACCAAACACGCGCATACAACAGGCAACAGTCGGAAAACATCACGCCGCCAAGCCTCGCCGGATTCCGGGAGGCGGCAACGACCACAACAACCCAGATAAACGAAACCCACATAAATATATATATACACATCGTACATATATATAATTATACAGAACGGACTGATGCAACAGTGGTGGCCGGAGAAAGAAAACGGTGAATAGACTTACCAAATCACAGGGGAAAAGGCCGACAAAAGAGGAACGAAGAAAGGAATGAACAGAAGAAAGAAATAAGAGAAAGAAATCAAAAGGGAGAAAGAAAATAGGGAGAGATCGAGAAAAGACGAGAGAGAGAGAGAGAGGATCAGGAGAGACAAGAGAGATTTGAGGAGAGAATTAGAGAGAGACCTGGGCCGAAGAGATAAAAGAAAACGGGTTGAACCCTGTTAGTCTCTTAACAATATAGCAAGAATTACAGAAGGGGGGTTGAATGGAATTCTTGAACCTTTTTCTTGAAATAAAAATGTTCAACTCGAATATAGATATAATGTTTTGATTAGCTTAATGCGGAATAGAAACTTAATTGAATCAAAATATAAGTAATTAAAAACAAGAGTCTTTAGAAACTTTCTGGTGGATTTAAACAATTCCACCAGATATATATATAATATATCGAGAGGACTCTGTGTGCAGGAATGCTCACAGCTGCTTACAAATGGAACTACTGAGAATACAGGAAATGCTAAAGATTCTGCTTACAAAGATTTCTCTGTTTTTGTGTTTCTCAGCTATCTCAGTTATTTTTCTATTTGCTACACTCTTGGTTTATATAATACCAAGATTACAAAGTCAAAAAGACTGAACAAATATAAAAACGATCAGTCTTAAGCTTTGCTGCTTTTCGTCATCTATTACCTAGTTAATGGGCTTCCACAGTGTGTTTGTATACATCTCGACGGATGTGTGTCAGCTTTCACTGTTCACCTGCTGTTTGAATTCTTCATATGATCATCCGTCGACTTTCAGAACATCTGTTGATGGTTTAATTGATCATCCGTCGACTGTTATATTAAACATCCGTTGATAGTCATTTGATCATCCGTCGATGGCTTTGTTAATCATCCGTCGGTAGCTATTTTGGCACTTGACTCTATTTCACTTATACAGAATTACAAGACATCATTTATGTACAATTAATCAACATATTCTTCATATCTAGTTAAAGTCAACATGACTTATATGCTACTACAGATTCTATATAAAGGTGCATACATAACTGTGCTACAGACTTATAATTACAAAAGCTACTCACTCGATGGATAATAAGTTAATCATCCGTCGGGACTATAATGAGTTATCCGTCGGGACTGTAATTCTTATCCGTCGAGTGCTACATAATTTCACTAAGTAAAATCTACTTAGATGTTTTGTTTATGTAATCATCAAGTACACAACATATGCACAACAATCTCCCCCAATTTATGTCTACTGGAATTCTAGCCATAAATTAAGAGATACTTGATGATAACAAAACATCCTGAACATACATCTTTAAAGATAAGTAGATATAACTGAAAGTGCTTCAATTAATTAAAATGTACAAGGTTTGGCTCACAGTCAATTCAAGATGCTCCTCTAGCCTGAGCAGATTTTTCTAGTTCCTTGAAGGTATGGATCTTCTTCCAAGCTTTCTGTTATTTTCCTCAATTTGATTCTGGAGCTGCCTGTGGAATTCCAGTTCATCAGATTCTAAGAGATCTAGCTTTTCTTGCATTTCCAAGAGAGTCTCATTGCTAGAGATACTCAGTTGGTCTTCTAATCTGAAGAATCTTCTCACACCCTTGTCATCCATGAACTCCATCAGCCAGTAGGGCCTTAGATGCACTCTTCTCCCTGTGTATGGGATGATTAGAGTCTTAGGGAGTGCATCTTTAGCTCTAACACTCCTCAGCTCTTCAATCTTCTTCAATATTAGTCTTCTTGCAGTTACATTGAACCCAAAGTTTTTCTTGAAGGATGAATAGACTTTAATCAGCACAGCTTGGCTTTCTTGAAGAATCCTGTGAAGTGGCCACTGAATCTCCCTTCCTCCTTTGTACTTGAACACCAACCTTTCAGGTAGGTTTCTGTATGCATCAATTGCCCTTACTTCATCCAGTTCATCCAGATAAAGATTTAGATCTGAAAATTCTTTGATGTCACACAAGTACAAGTAGTCTCCCCTGTTGACCTTGGGTTGAGCTTTAACTACTGACTTGGATTTGAGAGGTGACAACTTCACTTTCTTGACTGTACTTGACTTTGTCCTTTTTGGCTTGCTAAGGATTGGTAAGTTGAAGTCAGGAATTTATATGTTATCCCACTCTATTGGCTCATCCTTTGACACAATAGGTTCACCATGTATGTTCCTGTAGGGATCCACCACCCTTATGTCTTCAAATATCACAGAGGGCTTTGATGCTTGAGTTGTAGCTGGTGTGGATTCCTTAGGAATTTGATCTTCCAATTCCTTGTCAACAACATCCAGTTTCCTTTTTGTTCTTCTAGCCAATTCTTTCTTCCTTGGGGATTTTTTCTGTTGTTCAATTTTCTTCTTTGATTCAGCAGCTTCAGATGGTTGAGAGGGAATTTGTTGAGAAGAGTTTACAGCCTGTAGCTTGGCCAAGATAGCAATCTATTCTTTCTTTTGTTTAGACTTCTTTGCATGTAGAGCAGCTTGCCTCTTTTCCTGCTTTAAATCTGGCTTTTTCTTCTTTCTTTGCTTGAGCAAATTGTGGATGTCCACCTACCACACAAATTTCCTTTCCATTTCTGAATATCTTAGCAATTCACCTTTTTGAAGCTGAATCAGCTGGATCTTTATAGAAGACAATAGATCTTGACATAAGCTTCTTTTCATCAGGCTTGGGTGTCTCATACACAGTATCCATAGGGTTCTTCCAAGATGATTTTGGATAATTTTCCCTTGGTTTTAGAATTGTTTCAGCCTTTGGAGACTTGATGCAGGAAGATTGTCCTCTTTCCAGATAATTCATGCTCATCTCATTCACACTGATTGGCTTAACATGAGAGTGATGGATAGCTGACTTAACTGGCTCCTTGAAAAGTTCAAACTTTTTCTGTATCTCCTCATCAATCTTATCCCAGTTGATCAAACTCAACTTTCCTTTTTCAGCAACTGTCAAATTTGTTGTTGCTGCTTTAATTAGATCTATACCATCTGCAACTGTTGGCTTGGAGACAGTAATTGAAGGTACAATTACTTTGCTGATTTGCACTTGAAGTTTCTCCCCCTCAGTTGGTCCTTTCTCCTCCTTACTTGATTCTCTCTCCCCCTTTTTGTTATCATCAAGTTGAGGAGTTAGGCCTTGTGCTTTAGCCAGTTGCATAAGAAGATTTGTCTGAGTCTGTTGATTTTGAAGAAGGATAGCCACTGAATTCTCAATAACTTGAACTCTGTCTTCAGTTTGGCCAGCTTCTTTTCAGAATCTGATTCTCTCCTCAATCTCAGTAATAGATTTTGCATGGTACCATATGGCATTACTGAATCCAGCTTCTCAGAATTATAAGTCTTCAAGTCAGCTATGTCCCTTTTTATTTCATCTACACTCAGATTCTGTCTGACTTGCTGGAGCTTCATTAGATGTAAAGACTCTAGGTGAGCTAGAAGAACAGTCTTGGTGCCAGCATTGGAGCTCTTCTGAATGGCCTGTTGAATAGATATAATTTGTTTGACCAAGGATACATTGAATTGTCCAGGAGTAGATTCCTTAGTCAAAGCCCATTCAGGTAGATCAGGAATAGAACTTGGGCCTTCATCTCCCCCTAAGTTCATGCTTCTATCAAATTAAATAGAGTCATCATCATTAGAATTTACTCCAAATTCTTCAGATGGCTCACCAGCTTGAGAAGGCATCCTATTGACAGCAGCCTTATCTCTTTGAAGAGATTCTGAGGTGTGTACTAAATTCAAAGTCTGTTCTGCCTCCACATTGCCCTGAGCAGCCAACAATTGATAGGCTGACAGAGGATGAGTAAAAGTGTCAGCATCCAAGAAAATGTTATCAATTTCAGCTTTGTAATTTTGCTGAAATTATCTTCCCTTTTCAGCATCATCCGCAATCATTCACTCACTAGCAATAGCTAGATCCACCCTTATTTCTCCTGTACCTGCCTTTCTCTCATAATCTCTCTTTTGTTACATCAGGGTCTCACCCTGGCTCCCCACCCTCACACCCTCACCTTCACCTACTAAGTTGGGACTCCTCTCACTCACTTTTGCTAATCCTGAATAAATGGATTGCTGAGATTCACTCTTTTCCTCTCCTTTTGCTTGGGAGCAACCCAGCCTCTCACTCAATGCACTCTCCTCTCTCAGTCCTAAGAGTGACTGTATTACCACTAAATCTTCTACACTAGAAATAATTGATGTTTGAAGTTGTGCAGAGACACTCGACGGATAAGTGATATCCATCGGGTGAGTGGTAAAGCTATCCGACGGATAACTGCTGTTAAGCTTATCCGTCGGGATACAATCACTACTCGATGGATGAGCAATATCCATCGAGAGAGTAGGAATGAATGAGGTGGGAAGAGAAACTATTGTTGACTCTGTGTTGATTGAAGTTATTTGAGGCACAGATGTCACAATAGTATCTGAAAGAATTGGCAAGTGAGCCAATCATCTAAAAGATGATGCTCACTTGCACTAGATTTTGGCTTCCTCAACAGAGTTAAATAAGGGGAATCAGGAATTAAAGTGTTTATCATATCCACTTCCAGAGAGTTTGTTGGTGAGTATGGTGGTTCAGAGGCTTCTATTATAAGAGATTTTGGCTGTGACTCCACATTTATTGGAGCCACATCAAACTGAATTTGAGAAAGTGCAGGGACTATGTCTTTAGCACCAATTTACACTGTGTGTGTGCCCTATGCATCCCCAGTGGTTTTGGATTTCTTCTTTCTTGTGTAAGTTTGGGGTGAGCTTGTGTCCCTACCCTTTTGGCCTGTGCTCTTGGCTGAGAGCTTTGTTCATTAGCCACATCCTTTTGGGAGGATGTAGGTAGAAGTGAGCTTTTGTCCTTTTTAAGCACTGCAGTTTGTTGGGAAACTGCAGTGTGGCTAGGCTGGGATTCACTCAACTCTCCAACCTTATCCTTGGGGTTTCTTTGATGTTCACCCCTTCCCTCACCTAACTGACCCTCCTTCACACTCCCCTCTTTGGCTTTGGTGGATTTTTCAACTGGTACCTTTTGAGAGATACCAGAGGGGGTTTTCTTTGACTTGGATTTAGAAATTACAGTTGTTTTGGCAGCTTTGGTAGGCAACTGTTTGGTCATTGTCACAGTTTCCATAGCTACTCCTAAACTCAAAGAAATTGAGGAGATTGGAATAGTTGAGGGTATGGATGAACTTACCTCACTTACCTGAGGTGTCTGCATTACAGGAAAGTAGAACATTGGCACATCCCTATGATGGTTGGCTCTGTTCAAATCTGCAATGATTCTTCTCTCTTGAACCCAACAAGCCAATTTGTTGTTTGGGTTCTCAAGTACAATCTCTTGACAAAGATGGTTAGCCAATAGCATGAAAAATCTAGCATAATATACATTCTTTCCCCTTTTGCCTAACTCACCTAGTTTAAAACCTAACTCATACAAGACAAGGTCACTGAAATTGTAAAATTTATCTATAACTAGCATGTATAGCATGTTAAGCATGGAAATGTTCACAGAATCAAAATTATTGATTTTTCCAGAGAAAACTTTAGTCACAACATCACACATGAAACTCCATTCCTTCCTAAGACCTAATCTTCTAATATCACTTAGCTTAGTAGTAGGAAGTGCATATTGAATGGAATTAAGCATATTGATAATATCAGTGTCATTGTGTGGTGAAGTTACATTATCATCAGGAATTTTGAAACATGCTTTTATCACATCACTATTGATACATAACTCATTACCTTTGATAGTTAGAGTGATGGTTTTGTCAGTAGAGTTGTAGATTGCAGTGGTCCACATCTCTTCAACAACTTCACAGAAAATTGTGGGTGATTCAAGCATGGCATAACTTAACTTGCAGTTCTTCACAAAGTCCATCATCTTGTGATAGTCTTCTGATTGCTGAATACCCTTATTGACCAAAGTAGTGAAGTTGTTCTTCTCATAAATGAACCCAGTTTGAGACATAATCTTTAATACAGGTGCCATTATTAGAGAATGAAAGCTTGAAGAGAAAGAGAATATTTGCTTGAGAGAGAATGAAGTAAAAGCAGTTGAATTTGAGAATGATAAAAGAAAATAATTGGAATGAAATAAGCTTTTATAATGTCTCAAAAACAACGTATAAAAATAATAAATAAGAGTAAATTAACCAGTAGAAATTGCCTAAAATAGCCGTTTAAAAATAAACTGTAAAAATTCCACCCATTATTCGTCGTGTAATGCTTACAAACTGTAAGTATACTCGATGGATAATGTTCAGGGAATTAACGGTTAAGATTTAGACAATTTGACGGATGAGAATAAACTGATATCCGTCGAGTTTTAAAAGATTCCAGAAAAATAATTGATTTTTTTTTTGCAAATAGTATATCGACGGATGACTTAACTCGATGGATAGTAGTCATCCGTCGAGATGCAAATTTTGACTTAGCCAAAATTTCATCCAAGACTAAAAAAATAGCTAAATTTCTGGCTACATTTCAACTTGCAGAATAACTCAGATAAATTTAGGAGTAATTAAGCATACCTAACTCACTTGCCAACCTTGAAAAGGTGGATTCATCCAGTGGCTTGGTAAAGATATCTGTAAGTTGCTTCTCACTTGGAACAAAATGTAACTCTACAGTACCATTCATTACATGTTCCCTTATGAAATGGTACTTGATGTCTATGTGCTTTGTCCTTGAATGTTGCACTGGATTTTCAGTGATGGCAATTGCAATTGTGTTATCACAGAAAATAGGAATCCTCTCAACTTGCAAACCATAGTCTAGCAATTGATTTTTCATCCATAAAATCTGTGCACAGCAACTGCCAGCAGCAATATATTCAACTTCAGCTGTAGAAGTAGAAACTGAATTTTGCTTTTTACTAAACCAGGACACAAGCTTATTTCCTAGAAATTGACAAGTTCCTGTTGTGCTCTTTCTGTCAATTCTGCAACCTGCATAACCTGCATCCGAATAACCAGTTAGATCAAAACCAGAATCTCTAGGATACCAAATGCCAAGTTTTGGTATTCCCTTGAGATATCTGAAAATTCTCTTAATAGCTATCAAGTGAGATTCTCTAGGATCAGCCTGAAATCTAGCACATAAACATGTAGCAAACATTATATCTGGCCTACTAGCTGTTAAGTACAGAAGTAAGCCAACCATGCCTCTATAGCTTGAAATATCCACAGACTTTTCAGTAGTGTTTAATTCAAGCTTAGTTGCAGTGGCCATGGGAGTTTTTGCAGATGTGCAATCCATTAGACTTCTTTAAAAGGTCAAAAATATATTTAGTTTGACTAATGAATATTCCATCACTAATTTGTTTAACTTGTAAACCAAGAAAGTAAGTTAGTTCTCTCATCATACTCAGTTCATACTTACTTTGCATCAGTTTGGCAAACTTTTTACAAAGTTTCTCATCTGTAGAGCCAAAAATAATATCATCTACATAAATTTGAACAAGTATGCTAGAGCCATTAACATTTATGAAAAATAAAGTTTTATCTATAGTACCTCTTGTGAAGTGATTTTCAAAAAGGAACTTTGATAAAGTATCATACCAGGCTCTAGGTGCTTGCTTCAGTCCATAAAGTGCTTTCGGTAGATAATAGACATACTCTGGAAAATTTGGATCTTCAAAGCCAGGAGGTTGACTAACATACACTTCTTCCTCCAAATCTCCATTCAGAAAGGCACTTTTGACATCCATTTGATAGACCTTGAAATTGGCATGGGCTGCATAGGCTAAGAAGATTCTGATGGCTTCAAGTCTTGCAACGGGAGCAAATGTTTCATCAAAATCTATTCCTTCTTGCTGGCAATAGCCTTTAGCAACCAATCTGGCTTTGTTCCTTACTACTATGCCATTTTCATCCATCTTGTTTCTGAATACCCATTTGGTGTCTATTGGATTCTTACTACTATGCCATTTTCCTTTCCTTCTGTTTGAGTAGATCAAAGTATTTTTGCTTATAATCCACAGACTCAAATCTTTTCTTACTGGAATCTGACTTTCTACACTCATTTACAAAATGCCCTGCCAAGCCACATTTGAAACACTTGAATTTTGATTTATCCACTATGTTTCTATTTGGCTTGGCAGCTCCAAAGTTCTTCTTGAACTTGAGCTTGGCAAATCTTCTTGAAAGGAATGCTAGGTGCTCATCAATGTCCTCCATGTCATCTTGGCTCAATGAATCTTCACTTTCTGCAGCTAGCCTTTTACCCTTGCTTTCACAGGCCTTTGAAGTTGATTCCACAGCTTCCATCTTCACTTCCTTCTCCTTTTCCAGTTCAGCCACTAGTGCAATGGATCCTCCTTTCTTCTTTCCTCTCTCCATTCTTTCATCCTGCTCTATCTCAAGCTCATAGGTCTTCAGAATGCCATACAGTCTCTCCAAAGTAAACTCCTTATAATCTTGTGAGTTTCTCAATGAGACTGTCATTGGTTTCCATTCCTTTGGAAGAGATCTGAGAAATTTCAGATTGGAGTCTTTAGTCTGATAGACTCTTCCATGCAACTTAAGAGCATTTAGTAGTTTTTGGAATCTACTATAAATGTCAGTGAGTGACTCACTTTCTTCATTGTGAAAATGCTCATATTGCTGAATCAGGAGCTGTATTTTATTTTCTCTTACTTGCTCAGTGCCATCACAAATTATCTGTATTGTGTCCCAAACTTCCTTGGAAGTTTTGCAGTTTATAATGTTATCAAACATGTCTGCATCAACTCCATTGAACAGAATGTTCATGTCCTTTTTATCTTTCCTGACTTGTTCAATGTCAGGATCAGACCATTCATGCCTTGGCTTTGGAACAGATGGCTCGTTTCCTGTTGCAGCTCTCATTGGAACATGAGGGCCTCTTTCTATGCAATCCACATAGGCCTCATCTTGAGAAAGCATATAAAGATGCATCTTTACCTTCCAATGATGGTAATTATCTTTATCAAGAAAAGGAATCTTGACTCCAACATCTTTCTTGTTCATCTTGCAGAATTGTTTTGATCTTTAAACTCTTTGTAAATTAAGAGCTTGCTCTGATACCAATTGTTAGTCCCTTAACAATATAGCAAGAATTACAGAAGGGGGTTGAATGGAATTCTTGAACCTTTTTCTCGAAATAAAAATGTTAAACTCGAATATAGATATAATATTTTGATTAGCACAATGCGGAATAGAAACTTAATTGAATCAAAACATAAGTAATTAAAAACAAGAGTCTTTAAAAACTTTCTGGTGGATTTAAACAATTCCACCAGAGATAGATATAATATATCGAGAGGACTCTGTGTGCAGGAATGCTCACAGCTGCTTACAAATGGAACTACTGAGAATACAGGAAATGCTAAAGAATCTGCTTACAAAGATTTCTTTGTTTTTCTGTTTCTCAGCTATCTCAGTTATTTTTCTATTTGCTACACTCTTGGTTTATATAATACCAAGATTACAAAGTCAAAAAGACTGAACAAATATAAAAACTATAAGTCTTAAGCTTTGCTGCTTTTCGTCCTCTATTACCCAGTTAATGGGCTTCCACAGTGTGTTTGTATACATCTCGACGGCTGTGTGTCAGCTTTCACTGTTCAACTGCTGTTTGAATTCTTCATATGATCATCCGTCGACTTTCAGAACATCCGTTGATGGTTTAATTGATCATCCGTCGACTGCTATATTAAACATCCGTTGATAGTCATTTGATCATCCGTCGATGGCTTTGTTAATCATCCGTCGGTAGCTATTTTGGCACTTGACTCTATTTCACTTATGCAGAATTACAAGACATCATTTATGTACAATTAATCAACCTATTCTGCATATCTAGTTAAAGTCAACATGACTTATATGCTACTACAGATTCTATACAAAGGTGCATACATAACTGTGCTACAGACTTATAATTACATAAGCTACTCACTCGATGGATAATAAGTTAATCATCCGTCGGGACTATAATGAGTTATCCGTCGGGACTGTAATTCTTATCTGTCGAGTGCTACATAATTTCACTAAGTAAAATCTACTTAGATGTTTTGTTTATGTAATCATCAAGTACACAACATATGCACAACAAACCCGATTTAATCCTGTGCCCCTTTTTCCCTCGTTTTATTTTAGTATTTTATTACGATAGTTCTGATTTCAGACACCGAAATTTCAAAATTTAATGAGCGTTTAACAAGTAAAATCACTTAAAGATTCTCAGAAATAATTTTTAAAATCTCGGAATAATTAGAGGTTATCAAAATAATGTTTTCAGAATTTCTAGATCATTTTTGAAACGTAAATCAGACCCGCATTTATCATTTAACGAATGCACTTGCAGTTAAATAAAAGCCAGAAAATTTCCGAAATAATTTTAAAGTTCTCGAAATATTCAAAAGTTAATAAAATAAAAGTTTCATGATTTTTGAAATATTTTGGAATTAAATACTGATTTTACGATTTAATAAAATCAGAAAATCATTTAAGGATAAATAATTAATGAAATATTGATTTCTAAATTTTATAAAATCCTAAAAATAATAAATAAAATTATAAAATGACAAAAAATAATTTTAGGAGCAATTTTAGCATTTATGAGCATCAATATTTAATTAAAATCATTTTAAACAAATTAAATTCATACAGTTCAATAATTAATTATAAAATTAATCTTCGCGTCCAACCAATCACAAATAATTTATATCATAATGACACATAGCTGACAGAACCATCACCTATTTTATTGGTTTAATAATTCAATAATTACATTTAAAGATCGGATCTGAAAATAGGTTACTTAGCCGCTAAGTAACTAAAAAGACGATACAATTTTAATATCAGAATTGGATAATTATCAAAACAAAGCTCCCTATAAAATACTTTATACGAAATTAAGGTGATAATGTCTCGCCTTTTGAGAATATGGATTCTTATCGATATATAAAATAATTTGCGTATCGAAAATTTCACACTGGGACTCGTACAGGCCAAACCGTACCCCGGATCGAGAAAGTCAAAACACGAAAAGTGTTCAGAATTATCAGATTTGGTTAGGAAGGAGTTTTCGAAAGAGTTTCGGGTTATAAAAACGCAAAAACGATTGGCGTGGGATGATTTCTAATTCTAAAAAGTAATTTTACAATTACGTAAAAATAATCATTAACAATTCTATAAATTCTTATAAAATCATATAATAATCCAAAAATTACCAGAAAAATACCAAAATTATCTATGTTTAATTCTAGATAATTAAAAATTAAAATATCTTATTTTTATCATAAATAACATCCAAATATTAATATCAATTATCAAACCATTCACCAAAATTCACATAAAACCACATAATAATTATTTATTGATAAAAATAAGTACATAATATTTCCCAGGCGTTACAATCTTTTAGATGATTTGTTGGCTCACTTGCTAATTCTTTCAGGCACTGTTGTATCATCTGTGCCCAAAATATCTTCAATCAGCACAAAGTCAACAATAGTTTATTTTCCCAGTTCATTCGTTTCTACTCTCTCGATGGATATTGCTCATCCGTCGAATAGTGATTGTATCCCAACGGATAAGCTTAACAGCAGTTATCCGTCGGATAGCAAAACCACTCACTCGATGGATATCACTCATCCGTCGAGTATCTCTGCACAGCTTCAAACTTCATTTATTTCAAGTGTAGAAGATTTAGTTGTTGTACAGTCACCCTTAGGATTGAGAGAGAAGAGTGTTTTGAGTGAGAGTCTGGGTTGCTCCCAGGAAAAAGGAGAGGAAATGATTGAAACTATGCAATCCATTTCTTCAGGATTGGCAAAAGAGAGTTAGTGGAGTCCCACGTTAGATGGTGAAGGTGAGGGTGTGAGGGTGGGGAGCCAGGGTGAGACCCTGATGCAACAAAAGAGAGAAATCGAGAGAAATGCAGGTACTGGAGCTATAAGGATGGATGTCATTGCTAGTGAGTCAATGAATGTCCAGGATGCAGATAGGGAGGGACTATCTCAGCATCCTAAAGTTGTTATAGATTCCACCTCCCATTATGCTGAGGCATTTACTCACCCTGTTCCAGCTTATCAACTTCTAGCTGAACAGGGCAATGACAATACAAAAAGGATGCTCAATCTGGTGCATACCACTCAATCTATGCTAAGAGCCAAGGATGCCAGCACAGCTTTTCCCTCTACAGCTGGTGATGTGGACTATGAGACTGGTGGTTCAGCTGATTTCTTTGGAGATGGGAGTGGGGATAGTGAAGATGAAGCAATGGACATAGGGGGAGAAGTAGGTTCAAGTTCAAGATCAGGTATGCCATCATGGGCATTTTCAAAGCACTGTGATGAGCACTACTTCAAGACAACCCTGATCCAGCTAATCAATCAGACAAACACTGTTCTTCAAACCACTACTAATGTCAGCACCAAGAAGCTCCTTCAGGAACACCTAGCCTCCCTACAACTTCAACAAATTCAAGGCTTCCAGCATGCTAGGGATGTAAACATCATGAAGGGTGATATTGAGGAGATGAAGAAGGTCATTTCAGACAAGATGGATTCTAAACTTCCAGAAGCTACAATGCTTGACATCAAGAGGCAATTAAGGAAAAATTCTGATCTGTCAACCAAGATAGATGCCTTGTACACAAGAATGTCAACCATGGAAACATCTTTAACAACCATTCATCTTCATCAAGCCCAACAGACAGATCTACTTCAAAAATTGGTGGTTGCTCAAACCTCCTCCTCTACTCAACTTGAAGATAACAAAAAGGGGGAGAAAGGACCAAGTGAGGGGGAGAGGCTTCAGATTCAAATCAGTAAAGTAATTGTGCCTTCAATTACTATCTCAAAGCCACCAGTTACAGGCAATATTGATCTGATCAATGCAGCAGCAGCCAACATAAGAGCAGCTGAAAAGGAGAAGTTGAGTTTAGTCAACTGGGAGAAGATTGATGAGGAAATACAGAAGAAGTTTGAACTTGTCAAGGAGCCAGTTAAGTCAGCCATCCATCACTCTCAAGTCAAGCAAATTAGTGTGAATGAGATGAGCATGAACTATCTGGAAAGAGGACATCCATTCTGCATCAAATCTCCAAAGCTGAAACAATTCTAAAACCAAGGGTAAACTACTCAAAATAATCATCGAAGAACCCTTTAGATAATGTGTATGAGACACCTAAGCCTGATGAAAAGAAGCTTCTGTCAAGATCAATTGCTTTCTACAAAGATTCAGCTGATTCAGCTTCAAAAAGAAGAATTGCTAAAATTTTCAGGAATGGGAAAGAAATTTGTGTGGTGGCTGGACATCCTCAATTTGCTCAAGCAAAGAGAGAAGAAAAAGCTAGATTGAAGCAGGGAAAGAAACAAACTGCTCTAGATGCTAAAAAGACTAAACAAAAGAAAGAGCAAATTGCTATCTTGGCCAAGCTACATGCTGTAAATTCATCACAACAAATTCCTTCTCAGCCATCTGAATTTATTGAATCAAAGAAGCAAGTTGAACAATTAAAGAAATCTCCAAGAATCAAGGAATTGGCTAAAAGAACTAAAAGGAAACTGGACATTGTTGATAAGGAATTAGAGAATCAATTTCCCAAGGAATCCACTCCAACAACAACTCAAGCATCAAAACCCTCTGTGGTATTTGAAGATATCAAGGTGGTGGATCCTTATAGGAACATCCATGGTGAACATATTGTGCCTAAGGATGAACCAGTAGAATGGGAGAACATACCAATTCCTGACTTCTATTTTCCAATCCTTAACAAGCCAAAGAGAACAAAGTCAAGAGCAGTCAAGAAAGTGAAGTTGTCACCTCTCAAATCCAAATCTCTAGTCAAAGCTCAATCTAAAGCCAATAAGGGAGATTACATGTACTTGTGTGACATCAAAGAATTTTCTGATCTAAACCTCTATGTAGATGAACTAGATGAAGTGAGAGGAATTGATGCATACAGAAACCTACCTGAAAGGTTAGTGTTCAAGTACAAAGGAGGAAATGAGATTCAGTGGCCACTTCACAGGATCCTTCAAGAAAGTCAAGCTGTACTGATTAAAGTTTATTCATCCTTCAAGAAGAACTTTGGGTTCAACATTACTGTAAGAAGATTGGTACTGAAGAAGATTGAAGAGCTAAGGAGTGTTAGAGCTAAAGATGCACTCCCAAAGATTCTAATTATCCCTTACACAGGGAGAAGAGTGCATCTAAGGCCCTACTGGCTGATGAAGTTCATGGATGACAAAGGAGTGAGAAGATTTTTCAGATTAGAAGACCAATTGAGCATCTCTAGCAATGAGACTCTTTCGGAAATGCAAGGAAAGCTAAATCTCTCAGAATCTGATGAACTAGAATTCCACAGGCAGCTCCAAAATCAGATTGAGGAAAACAACAGAAAGCTTGGAAAGAGATCCAGACCTTCAAGGAACTAGATAAATCTGCTCAGGCTAGAGGAGCATCTTGAAATTGACTGTGAGCAAAACTTTGTATATTTTGTTATTTGAAGCACTTTTCAGTATTATCTACTTTCTTTTAAAGCTGTATTTTTAGGGTGTTTTGTTATCATCAAGTACCTCTTAATTTATGGCTACAATTCCAGTAGACATAAATTGGGGGAGATTGTTGTGTATATGTTGTGTACTTGATGATTTCATGAACAAAACACCTTGGTAGATTTTACTTAGTGAAATTATGTAGCACTCGACGGATAAGATTTATAGTCCCGATAGATGACTCATTATAGTCCCAACGGATGATGACTTATTATCCATCGAGTGGGTAGCTTATGTAACAATAAGTCTGTAGCACATTTCTGTATACACATTGTTTAGAATCTGTAGTAGTATTTGAGTCATGTTGACTTTAGTTAGATATGCAGAATAGGTTGATTAATTGTACATAGATGATACCTTATAATTCTGTATAAGTGAAATGAAGTCAAGTGCCTGATTGCTACCCGACGGATAAGCAACAATGAATTCGACGGATAAGCAACAATGAATTCGACGGATGATCAACAACTCGACGGATGATCATGAACCCGACGGATAAAGAATTCAAATATCTGTTGATAGTGACAACACAGTCACATGCGTCGAGTGTATGCAAATAGAATGTGGTAGCCTATTCAACTGGGTTTTCGAGAACAAAGAAGCATTGCCATTTCCATGTTATTATGAAGATATTCAAAGATGCTGGAATAGAGTAATGAAGTAGCATTGTAATAGACTAGATAGTTTTTTTTTATTATCCTGTCTCATTACTTTGTAATCTTGGTGATATATAAACCAAGAAGTAGCAACTACAGAAGAACAAGAGATACAAGCAGAGAAACATTTGTAAGCAGAATTCTTAGCATTTCTCTGTACTCTAAGTTGTTCAACTTTTGTAAGCAGTTGTGAGCATTTTGCACACAGGGTTCTCTCAATATATAATATATATCTCTGGTGGAATCATTCAAATCCACCAGAAAGTTTTTAAAGACTCTTGTTTTTAATTACTTGTGTTTTGATTCATTTAAGTAACTATTCCGCATTGTGCTAATCAATTCACACTTATATATATATATATTCGAGTTAGAACATTTTTATTTTGAGAAAAAGTTTCAAGAATTCCATTCAACCCCCCTTCTGTAATTCTTGTCATATTGTTAAAGGACTAACATATAGTCCTCTATTAGTAATGAAGGAGGTATGCTCCTGATCAGGGCCGTACATGGGAATTTGATTATAACCGGAGTATGCATCCATAAAGCTTAACAAGGCATGCCCTGCCATCGCGTCAACCAACTGATCAATTCGTGGGAGCGGAAAACTATCCTTTGGGCAAGATTTTTTGAGATCTGTAAAATCTACACACGTCCTCCACTTCCCATTTGGTTTTTTCACAAGCACCGAATTTGCAAGCCATTCGGGGTAAAAAGATTCTTTAATCAAACCAACTTCCAACAGTCGATCTACTAGCTCCTTTAATGATATCGCCCTTTCTCCGCTCATTGGGCGACACTTTTATCGTACGCCCGTGGAATTAGAAAAGATGTTCAATCGATGACACATTACCCCTGGGTGAATTCCGACAATGTCTGAATGACTCCATGCAAAAATGTCAAGATTTTTGATTAAAAAATGGGTGAGCCTTTCTCTCATCTCATAACTTAGTTGAGATCCCACCTTAAAAACCTTGCTTGGGTCATCTTTATCGACTGGAACAGATATTGTGTCTTCGGCCGACCCCGTTTTCTCGACAGACATAGGGATCCTGGGATCCAGATCAAAATCAAAGTCCCCGGGGGTCCTCGACTTCCATTCCTACATTCGAGGGCGCATTCCTATATGTGTGAGCATTCACCTCAGGACAAGGCATGGCTTTATGCATTGCAGGTACTGAGGACGCGTCCTCAATTGAAGGAGCATTATTCTCTATAAACACGGAGGGCACGTCCTTCTTTCGAGGAGCATCAACCTCTTGTTCATCTTCACTTTCCAAGGGTGCGTCCTCTCTTTGAGGAGCATCCACCTTGGGGTTACTTTCCAGGCTTTGTAAAATTTCACTCCTTCCTTCCAACTTTTCTCCGTTAACCTCCTTCCGCATAATTTCTTCTGTTTGATTCACCATGATTTCCTCCACACTGCGGATCCTCGAAATATTTCCCAATGCCAAAGCAGGGGTCTTGGTGACATAAGTTTCTTCTTCCTCTAGATCTTCCACAAAATAATGGGCATGAACCTCTCCATTTGGTTTTGCCTGAATGTCCGCCACGTCTTCAAATGGAAGACCTTTTCCCTCATACATCTTCCTACGAAATTCTTTAACAGCCTTGTGATAGCAGTCGCGTGATTCGTATTGCGATCCTCTCAGACTACCCACTTTGTTAGGCGTTGGGAACTTTATCATCAAATGATGTATCGAGGTTATTACCTGAACGCTCGCAACTAAGGTCTGCCGACCAATATGTTGTGCGCGGAGTCCTGATCCAGAACTTTGAAGTCTATCATTTGAGTGACAGACAGAGCTCCTTCCCCAAGTGTGACAGGAAGCCTAACCGAACCCATAACTCTTACTGCCTCTCCAGTAAAACCGTAGACGTGTGCATCTTCAAAATTCATGTCACTATCCAGAAAACCCAATTTCTTGTACGTACTGTAATACAGGATATTCACAGAGCTCCCATTGTCTAAGAAGACTCGATGCACGTTCATTGCCCCAATAAGCATAGTTATTACCAACGCGTCGTTATGGGGATGATGTACCTATTTTGACTCTCTCTCCCTGAACATAATATCAGCAGATTCCCCTTTGAATATTTTTGGAGGTCTATCTTCCAAGCTACGAACGTTGGTGAGTGGTGGGTGTCATGCCTCTCTTGCATTTCTTTCCAACGCCCGATTTCTATCACCAACAAATGGATGTCCTCCGACGACTGCCCGAATACTTCTAGCGCTTTGGAACTTAACCTCTGCTGGCTTTTCAATATCCTCTGCCTGTGTGGGATGCCTTTCATCTTTCCCCTTGTCATCGCTTCCATTGCGTCATTTTACCTTGCCAATCCACTCTCCCAGGTATCCAGCCTTGATCAATTCTTCAATTTCATCTTTTAGGTGACGACACTCGTGGTGTCATGGCCGGTAGACTCATGGTAATCGCAATATTTTTTCTTGCCTCTACTCTGCCATGAAGTCAAACGGTCTGGTTTCTTGAAGATTCCTCTATTCTTATTCACCTCAAAGATGTGATCAATGGATGCCGCCAATGGATTGTAATTGATCACCCTCTTTTCATAGTTTGACGGTGGACTCCACTCTCTCCGCACGTTCACGACGTTCACCCTATTAGGGCTTCGGGCATTCCGCCGATAATCTGGACTCACGGACCTGTCTCTCCTCTTAGCTCGCCCCTTGGAGTTGTGGGTATTATCATTCTTCTTTGTCTCGACAAGTGATTGCTCAATCACTTTGAAGGATTCCACCTGCGCAAGTACATCAGCTAACGACACAGGGTCCTTTCCTTGCAGGTGTTTCTAAAAATCCGTTCCCACGCGCAGACCAGCCATAAGAAGTATTTTCAGTGTCTCATCAGTCGTGCCTCTCACCAAGGTAGACTCTGTATTGAACCTTTTGAAGTATGAGGTCAAGCTTTCCTCTTCCTTCTGTTTCACATTGGCCAGTGTGGTAACATGTGGCGTATACTTCACCGCAGCCTGGAACTGAGTTAGAAACAAGGTTTTCATCTGTTCCCAAGATGTGATCACCCCCGAACCAAGTTTTTGGAACCACTGTTGAGCACCCTCTCTAAAGGTGGCCGCCAGAAGGCGGCATCGTGCCAAGTCAGGTACCTGATATACATCCATCTCAATATTGAAATGCCCCAAGAATTCCACGGGGTCGGAGTTTCCATGAAAACGCAAGTCATTAGTTGTATTCCTGTATCCTGCAGGCAGCTGCGCTTCCCTCACAACAGCAGAAAAAGGGGATGGAGCTTGTGCAGTTATTGTTACCCTACCTCCTTCAAGATGGTTGAGCAACCTCTTAAGATCATTCACATTAAACATCCCTACTCCAGGAATGGTTTGAACGCTGAGTTGTTGGGGTTGCTCCACAACTTGTTGTTGTTCCCCTTGGTTACCCCCCGGGTGTACCAGTGGATCTCGTCGCCCCTCGCCCTGAGGTTGCGGCTGTGGTATGTTGCCATCTTGATTTTGAAAATTCCCTTGCGCACGAGGTTCCTCCTGACTGCGTCTCGGTATCTCATCATTATTTTGCAACCTTTCTTGAATTTGCACACCGTCCTGGTCATGAGGACGCGTCTTAGATCCATTTCCTGTAGCACTATGGGAAGCTACAGGAACAATGATGGGGGCTTCTTCAATGGAGGGCGCGCCATCTCTTCTCTCATTGTATGGCTCCCTTCCACGCTGGTATCTCATCCTTCCTTGTCCATTCCTTTGATAGCCTCGACCATAATTTACGAACCTTCCACGTGGAGGGGCACGCTCGTGTTCGCGGTCTCGCGCCCTATCATCTCTTGGATATATAGGGGCACACGCGTTGAATCACGGGGCCTTGCTTCTCCACCGTGTTCCTCCTTTTTCCATTCTAGCAACAACATCCTCAAATCATCATCTTCCAACCTTATGTCAAGTCTCCTCTTTAGGGTTGAAAAATCTCTTCTTTCCTCATCTTGACTCTGAATATTTTCTGCACGATGACGATCGTCCATCGTACGCCCAGACCTATGCGGATACGGGACAACCTGATTGTTGGTGCGAGGCCTCTCTCTTCCGTCAGTGTCCTCATCAATAAGTTCTACAATAGGCTCTACATCATAAGAATATTTCAAGCTCCGCGGGGTAATTCGCGGGTTCCCTCCGCTGGCTTGAACACGAGCATCCGGGGCATCTCCCTCAATCGCGGGTGCTTTCCCCACGGCGTGGCCACGGTGGGGTAAACGACGACCCCTCCTTGTTCTGTGACGCTGCACCGTACTCAGCCTTGAGTGAAAGTTGTTTAGAGTATCTCCCATACTGTACAACTTCTCCAAGATATCAGCGTTGCTGATGAGAACTGGAGGTGTTCCTCCCACATCTGGAGCTCTCGGAGGATCTGCCATGTTTCTGGGCACGTAGGGTTCATGGAGAGTGTAGCCTCCCTCGCCCTCTTATTCAGATCTGCTATCACTTCCATCATAAGAACTTTCATCATGATTGTAAGACATCGTTTCCTCCCAAGATTATGATCCTAATCAGAGCCCCTCCTTCGAGCGCCAATTTGTTGACGGAAGAATCTGGTAACAACAAAGTTTGAGGTTTCTCTCCGAAATTAAGATTTATGACGGTGGTTCTTCGCCGGAAAATCAAGCGGTGTGTGGTGGTTTGTGGTTGTTTTAGGCTGAGATTGATCAGAGTAGTGGTGGCTCCCTTATTAGCTCTCAACTTCTTACCCCTCTCAATATGCCTACGTACCTTTTATATAGGGATCAAGCCTGACGTAGTTCTTGGGGAACAAGAAATCTAATGGGCTTAGACTTCTTATTCCTAGGCCTGGTAGAAGCCCATTCAGAATCCATCTTACGCTAGCTTTAAGAATGTCCAACTATGAGGCCCAACCGTAAAGGCCCAAGTCTCGTCCGTAATCATAGGACTTCACAGATAATGCATCTCCCTGCGCAAGGATATCACTCCGCTACAGCTATCTCCCTTAATTTACGGACGCAGGTATAGCGACGGTTCACCCCAAATACCGGACACATCCCTGTCCCCCGAATGAGGATAACCCACCAGATAGCAGGACAGGTGATCCCAAGCTCTTGGGTGCAAAGTGCAGGATGACTCCAAAGTTTTCCAACGAGGACACCCGTTGAATACAAGAACAGAGTTCCCAAAATACACACTAGAGTTAACCCTGCATCCCCAACGAGGACACCCGTTGAATACAGGAGGAGACCTTCAGTCATCAGGCATACCCCTGGAGGCCTTCAAGCTTTTCACGGACATCCCCCTCCTCGACCGTCTCAAGGAGGAAATTCTTCAAAGAGTACCTGCAACAAATATGTTAGTAGAAATAACCCTCCATTGCTCCTTTCCATGCATGCATTACCCCCAGCTCACTCTTGAAAACACATCTCCCCATCACAGGACGCGTCCTACGACACTAGGCGCATCCTACGACACTAGGCGCGTCCTGACCTCCATAAAAGCTTGTATGACATTCCCTACATACAAGGCGCGTCCTACCTCGTAGGCGCGTACCTCAAACTTCTTTGCCATAAAACCATCCTTCCTCACCATGGTGGACGCGTCCTAGGCATCATGGACGCGTCTTGATGCCCTCTTTTGCAACGCAACGCTGAATTTGACTTTCATTAACCTGTGTTTGACCCGCATTGATCAAATGCTAAATTTTGGGTATAACAGTTACATCCGAGGAAGGGCCAAATTACACTACATATTTTTTACAGCGAAAATTATAAAATATAAAATAAAATCCTAAGAAAAGTATATCTCAAGCCGACATTAAAATCACTTATTTTCAGATTGTATGCTTAGATTAAAACAACTACTCAAAGTTATAAAATTAGATGCAGATATGATAAGGAAGATAACAGATTAAATTGAGTTCTCGGAAAGGGGACTAGCAATGTTATTTTGATGAATGAAGAATGACTAGTGTTACCACACAAGTTTTGTTTAAGTGAAGTTTTAAGTTCAAGCAAGAGAATGCACAAGTCACAATTTCTTTCTACAAATGCAAAATTTAACTTGGAACTTAAGTAAAAGACATTAAAAATTACACATGCCCCAAATTCAGGGAGGGCCCAAACCCAGATCTAGTAGTGCCTCTGCCACCGAGTAAATTGATATATAGTGTTCAATTGAGTTAAGTGACCCACTCTCGTGAAAGCAAAGCACAAGATCCCCATTTAAGTTTTTACAACCACCACAACCTACAATAAGCAGAAGCATTTGCAAATTCACCCAGGAGGAGATACTCGCCACCATGGATGATGATAATATAAGAAACTAACAATGTGACGCTTCCCCAGGATATAATTCACTATGAGATACACACCTCCCACCATAATATTTACTACATTACCGCCTACTTGCCTCCCACCAAAATATTTACTACATTGCCGCCTTGTTTGCAAGTCCTGCTATTCTCGCTTCTCCACCTCTGCTTTCGTGAATCTTCCCTATCAACAAAACCACACCGAAAAAAGAAGAAAATCTTCTTATAATTTTGTTTAGTTCCATTAATGGTTTAGCAGCTGTCTTGCCTTACTGGAAAAGAATTTTGTTTGTGGAACCCAGTCAGTTCAAGTTTTTTTCTATGCCTCCATCTCACCATCATCCTACCAAGGATCAGTGTCACACTTTTTTAGAGGGTTTTGTTGGGATCCTTGCAAAATAATTACAAGGTCTTGCTATTGTGCTATGATTCTTTGACTTCAATTCCTTCCTAACAAGTTATTTTACTCCTCAATTCTACTAATTAGTCTACACTCCTTATCCCTGCTTTTTCAAACATCTGAATAGTTATTGCCAAATCAGCCTGGTTTACTTTATGAAGTTAGAGTCAAACATCTGTTCCATTGCCAAACTACTCACATTGTTGGAAAATATGGGTATAAGTCCCATATTGGTAAGTCATATTTTTTGAGCATTATGACTAAAAGATGTGTGAGATATGATGATATTCTCTTAATAATGGAAATTATTATTTTCCATTAGAATTTGGCTCAAATATTATGGCATAAATTAATTTGATTTTGTTTCAGATTAATTGATATGGTGTATGTCTTGATATATTTAATCTGATTCTGTTTCAAATTATTTATGGAATAGAGTAGCTTGCAAGTATTACACCGATTTCATAATTAATGATATTTAATTATGGAAAAGAGTAGCGCACAAGTCTATCTACACCTATATAAACACCTCTAAGGCGTTAGGGTTAGACACCAAAAACATATTCGCCTTTAAACACAAAACTCTCTCTCTCTCTCTCGGTGATAGTTTTGTACCCGTTCAAGCTCGCTGAAGGTGCTCGTTATCCGTAACGCCGCCGCTACCTCGTTTTATCCTGGGAGGCTATCGACTCGCACATACGGTGAGAGGCGAAATAGCTTTAAGGGGACAGTTTCAACTGGACTCGAGGATCTCTCTTCTGTTTATATCCTTTCTTCCTCCGTTTGATTTCGTTTACTCACGCACACATTTGTTCGATTATATGTATTAATCGCAGATTGTATTCACAATCTTAAAGCTATTTATTTTATATACATCTGTGACTGATACATCTGTATCTGCTTGTTTTGTTGAGTAACAGATCGATGGAGAACCAAACTGTGAACGATTCGATGAACATGACGGCTGATCCCAACGCACAGATCACTGGATCTGATGGGGTTCACCAGCAGCCGATTAACCCTAACGCACGGATCGTATGATCTGATGGGGGTCAAACGCCTGTTGGACATGTGCCTTCGGGACATGTGCCTGTGGGACACACTGTCATTGGACAGTTTAGTGTTCCTCTTGGACAGATATCGGCAGGATTCACTCCTCCGATCATACCTGCGGTGCCTACTGGTGTGCATACACCTGTAGTACAGACGCACGTACCATCTGTTCCACCTGTGGTGTCTACTGCACCTGTTATGCAAACTGTGTCTGCTGCACATGCTGAAAAACTTGAGAAGTTCAACGGAACGAACTTCAAACGTTGGCAACAAAAGATGCACTTTTATCTGACCACATTGCATATGGATCGCTTCCTTAAGGAAGAACCACCGTTTCTCACTGCTGAGAGTAACATGCAGACTGTGTATGCTGCTGATGCTTGGAAGCACTCCGACTACATATGTCGGAACTATGTGTTAAATTGTTTGTCTGACTCGTTGTATAACGTATACAGCGCGAAGCCAACAGCTAAGGTCTTATGAGAGTCACTTGACCATAAGTATAAAACCGAGGACGCTGGGGCAAAGAAGTGGATTGTTGGCCGCTTTCTTGATTATAAGATGGCAGACTCTAAGACTGTGGTCAGTCAGGTGCAGGAACTGCAGGTGATCATTCATGACATTCATGCTGAGGGAATGGTCATAAGTGAGTCTTTCCAAGTTGCTGCTGTTATTGAAAAGCTTCCACCTGGATGGAAAGATTTTAAGAACTACCTTAAGCACAAGCGAAAGGAGATGTCTATGGAGGATCTTATTGTTAGACTTCGTATTGAAGAAGACAACAGAGGGTCCAAGAAGAAAGTTAATGTTGCCACTGAGAAGGCAAACATGGTGGAGCACGCTCAAAGCTCCAAGCCCAAGAAGACTAATTCTAGTAAAGGGGCAAAGCTGGCACCCAAAGGAGGGATTTCGAAGTCGAAATTTCAGGGGAAGTGCTACAACTGTGATAAAGTTGGTCATAGGTCTTCTGACTGCAAGAAGCCCAAGAAGCCCAATAAGAAGAAAGAAGCAAACATGGTAGAGAATATTTCCAAGGATATGGGTGATATAGACCTCTATGCTACGGTCTCTGAAGTGAATCTGGTCGGTTCTAATCCACGTGAATGGTGGATTGATACTGGTGCTACTAGGCATGTTTGCTCAGACAAGGCGATTTTCTCTAGCCTCAAAGCTTCTGATACTGGTGAGAAGCTCTACATGGGGAATTCAGCAACTTCTACCATTGAGGGTGAAGGCACGGTGATCCTGAAGATGACCTCTGGGAAGAATCTGACTTTGAAGAATGTACTTTATGTGCCTGATATTCGCAAGAACCTTGTGTCTGGTTCTCTGTTGAGTAAGCATGGCTTTCGCATTGTAATAGAGTCAGATAAAGTAATTTTGTCTAAGAGTGGTATGTTTGTAGGTAAGGGTTATTTAACCGATGGGCTTTTTAAGCTCAATGTAATGTCCGTTAAGGACGATAATGAAATGAAGAATTCTTCTGCTTACTTGCTTGAGTCTCCTAATTTATGGCATGCTAGATTAGGACATGTAAATTATGACACTTTACGACGTTTAAGTGCAAAAGAATACATACCTAAACTTACTATCGATTCAAAACATAAGTGTGAGACTTGTGTTGAGGCAAAATTAACGAGATCATCATTTAAACGTGTGGAAAGGAACACCAAAGTGCTAGACCTAATACATAGCGACATATGTGATTTAAAATTCGCTCCAACAAGAGGAGGAAACAAGTATCTTATTACATTCATTGATGATTGTACAAAATACTGCTATGTATATTTGTTGAAAAGCAAAGACGAAGCTATAGATAAGTTTAAAATCTATAAGGAAGAAGTTGAGACACAACAGACTGAGAAAATCAAAGCGATACGAAGTGATCGTGGAGGTGAATATGTTGAACCATTTGGAGAATTCTGTTCACAACATGGTATAATCCATGAGGTCACTGCACCATACTCCCCTCAGTCAAATGGTATGGCTGAAAGGAAGAATCGTACTCTGAAAGAAATGATGAATGCGATGTTGTTAAGCTCTGGGCTTCCACAATCGATGTGGGGAGAAGCCATCTTAAGCGCAAATAATATTTTAAATATTACGATGAGCAAGAATAAGGATGTAAGTCCTTATGAAATGTGGAAGAAAAAGAAACCAAGTTACCAACACCTGAAAGTGTGGGGGTGCCTTGCAAAGGTACTGATCCCTACACCGAAGAAGGTGAAGATAGGTCCTAAAACTGTGGATTGTATCTTCATCGGATATCCTCCACACAGCACTGCATATCAGTTTTTTGTTCATGAATCCAAGATTCCTGATATTCAAAAGAATACCATTATGGAATCAAGGAATGCCTCATTCTTTGAGACGATGTTTCCCTGTAATCGAGGAAACCAACAACCTACGACGTCTAAACGATCTCATGAGTCTGTAGATGACGATAATGAGAGTGACGAAAGTGAAGACAAAAATGTGGGGTAGTGAGAAGGAGCAAAAGACAACGAACGGAGAAATCTTATGGGTCTGATTTTATGACCTATTTGCTCGAAGAAGGTGACCCAAAAACTTATAAGGAGGCGGTTACCTCACCTGATGGGCCTATGTGGAAAGAGGCCATCAAGAATGAAGTTGATTCAATTATGCAAAATCATACTTGGGAATTAGTGGACGTGCCAACTGGTTGCAAACCATTAGGTAGCAAGTGGGTTTTCAAGAAGAAGTTGAAAACTGATGGCACTATTGATAAGTATAAGGCCAGACTTGTAATTAAAGGATACAAGCAACAAAAAGGCCTTGATTACTTTGATACATATTCTCCTGTAACGAGAATAACGTCCATAAGGATGATGTTTGCTATTGCTGCAATGCGTAATCTAACTGTACATCAAATGGATGTGAAAACAGCCTTCCTAAATGGGGACATAGATGAGGAAATCTATATGGAACAACCCGAAGGGTTTGTTATCCCAGGACAAGAAAGGAAAGTTTGTAGATTGGTGAAATCATTGTATAGTTTGAAACAAGCGCCTATGAAATGGCATGAAAAATTTGATGAGGTCGTGCTGGCCAATGGCTTCAAAATCAATGAATGTGATAGCTGTGCCTATTACAAGGATAACGAGAACAGCTATGTCAAGGAGAATGACAATGGCTATGTCATGATGACGCTATATGTAGATGATCTACTTATTGCCGGAAGCAATGATAAAGTGATCAAATCTACCAAGGACATGTTGAAATCAAGATTCGAAATGAAAGACATGGGACTAGCAAATGTAATTCTAGGAATTCAAATTTCTAGAACATCAAAGGGTCTCGCATTAAGTCAACCACATTATGTTGACAAGATCCTTGAGAAGTTTCTTAAGGATGACTTTGAGAAAGCTAGGACACCTGTGGATATGACTTTGCACCTATCCAAGAACAAAGGTGTAGCTGTTTCCCAATTGGAATACTCGAGGATAATTGGTAGTCTGATGTACCTCATGAGTTGTACAAGACCAGACATTGCATACTCAATTAGCAAGTTGAGTAGGTTTACGAGTAATCCGGGAGCTGATCACTGGAAAGCGATCATAAGGGTACTAAGGTACTTGAGGGGAACTCGAGACTATGGACTGCACTATGGCAGATACCCAGCAGTATTAGAAGGATATACTGACGCAAATTGGATATCTAGCAAGAAAGCACTTAAGTCTACGAGTGGCTATGTGTTTACATTAGATGGAGCGGCAATATCATGGAAATCCTCAAAACAAACGGTGATAACTCATTCCACGATGGAAGCTGAGTTTGTGGCATTAGATAAATGCGCCGAAGAGGCTGAATATCTACGTCAGTTTCTGGAGGATATTCCAAGATGGCCAAAGCCTGTAACTGCAATAGGGATTCACTGTGATAGTCAATCCGCTATTGGCAGAGCACAGAGCACGATGTATAATGGAAAGTCTCGTCATATACGACGACGACACAGTTCCATTAGACAATTGATCTCAACCGAAATTATCACTGTTGACTATATACCGTCAAAAGATAATATCGCGGATCCACTAACCAAAGGGTTATCAAGAGAAGTGGTTGAGAAATCATCGAGAGGGATGGGCCTTAAGCCTATTGCTTAACGGCATCATGGTGGACACCCAACCATTGCTAACTGGAGATCCCAAGAACTTGGTTCAATGGGACAACTAAATCATGATGACCAAATCACTGTGGGGGTAACCCCTGGCCTGTTCCTATGATGAGGAAACAGTGAGACCCGTAAGGTACGAGGTTAAGCTTTGATCTTTTAATGATCTTTGATGAATACATGGAGCTCAGGAGTGAACGCATGGAATTCAGTTGAGTAAACGCGGGTTACTCTATAAGATAAAGATCACCTATATGGGAGAGAAGTGGGGCCGCTTCAAAGGAGAATTGCGAGGCACAATTCTTTAGAAACTTCTGCAGAACCAGGACGATGTTCCATGGCCAAAATGGACATACTCATGAGAGTTGAACGAGTCAGAAACGATATAGTGATAAGTATATCATCGTTTACACAAACGGTCGAACAGTTCAAGGACAAGCACGTCTACTGTCTACCAGTAAAGTCGGTATGCTTACTCGAGCGAAGGTTCAAGGAGCATTCTCTACCTATCGTATGCTATATCTGATCGAAGAAACTATCACCAAGTCAAACTCCGTGTCTGTCTGTCTGTCTGGTGTGTGCTACTAAGATCACCAATCTCAACCATGTGGGGGATTGTTGGAAAATATGGGTATAAGTCCCGTATTGGTAAGTCATATTTTTTGAGCATTATGACTAAAAGATGTGTGAGATATGATGATATTCTCTTAATAATGGAAATTATTATTTTCCATTAGAATTTGGCTCAAATATTATGGCATAAATTAATTTGATTTTGTTTCAGATTAATTGATATGGTGTATGTCTTGATATATTTAATCTGATTCTGTTTCAGATTATTTATGGAATAGAGTAGCTTGCGAGTATTACACCGATTTCATAATTAATAATATTTAATTATGGAAAAGAGTAGCGCACAAGTCTATCTACACCTATATAAACACCTCTAAGGCGTTAGGGTTAGACACCAAAAACATATTCGCTTTTAAACACAAAACTCTCTCTCTCGGTGATAGTTTCGTACCCGTTCAAGCTCGCTGAAGGTGCTCGTTATCCGTAACGCCGCCGCTACCTCGTTTTATCCTGGGAGGCTATCGACTCGCACATACGGTGAGAGGCGAAATAGCTTTAAGGAGACAGTTTCAACTGGACTCGAGAATCTCTCTTCTGTTTATATCCTTTCTTCCTCCGTTTGATTTCGTTTACTCACGCACACATTTGTTCGATTATATATATTAATCGCAGATTGTATTCACACACATCACATGTACAGAAGACGAAAACACTAACCAAGTTAACGCATCAAATATGCACACTTTGAAGTCTATTAAATCAATTTATCTGCATCTAACCAAGAGCATAAATTTTAAAGTCTTTCAGGAAAAAATTGCAAAATCACATATGAAATGTAATGCACATATATAGCTTATGTAAATAGGATGTTGTCGATGGATTTTAAATAAGAAGAGAAACAAATGAAGAGATATTAAATCCAGCAGCAAATACTAACAGGGAACAGACTACAAAGCCTGCTTAAATGTTAAAGCTTCGAATTTTAATGAGTTTAAAACAGAGATCACTAGAAATGTCTTCCTATGCTAATACAACACCAATTAAAAGATCTAAGATTAAAGGGCAGCACGCAAGCTTACAGTCAAGTAATGAAGGAATTAGGTTGTTCGATATTTATATTAGCATCTCTTCTGTTTCTTTGACTTTCTGTCAGCCAACGTGAAGTCATCATCTGATTCATTGTCAGAATCTTCATCATTCTTTCGCTTCTTGGACGGTTTTGAAGAACCTTTCGCCTCTGGAGTCTTCTTTTTTGGTGTGGGGGGGGATGGGGAGGATGATATTATTTTTTTCTTCATAGGAACAGATCCACCACTTTTCTTTACATTGACGACTTTTTTCATAGGTGAACCTAGTTTCTGTTGCTGACTCCTTTTCAGCTTCTTCTCATAAACTTTCTTTGCCTCTTCCTTGGGTAGCAGACCATACTCCATCATCCTGTCATACATTCAAAATAGGAAAAACATCAACTCACATATGTTATATTGGTGATTGAATATAAACATGGATGCCAAACATGATTATACATGGATGCAGAGACACACACACACACAAACATATTGATAATAGAATGGTCTTCTAATCTCAACTGCAATCTCAGCTTTACCAGAGCTGACACAGCTTAACTCTTTAAAAAAGACTAAAGGTCACAAGAGTCTACTTTATATTTCACGAAAATATAAAAGAAGTGCGAGTCAGGAAGGAGGTTGAGACTCTAGAATTCTTAGTTCCTACCTAACTCGCCAAGAATTGCCATTTCTAAGATTTTGGATTCTAGTCTATTGTGAGATTAACTTTATATAAATTGACCACACTCGGTACACGAGGAAAGGGGTTGTCCTCATGTGACATCCCATGATTGTAATTCGAGTATAGACTGGACCGCAGCAATTAAGATTGACCCAAGGACAGATTAAAAGGCCGCAACATGGTAGATTATACAGTAGAACCAAAACTTTTATTTCTATGGAACTACACCTAAGCAAGAATGTAGAAAAAAACATGGCATCTATAATGGTAAACAGAATTCAGGTTTGGCCTTGGCCAGAAACCATGTAAAATTTAATCAGAACAAAGAACATAGGATATAACCAATATATCCTTCATCCAAGGGAGTTGCTCGTTTTCAAATTATTTATTTTCTTCATCTACTTTACTAAATTTAGAATACTGGATTCATTTTCTGTTTATACTCCAGCTGGTGGGTGTTTATTATTATTATTATTATTATTTGGGGGGGGGGGAGTAGCTTCCACAGAGAAAAGTTCGAACTTAAATTATATAAATATTGCTATCCTATAGGTAAAGTTAACTTCTTTTTTTATAAACCATGAAGTGTAAACTTAAGGGAACAAGTAGGAAATCTAAAATGATTGACATTGGAAAATAGAAGGGCAAGAAAAAAAAGTTACTTCAATACAAAATACCAGAAATGTTAATTAATAGTCAAAAAGAAGAAAACTTGACAATTTAAATAAAGGGTAGAGGTCAAGAAGAGGGGGGAATCCTACATCATTTTGGAGTCCTCCACGTGGCATTTAACACGTCACCGCAATAACTTTCATTTTTCAGTGGGAGCAGATCCTATCTTCCAGAAAGACTATCAGCTAGGAAATTTGGTGTGATGGAAGCAGGATGTATAGTTTACGACCCCCCCCCCATATTTTCTCTGTTAAAGTTGCTGGACGGTTTAGGCTGTTGGAATTCTTAATAAAATATTAATGTTCTTGGTCAAAGTTGTCAATTTGATGGTTTGAGAAGTTGCTACATATTTTCTTCTTCTTTTGTTGTAATGGTCAATCGTAGATTACACACCCTACCTCCACCGAGGATCAAACCCTCGATTACCTCTTGTTACCAAGTAAAGAGAGGCATCTATTACACTATGGTACAGTGCTAGGGATATAGACAGATCGTATTAATAAATTTTTCAGTAATGATGACAAGGTCAGGTTAGGATAATACTACTACTAATAGTAGCTCAGGGCATCTGGCCATTTTAAAACAAGGTTAAATTAGGTAATATAAGATAAATTAGTCAAGCAAGTGGAAAGAAAAATCTGCATAAAATTTTAACTGATATTGAAATAGTTATTTGTTTATAGGGTACAATAGTTATTATAATCAACAAGGAAATGCAAATAATATAGTAAATGACAAATTAATAATTATTAAATTAATATAGATCCCTAGCACCAAACCATCGAGAAAAAAAATTATGCAAAAAAAAGTAGTAAATGATCGAGAGACTAGTGCTAGACCCAGGTCACACAAAAACACGACAATAATTAGATTTCATAACATAGGTAATCTGGTACCGCACAGTCCTGGGACAATGTTTTTAGCATTTTCTCTCTGAATTTATGTATCAAGAATACTACTCAGAAACAGCAAAACAAGGGAAAGGGATAACAGTGCCAAGCATGCATGTGTTTGGATTTGGGACAGGAGGGGGGGGGTTATGGTTACTATATAGAATTACGAATGTCAGTAGGTGGAATATTGTCTTTTCCATGTAAGTTCTAAACTGTATCTACTTGGTTTTCTAATTGTCGAACTGCTAAAACGATACCAAGTCCAGCTCTTGTCATGGGGTCAGATTTTCAACCCTGAATTTTCTGATCCGTGCGACCTACTTGATCGCCCCAACGCCCAAGTAGTCAGCCTTCTTGAGAGGTTGTCGCCCAGCAACCCCCAACAATCCCAATATAGTGTATATAACTATGAAACCCACGCACAACCAAGATTCGATCGTGTGCTCTAGTGTGTCTAATTACCAAGCAAATGCAAAAACACAACAGATTTACGAGCCTGAATGCCCAACCTTTTATTGACCAACAATATAAGGATACAACCCCAAGATATGCTTACAGACTTTTCCTACTGCCTAGCATATAGTACAAGTGCAGAATACAATAAGAACTTGTACAGAATTCTACTTAGATTACATTCAGAAAATGCCTATCTATATATACAAGAGCCTGGTCCCGGCCCCCAACAGCCACAACAGCCCCAACTGCTGGCAGTTACTAGCAGTTCCAGAATTCAAATGCCTTCAAATTCGAATTTCCCACCAAGTCTTGAACCCCAACTGCAAGTTAGTTATCTTAGCATCCCACTAGTGCATATCCCAACAAATATACACAGATATATATATATATATATCACATATATATATCAGCCCCCATATGCCACACATGTGCCCACTTTTGACTTGCCCCTTGGTCATTTTTGGACTCCAAGCTAAACTCCCAGCTCACTGTTGCCCACACATAAATCATCCAACCATATCCAACTCGAGTCGCCATAGTTCCCAATCTGAGTCCCCGCCTGGCGACTAGTCCGTGTCGCCGACTGACGCCTAATCAGAGTCGCCGCCTGGCGACTATTCCGTGTCGCCGCCTGGTGACGCTCGGTCCCAATTTCACTTGGCTGCCTCGTGAATCCGAATCCAGAATTCCAATCCAGTCTAAGGGTCTTACAAACCCTCCCACAGCTCCTGAGTTTGATGTCCTCATCAAATCCTCAACAATTCTGAGAAGTCCATTTCTCCAAGTAGCAAAACCAACGCCCATGAACCAAGGCTGCAAATCCGTCTGCGGTTCCTTCCACTGCCAAACCCAACCAGCTACCATAAGTTGATCAGATTAACCTCCACAATTTCCCCCCTTTCGTCACCAAAACCTGATGACTATGTGTAGACGCCCAGTCGCCCACCCTTCTGACTTAAGTTCCAGCAGCGCCTCCAACCCTTGAGACATTGACTTAGGCCCAACCAGAAAATTACCAAGTTCGTTGTCCTGTAGAGATGAGTCGCCAACCTGTGATCCAATTTCACAAACCATGTCGCCGACCAAAATCTGAACAGCCCCCAACTTCTTTATTTTCTTTTTACCCTTATCAATCTGCATAGGAACAACTTTCACAAAACATGGACATGCATCATCCATGATCATAATCCCACCATCATAACGCAAACATAATAGCGCTACTAGTCATCCTAAAGAAGTCCATACCTAGGATGCAATCAAAATCATCTAAGGCAATAATATGAAACATAAAGTTACCTTGCCAATCACCAAGAGTCAAGCCAACATTCGCAGTACCACCAATTTTCTGCACCTCAGCATTAGCCATCTTAATCTGATTTGAACTTGGTTCCAGCTTTAGCCCAAGTTCTGCAGCACAATCCAATCCAATGAAACTGTTTGTGGTAGCCGTGTCTACCATAGCCATGACTGCCTTCCCATTCACTAGGGCCTTGACATACATAAGTCCATCACCCTCCACGGATTTTTCAGTCCTTAGTGCAACCAAACACATAGGATTCACCCTCACTTGAACTCCATCATTTCCCTCATTATTTTCCTCATTCTCTTCATCAACACGAAGAGCCTTTAGTCTCTCTTTCTTGGGACATTGTCTTGCAAAATGTGGCCCTCCACATATGAAGCACCCCTTGTCGCCAACACCTTGAGACTGCCTATTATCCTTGGCATCACCGTTGCCATTTTTTCTGTCATTCTTCTTGTTTCTGTCCTCACCCTTGTGATTCTTGCCATCGTTTTTACCCCTTTCAGCGTCATGAGAACTAGCCTGCTTGTAATCAACCAAACCATTAGCAGCGGCGATAGGAGTCGGCAAGTCCTTCACAGCTTGTCGCCTCAATTCTGCCTGCGCCCAAGGATTAAATCCAGCCAAGAAATTGAACAGCTTATTCTCATCCGACATGTTCTTTATATCCAACAAAGAACTGAATTCTTTAACATATCTCGAACAAATCCCGTTTGTTTGAGAGTTCTTAAAATCTCCCTAGCAAGCCAAGAAGCATTAAGTGGCAGAAATTGCTCCTTAAGTTCCCTCTTCAATGCCTCAAACGTGGTTATCTTCGGCCTGTCCACACTCCCATCACCATCAGTACGAGCCCGCCACCACAATTTTGCATCGCTAACCAAGTACATACTTGTGATTGAAACTTGCTCCGCAACATCAATATGGGCAGCCATAAAATACTGCTCCATGTCCCATCAGAAATTTTCCAGATCCTTGGCGACCCTCGCCCCATCATAAGGTTTCGGCTCCAAAATTTTCAACTTTGAGTGGCCCTCCCTTCCACTCGACGCACCAGCGATAGCAGCCCGCTTCACCAGCACCAGTTCATCACGCAACGCCTGAATTTGGGCATCATAACCCTCCTTCATAACCCTCATAAGATCATCAACCGTGGTCTTGAATTCATCCGGGCACTCCCTTAGAACCTAAACCTGATTCGCTATAGGATTCTCTTTTGTTGACAAAGGCACCCCCGGAAAATCTTCAAGCCTACCCAATCTTTCTCCCATAGAATTTCCACCAGCCATGATGTTGAATCCACGAATCTATCAACGCAGCTCTGATACCACTTGTTACGGGGTCAGATTTTCAACCCTGAATTTTCTGATCCGTGCGGCCTACTTGATCCCCAAAGCCCAAGTAGTCAGCCTTCTCGAGAGGTTGTCGCCCAGCAACCCCCAACAATCCCAACACAGTGTATATAACTATGAAACCCAAGCACAACCAAGATCCGATCGTGTGTGCTAGTGTGTCTAATTACCAAGCAAATGCAAAGATACAACAGATTTACGGCCTGAATGCCCAACCTTTTATTGACCAACAATATAAGGATACAACCCCAAAATATGCTTACAGACTTTGCCTACTGCCTAGCATATAGTACAAGTGCAGAATACAATAAAAACTTGTACATAATTCTACTTAGATTACATTCAGAAAATGCCTATCTATATATACAAGAGCCTGGTCCCGGCCCTCAGCAGCCACAACAACACCAATAGCCCCAACTGCTGGCAGTTACTAGCAGTTCCAGAATTTAAATGCCTTCAAATTTGAATTTCCCACCAAGTCTTGAGCCCCAACTGCAAGTTAGTTATCTCAGCATCCCACTAGTGCATATCCCAGCAAATATACATATATATATATATATATCACATATATAAATCAGCCCCCATGTGCCACACATGTGCCCACTTTTGACTTGCCCCTTGGTCATTTTTGGACTCCAAGCTAAGCTCCCAGCTCACTGTTTCCCACACATAAATCAGCCAACCATATCCAACTCGAGTCGCCATAGTTCCCAATATGAGTCGCCGCCTGGCAACTAGTCCGTGTCGCCGCCTGGCGCCTATTAGAGTCACCGCCTGGCGCCTATTAGAGTCGCCGCCTGGCGACTAGTCCGTGTCGCCGCATGGCGACTAATCCGTGTCGCCGCCTGGTGACGCTCGGTCCCAATTTCACTTGGTTGCCTCGTGAATCCGAACCCAGAATTTCAATCTAGTCCAAGGGTTTGTTATTTTCACTTCAGTGCAGCTGCACTCGCAATTATTGAATTCACTAGCTTCCTTTAATTCCTGCTATTCTAGATGCCTATTTGTTCTGTATCCACAAAAGGGGGCTTTCATATAACCTACGTTCACATAGAACCTTCTATTTATGACATATGAGTAGCGAATCAGATTCAGTATAGTCCAAAATAGGCAAACGCCGTGATATTAATACTTGTGTGTAGTTAACTTATCTATTTGTAAAGACCAATTACACTCAAAGGTTGTAAATCCAACTCCAAAGATGTTTCATATTGGAAGCTTCACGTTTGGATGGTTGATTATATTCACTTCTGTGGGAACATTGACAAACATAATCGATGAGAGCTCTGTTGAATCCAAACCACCCTCCCACCCTCCTAAAATCTTTAAAAGCAACTCATTTTTTTACATAAATTATCCTACTAATTAACCCGTATGTTATTCACTTTAAGTTTTGTGCAAAACAGACAACGAAAGAGGCTTCATAAAGCAGGTAAGGCTTTGATTATATTTTATTTAAAGAACTAAGAATAGTTCGAAGAAGCATCGATACTTCTGATGTTGAACCTATATTCAAGTTTATCCTAAATTATTACAAAAGAACCAACACATCTATGTGTTTAAAGCATCAGCTATATATTTGGCCGCAAAAAGAAGATATCTAACCAGTTTCATTATGAAGACCATAGAACACTATGCAAAGATAAAAAAAAATTATGGTTTCAAAAACAATGCCCTGGCCCTACTTCCGAGGGGAATATAAGTGGTATTATTAAATTCAAAACCTTATTAGTCGGTACAGATCCTAATGGTTACTATAGTCAATAAGGAAACGCAAGTAGTATATGACAAATTAATAACTACTATTAAATGAATATAGATCCCCAACATCAAAGCATTGAGAAAAACTCTTATATAAAAAGAAGAATATTGAGAGATAGACCCAGAACCAGGTCATATAAAAAAAGACGACAATAATTAATTACCATAACGTAAGTCTTATCTGGTTACGCACAATCCTGGGACAGAGTTTTTAGCATTTTCTCTGCTCTGACTTTGAGTAACAAGAGTGCTACTCAGAATCGGTAAAATAGAGGAAAGAGATAAAAGTGCCAAGTATGCATGTGATCGGATTTGGGACAGGAGGGGGGAGGCTTCCATGGTTACTAAATAAAATTTATGAACGTCCGTGGGGTGGAAATATTGTCTTTACTAGGTTTTCGAGTTGGAGAACCACTAAAACAACTATATCAAGGACAGGTCATTAGTTTGATTATTTTCACTTCAGACTCTTCAGTGCAGTTGCACATGCAATTATTGAGTTAACACGCTTCCTCTAATTCCTATTCAAGATGCCTATTTTATCTATATCCACACAAGGGGGTTTTCATATTACCTGTGTTAACATAGAACTTCTATTTATGACATTAATAGTGAATCAGATTAAGCATAGTCCAAAATAGTCAAACGTGGTGATATTAAGACTTGTGCGTAGGTTACTCATCGATTCGTAAAGATCAATAACACTGCAAGGGTTGTCAATCTAACCCTAAAGTTGGTTGATATTGTAAGCCTCAAGGTTAACTCTATTCAGTTCTGTAGGAACACTGACAAATAGTTTATGAGAGTTTTGTTGAATCCGATTCAACCCTTCCAGGTCTAGTAAAATATTTAAAAATGGCTCATTTTTTCCACAAACTGTCCTACTTATTTACTCACATGTTATTTAGTTTTAGTTTTTCTGCAAAAACAGATAACGACAGAGGCTTCCTATAGCTAGTAATGTGTTGAGCATGTTTTATTGAAAAAACTAAAAATAGTTTCGAAGAAGCATTGATACTTCTGATGTTGAACCTATATTCAAGTTTGTCCTAAATTATTACAAAAGAACTAACACATGACACATCTATGGTTTAAAGCTTCGGCTATATAAAAGAAGATCTCCAACCAGTTTCATTATGAAGGCCATAGAACACAATGCAAAGATAGAGAAAGATTATGGTTTCAAACAATCCCTTGGCACTACTTCCGAGCAGAATATAAGTGGTATGTTTGTCTTGGTCCCTAGATTAATAGCCAAGAAAACAACATGATAGTGTTGTGGTTAAGAAAAAAGATCTAGGGTTTATTTATCAGTGTCACATAAATCGGCTCAACACCGAAATATCTTTGTACAAACTAAATATCACATCAATACATATCCAAGGAACTAACTAGGTCACTTATCAAGCAAATCATAAGACAACAAGAATAAAAACCCCCACCTTTATATCAAACCATTAAATTAGTGTCAGTATAAAATATGATAAAAAATTCGGAGCAAAACTGCTTACCAGAACGCCGCCATTTCACTGTTAGGCACCTGCTCATACAACGACTCATAGAATATCCTCAATGGGTCTCTCTGAAAAATTCAAAACACAAATAACCCAAAAATGAACAAAAATCATCCTCATAAAAATCTTAAACAGTACAATTATACTTAAAAATCAAGAAAATCATACTTCCTCGGGCGGGTCTCGTCTCTGTCCAGGCAAATCATACTCCTTCTTAACCTTTTTATTCCCATTCTGCTCAGCACTTTTACCCACACTTCTCTTTTCCTCCTTAACATTCTTCTTCTTCTACATTACAACATACATTCAAATTAAACAAATCCAAAAAAACCCAAATTAATAAAAACACACACAAAGTTCAAAAACCAAACCTTTGCATCAATCTTTTTTTTAGCAGAAGTCTCTCTAGATGGCTCATTCTTGACCTTACTCAAAGCCTTCTTAACAATGGGCTTCTCAAAATCATCATCTTCATCAATGCTTTCTTCTTTCTTGACCTTAGATTCTTGGGGTTTCTTGGATTGAGCTCCTTTAGTTGAATTACTTGTTGGTTTCTTTTTGTTCTTTAAGAGAGAACCAAGAAACTTCTCATCATCATTATCTTCTTCTTGTTCAATTTTTTCTTTCTTTAGAGGCTTCTTAACATCATCTTTAGAACAAGACATTGTTGAATTGGTAAATGTAAGTGGAGGTTGAAGACACAGAGAAGTGGAGATGAGAGAGAGTGAGAGGGTTGGCGTATTTGTAGCAACCTGGTTTCCAACGTTGTTTTCAGTTATCAGGATGTTGGGTTTGTGTTTTGTAGTGGGCTTTCGTAAGGCCTAATGGAAAACAAGGATGGATTTAATTAATACTGGCCATAACCTGTGTTATGTACGGCTATTTTTAATTTTTTTTTTATTATTTTTATTTTAACATTCTCTTATTTGAATTTTTTAAAAAGAATAGTATATTCAAATATATATATCTAAATTGATTTTAAAATAAAAATATTTTTAGACCGGTTCAAATAAATAAGAACATAGATCGAGTTCAAGTAAATAAGTTTTATGGGGCTAAGTAAATAAGTTTTAAAAAAGTGTAATTTAGACTTGTCCAAATAAATAGGCAGTACATATGTTATGTAAGTAGAGTTTTATTTATAATAGTTAAGTATATTTGAGTTAAAAAAATAAATAAATAAGTTATTCAAATAATTCTAAAATTAATACATATATTATCAAGTCCAAGAATAACCGGACAAATCTTGTAATTTTGCAATTTTAAAAATTGAAAAATTCTTGGATTAAATTTTTTAGTCAATGTCTTGACACCTTTGTTAATCTACGTGGTTATTAGATTATATATTATTAGATTGCATAAGTTATGCACTGTCTTGATTCTTGGGTTATAAAACTTGGATGTCAGCGAAAGACTAAGCTTAGAGTTCTTTTTCGGCAGAAAGTTTGTATTATTGTTGTGGTAAATCGGAAGTGACTGGACCCTAAGTAGGACTCGTGTTCGTATTGATTATATTTTTTTTATACATATTTTTGAACTTCAAATTTTTAGAAGGTCTGAGTTTTTTTTGGAAGGTGTTAACCAACTGATCAAACAAAATCATGTTTGGCATAAAATGGTCTCATTAATTAGTTCAATTCTCCTTTATGATTTATTTGGATAAAAAATGAATCTTGTCTCATTAGTTCGATTTTCCTTTACGATTCATTTGGATAAAAATGAATCTTTGTAAAAAATCTAAATCTCTGATACGATTCGTTGACGTTACATAAATAACATATTTTACTGCTCATCTATTTAAGGTAGAAAAATATTTTTGATTCTTCATCACTTACATTTGTTGTTTGCCACGAAAGGAAATGATTTTGTTACTGAATTAAATCTTTACATAATACAAGATTAAAATCATGATGGACATCTCCCACCTTCCATCTACGATCAGCTACTGAACAGCTATAACTCGCTAAGTAGTGAGCTACACCGTTCGCATACCGTCTCACAAATCTTAACTTTATGTTTTGACTTTGTAAGCCTGAAAGAAGAGTTCTGCAATCTACTATCACCTTTCCAAGATATGAGAAGCTGGAAAACGAGCTTTTAATTAGCTGCACTACCTGTAAGCAATCAGATTCCAGCACTACGTACGCATATGCCTTATCTTTGAACCAACTTAGAGCTTCTCTAATACTAACAACCTCTGTGAATTCTTGACTTACTCTTCCATGACTGCACTTAGATATTGCTTCAACCAAACTGTCATAATGATTCCGAATAACGAAAGCATAACTCTATCTCTTGGGTTTTTCGAATAGAGCTACATTGATGTTAATCTTAACGTTATTATTCTATGGTGTTTGCCACTGTTCCTTACCGTCTTCTGGGTTCATAAAGGCTAAAAAATGATCAAAATTCTTATCCTGAACAGATCTCCATTGGTTAAGGATTGAGAACACCGAATTAACAAGTTCTGAAGAATTGATACTTTTCTGCTGCCTTATAGAATCATATCGATTTTTCCATGACATCCAACAAAAAATGACATGAATATGATTTTTTTTCCTGGTCTTGCATCTCAAATAAATGACTAAGCCATTCTGCAAGCAAGTTTGAACTGCCTTGAAACACTGGGAGAGAGCTTAGCCGGTGACAATGATCAACGGAAGAACAACTAACAAGAATGTGTTCTATAAATTCGTTGTCAACCTGGCGGATATGACATACAACATTGACATCTACCTTGCGAGCTCGAAGCAGGTCCTTAGTTGACAAGCATTTAGAAATAGCACTTTTTGATTAATCAGCGATTCAATAGTAGTATGAATGTCGTATATGACCAAGGAATATGACCAAGAGGACTCAAACTTGAAGTTTTTGCTTGCACTTCCTAAAAAGTGGAACTTTAAGGTCACATCAATAACGGATAATTATGAACTTGAAGAAATATCTCTAGATGAGATTTATGGCATGTTGAAGACTCATGAACTAGAGGTGGAGCAAAGAAGCAAGAGAAAAGGATCAAAGCCTAGACCAGTTGCACTTAAAGTTGAAGGAAAGCCAAAGGAGAAAGCTAGGAGAAAAGGTCATTCTAAAGGAAAAGTTATGATTGCAAAGTCTGATACCGAGTCATCAAACTCTGATGAGGAATAGGAGCCTTCCGAGCAGGTTTGTTAGAGGAGTGGTGTCTCAACCTGCGAGAGGCCCCGGGTTTCAAAAGGCTCTAAGTGACAGTGTTGGCCAGGGCGGCGGACAATCTAGAGCGACATTTCACAGTCAACCTCGTGCCCCTATACCAGACTGCCGGACGTGTGGGAAGAAACACCTCGAAGTGTGTGCCCACGCAAGGGTCTCTCTAAAATGCTACAAGTGTGATCAAACAGGACACCTCGCCAACAACTATAACCGACCCATCGTGACATGTTTCCTGTATGGGAAAGTAGGGCACATGAAGAAGGATTGCTCGACACTAAGGCCTCCGGCCTCAGGAATGAGCAGAGCTACGTTCAACAAGCCTCCAACTGCTAGGACTTTCGACATGACCGTTCAGGATGTTGTCCGAAATACTGATGTGATAGTAGGTACCCTTCTGTTAAATTCTGAATGTGCAAATGTCTTATTCAATTCTGGAGCAACCAAGTCATTTATATCTTAAAATTTTGCTAAGAAAATAAATCTTAATGTTGTACCTTTACGTGAGGTATTACAAGTAGAAATACCGAACCGATAGATCATTCCTATTAATCAAATATATCCTAGATGAAACTAGATAGGAACGTATTTGAGGGTGACTTAATCCCATTTGTGTTAGGTGAATTCGATGTGATCCTAGGAATGGACTGGTTATCCAGTAATGGAACGCAAATAGATTGTGAGAAAGAGAATAAAAATAAGAGTACAAGATGGAAAGGATATAGTGTTTAAAGGTCATCGACAGACCCAAAAATTTCTAAACATGGTCTAGACCAAGAGGTTTTAAAGAAAGGTAATGAGGCCTATTTAGCCTATGTAATGGACATTAAGAAGGAAGTCCTCTACATACATGATATACCCGTAGTGAATGAATTCGAGGATGTTTTTCCGAAGGACTTATCAGGGTTGCCACCCGACAGAGAGATACAGTTTTCTATAGAATTAGGCCTAGGAACGACACCAGTATCTAAGGCCCCATATAGACTAGCCCCAGTCAAGATGAAGAAACTAGCTTCTCAACTACAAGAATTGTTAGACAACAGGATGATAAGACCAAGTGTGTCACCATGGGATGCATCAGTGCTGTTTGTAAAGAATAAGGATGGTAGCATGAGGCTATGCATAGACTATCGAGAGTTGAATAAACTGACCATAAAAAATAGGTACCCTATCCCTAGGATTGCCGACCTATACAACCATCTTAAGGGTGTTGTACACTTTTCCAAAATAGACTTGAGGACGGGATATCACCAGTTGAAAATCAAGACTGAAGATATACCAAAGACTGCCTTTCACACTAGGTATGCACATTATGAGTTCTTAGTCATGTCATTCGGGTTAACCAATGCAACTGCAACCTTTATGGATTTGATGAACAGAGTGTTCAAGAAGTACCTAGACATATGTGTCATAGTCTTTATAGATGATATTCTAATCTACTCAAAGACAGAGTAAGAACACGCAGAACATTTGAGGATAGTCTTAGAGATCTTGAGGAATGAGAAGTTGTATGCCAAGTTCTCAAAATGTGAGTTTTGGTTAAGGGAAGTTCAGTTCTTAGGTCATGTGGTGAGTAGCGAAGGAGTTCTAGTCGATCCCGCTAAGATAGAGGTGGTATCCAATTTGGAAAGACCAACTACCCCAACTGAGGTTAGGAGTTTTGTGGGCTTAGCAGGATACTACCGGAGATTTGTGCAAGACTTTTCCAAAATAACGAAAAATTTTGTGTGAACGGAATATTGTGAAGAGAGCTTTCAGGAGTTGAAAAAGAGACTGGTGTCGGCACCAGTACTCGCTCTTCCTGATGGAAAGGGAGAGTTTGTGATATACAGTGATGCCTCACACAAGGGATTAGGATGTATGCTCATGTAGCACGGAAAAGTGATTGCGTATGCCTCTCGGAAGTTGAAGGAATATGAGATAAGATACCCTACCCATGACCTAAAGTTAGCAGCCATAGTGTTTGTTCTGAAAATCTAGAGGCACTACTTGTATGGTAAAAAGTGCGAGATTTACACAGATCATAAGAGCCTCAAATATATTTTCACCCAGAAGGAGTTGAACATGAGACAGAGAAGATGGCTAGAGCTGATTAAAGACTATGATTGTGAAATCCTATACCACCAGGGTAAAGCCAATGTGGTGGCTGACGCCCTCAGTAGGAAAGAGAGACTTAAAATGCTAATGACATATGAGGAGTTGTTAAAGGAATTTGAAAAGATGGAGATCGAAGTGAGGATAACCGGTAAGGGATCTGAAGGACTATTTGAAATCAGGTTAGTACCGGAACTAGCCGAGAAAATACGAATGTGTTAGGAAAAAAATGAATAAGGAAAAAAAGACATTGACCGGTGAAGAGGTTAGATGCGAGAAGAATGAGAGAGGGATCATGAGGTATGCATCCCGAATTTAGGTTCCGAATGTACAAGAACTGAAAGACGAGCTATTGCATGAAGGTCACAGCTCCAGGTATTCCATCCACCCAGAAGTGTGAAGATGTACCGCGATGTAAAAGAATATTATTGGTGGCCTAACATGAAGAGAGATGTAGTAAAATGGGTCAGCAAGTGCTTGACTTGTCAGAGGGTAAAGGCTGAACATCAGAAACCGAGTGGACTATTAAGGCCCTTGGAAATTCCGGAATGGAAATAGGAGCATATTACCATGGATTTTTTGATAAGCCTCCCAGGGACTAAAAAAATCACGATGTCATATGGTCATCATAGATAGACTGGCCAAGTCCGCGCACTTCCTTCCAATTAATGAAACGTACACCGTCGACAAGCTAGTGGATATATATCTGAAAGAAATCGTAGTAAGGCCTGGAGTTCCCGTTGCTATAGTGTTAAATAGGGATCCAGGGTTTAACTCTCAATTTTGGAGAAGTTTTCAAGAATGCATAGGCACTGGACTGAACATGAGTACAACTTACCACCCCCAAACGGATGGGCAAAGTGAAAGGACCATCCAGACCATAGAAGATATGCTGACGTTCTGTGCCACTGACTTTAAAGGAAGTTGGAATGACCACGTACCCCTGATTGAGTTTGCCTACAATAATAGCTATCACGCTAGCATAGGATTGCCCCCGTATGAAGCTTTTTATGGAAGAAGATGTCGCTCTCCCTTATGTTGGGATGAAGTTGGAGAACATAAGTTTCTAAGGCCCGAGTTGGTCCAGCAGACCCAAAAAATGGTGGGACTCATCAGAAAGAGGCTGGTAGAGGCTCAAGACAGATAAAAGAAGTAAGCCGACCAGACCAGGAAAGATAGAGAGTATGAAGTGGGAGATTCAGTACCGTTGAAGGTATCTCCGTGGAAAGGAATGATGAGGTTCGGGAAGAAAGGAAAACTAAGTCCCAAATTCAGTGGACCCTTTGAGATCATGAGGAAGAAAGGACCTCTAGCTTACGATCTTGCTTTGCCTCCTAACTTGAAACATGTGCACAATGTGTTCCATGTGTCAATGTTAAGGAAATACTATGCCGATGCGTGACATGTGATAGAGTATGAACATGGAGATTTGCAACCGGACCTGACCTACATTGAGCAACCAGTGAGAGTGATTGACCAGAAGGAACAAGTGCTGAGTAAAAAGACTGTCAAGTTGGTCAGAATCCTGTGGAGAAACCAGAATGTCGAAGAATCAACTTGGGAACTAGAGGAAGCGATTAAGTAAAGATATCCCCACCTAATTTCTATTTGATTCCGGGACCGAATCCTTTTTAGAGGGGAAGACTGTAATAATCCAATTTTTTGGGACCTTGTAAAACATTCGATGAATAGTAACCCTGACGATCGGGGAAAACTTTTTAGCCCACACTATGTTATGCTTGGAAAATTTATCTTTCGAGTTGATATTATGATTATACGTACCAAATGAGTGTATGTAAAAGCCATTAATTTTCGAAGAAAATGAACTTTGTACAACGACCTTATCATACTAACCATCAATGAATACGAGAAACACATTACAATTAAAAATCTAGAATTCTACACATTAAAACCCAAGTACAAGGTTTAAAGCATAAAGGACTTATAAAAAAAGGATTTACCTCGCGAATCGCTTATGAAGATTTATCACGAAAACAAATAAGCGACCAAGATAATACATAAGAGAATAAATAAATGTATCAAACCCATGAAAACTTCCATATAATCCATGCAAACTAATTAGTAAGAATGTAACCAAGAATTAGAATCAAATAGTGATCAACCAAGGAACATAGTAACCTAGTTAAGATGAATACTAGCAAGCATGTAGGTTGTAGTACTTCGCTAGTGATTTAGCTTTGACAATTGCCCATGCTAGAAGATATGTACTAAGATTTGCATATCTAAATATATCGCAAATCCACCACACTTGTCTAAAATCACCCAACCAATCAAGCAACGAAGAAAATTTCTCTTCTCCCTCTTCTTAGAAGCCATTCAACTATTTCAAAGAAAACAATAAACCAAAACTCAAACCTCAAGATCTAGCCATGGATAATTGCTATATTTAATTCCCAAGCTTCCTCAATATCAAACTAAGGTAAGATAATTTTTTTCATAGTATTTCCTTAAGGTTTGGATGGTTAAATAAATTCATGAAAGTGATGATGAATAGTACCAAATAGTGACTTTTCTTGATTTCTTGATTTTCATGAAAAGATCTAGGATTCTTAAGCACACCCAAGCCTCACCAAGCATCATCCATCAAGAATAGAACCTCCCCAGATACCAATAAAGGTATAAATCTTTACCCAAACTTTGTTCAAGGTTTAAGTTTCAAGAAAACTATGGATCTTGGTTATAAACATAGTTTTGATGGTTGCTCTGTTGATTTTTTGAAAGATTAGTTAGTTAGATGCTAAGGTTGATGTTGTGGCTTAAAGAACTTGATGTTATTGAGAGGATTAAGTATTAAGATGATGGTATGAATATTTTTGGTTAGTGATTAGTAGTTTAGAGAAAAAATGAAACTCAAATCGTAAGCGTAACGTCGATAAAACGGTCGAATCGTATCTTTAAGTTTTCTGCAGAAGTACAGAAAGTATAATCTGTGATTTCTTGAAAAATAAGACTTGAAATTATATATCTTGTTGTAAGGATATTTAGGCGCTTGAATCGCTTGATTTTGATTTACGGTTCAAAAGTCAGGGCTATTTTAGTGAAAATGATTTACGCGATAATAACTGCTACGAATTATGAACTTTGGAAGTATAAATGATCGACTTAAATGTATTCAAAACTTATGTAATTTTTACAGAGAGTACAAAATGGAATATATTAATTTCCATAAAAATTCAAGTTAAAATATGGATGTTTCAATTTTGTAAAAATATCGGAGCTGAGATCGCGCGAGTAGAAATCCTTAAGAATCGCGAGTGGAGCCGAGTGGCAAAAGTAAATGAGATTTATGGACATAAAGGATCATGAAAAGAAAACGAAGTTAACTAGTCCTCGTACCTTATTAAAATGATGAGAGTAAAGCGAGTCGCGTAAATTGATTATAAGTGTTGCACATTTATTAAGTGACGATAAATACGATTAGAATCTAACGGAACAATAATGTTCTTGATTTTAGATTTTCGGACGAACTCTAGAGCGCCCTCCACCTCGAAACACCCGGGAAAGTTTATGAACCCTGCTCCATATACTGTCGTGTGTTGAAGATTGTTTTACTATGTTTCGTACAAATGTCATGTTTTCCATGATATTAAAATACGAGTTTTTACTTATCAATAATGATTTAGTTTACGATGAATATATCACATAATATTTTAACGTTATGGTATAGCGTAATGTATAAGTTGTATGACCGAGAGTCGGTCAGCTTTTATAAAGTATAAACCCGGGGATCATCCTGGAAATGTTTTGGACGATTAAAAGTTTGTAGCTATGTTTTTCCAAGGGACTCGATATCCTGTTGCAAATTATTAAATTTACCTCGAATTTATCTAAAACGATTTCCAAGGATCGTATTCCCTTAACTATATTTAATTACTCGAACAATGAATATTATTTCAGATATTCATTTAAATAGGAGAAGTATTCTCCAATGATTATTTTATTTTTAAATTCAATTCTTGAATTATCAAATATTTATTTAATGATTTAATATGATTTAAAAGTCCAAAGATCTACTTTTAAAATAGTTTCTAAACTCCAGAAAATCAGTTTAATACTTTCAGATTGTCGAAAAATATTATCTCGATGTATTTTAAATATTTTGACTATAGTGTCAAAAGAAACCCTCCATTAAATACTTATCTGTTGACAACGGTCAACTCACATTATCTTAGTGCTTCCTCTGAAAATTCTCGGAAGTACATATATATATATAAATACGAGATGAGTTGTGCCTATCAACAAGCAAAATGCTTGGGGAACTTCGATGTTGTTCAAGTTCTCGGGATATGATAGGATTTTTCAAAGGACTAGAAGGGGTAGACTCTAGTACTATAAGTACTTGGGAGACTATGAAAGGTACCGCATGCGAAGGTACTCTGTGTACTCAGGAACCTGTGAAGTGTGTGCATACCCGAAATGGGACACATAGCCCGAATGCGGCCAGGGTGATAACCGGGATACGAATGTGTCATCCTTCTACTAGTAGAAAAGGTTACAGATTTCCGTAGTATGACTGATCATCGTATGAGGTGGCTCCGGTGAATGTCCTATTCTTCTGATTGGAATTGAGATGCAATACTGTAACCCAAGCCTAGGTGCTGGGTTCACCATTAAGGTATTTGCAGACTAGTAAGTCAATCAAGGAATTATTTTGAAAAGAGGTGTGTACCACCAAGAAAAATTACTTTAAACAAACATATATCCATATACGGAATCAGATATAAATTACTTATATAGTCTTTTCATACTGCACATTATTATGTCGGGCATTATAGCTCACACTTGTTTTCTTAAACTGATACAACACAACAGTGAACCAAGATGCCGATCAGAAAGCTCACATCCCGGAAGCGAGTAGGAAATGGCCAGCTTTTCCTTTGATTATTTGGTGCAGTGCCACAGGTAGACCGTATAAGCTGGACTGAGTTTCAGTTGTTTTTAGTCTGGCTTATATATAAGTATGACTTATATAAGGTAGTAATGAAGAAATATATATTTGGCCGCCGGTCTAACCTTAAATAAAGGTTACACCCATGGTAAGACTTAATTACTTTTGGTCTATTATAACTATCCCCTTGCAGATTTAATAACTCTAGTAATGTATTATTCGTTTCCAAGACAATAACCTGTAAGTGTGTGTGTGTGTTGATAAGTATGGGGTTGTAGATGTGTGAGTATATATATAATATTGTGCAAGATAAGTGTTTAAACAGGATTCAAGATGGCATGGCCTCCTAAATTCCTGACCCCGGATTTGGGGCGTCATATCCACCATATTGTCAGTAGGATACCCAGTGCCTTGTTGACATCATTTTCATCAAATTCTACTTGATGGCCTTGGATTGAGCAGTTCACCACCAAAGATACAGCCTGAGTCTCATGCACAACTGTCCTAACCACAGCTGAATTCTAGAATTCATTGAGAACATCCATGTACAAAATAGGATTAGTAGTGAAAGTACCTGCAAAGTATGTCTCAGACAAAAACTTAACAAAGCTCTTGACACTGTCAGGAGCTTGGTTAACATCTGTGAAAGCTAGGTAGTTGGTATCATCCTTAGGGATAACAGCTCTAACAGTGTTTGAAGCAATTGAATGTGTTTGAATTTGAGTGGGTAAGAAATTTGAAAGAGAAAGAGCTCGAAATGAGATAGAATGGTTAAGGTTTGTGATAGGGTATAAGCAACCCAGATAGAGGCCAACCCATATCTAGGGTGAGGCAGGCTCAGTTGATGGACCAAGACCCCCTCACCCAAAACAGCCAAGTGGAAAGACCCGGGCTCAGGGCCAACCCAGAACCAGGATCACCTCCCAGCTAGAATCCAACCCAGCTAGGGCATACCCAAGGGGGGTCCCAACAAGTACAGGTATACCCCACATCCCGCCAAAGAAGGGCACGTGGGCACGTGTCGATGACAGCTATCAACAACTAATATCTGAGACAAGCATGACGCGTGTTGGCATACCTTTGGTGCATCATAAAGGTGGTTCTTACCTAGACACATGTATGCAATCTACCCAAGGCAGACGTCCTCCACCTCCAACAATGAACGGCCCTGATCTAAAGGTACCAACCCCTAAACCCTACCTTTGGGCTATAAATATCCCAAAGAGAAAGGGTTTAAGGGCTAGAGACACTTTACACACACACACTCTCTTACACACAAGCATATATACACAAAACCACCTCTTGTCCTATCTATCTTCATATTCCCCAAACAAGCTCTTACTCTCACACCGGAGGCCCCGCGGGGCTCAAACCCCCCTCCAGTGTTGTTTTGCAGATTCCCTACAGTAGCTACACCTCGCTTGCCGCAAGAAGGTCTAGGAACAACGTCAGAAGGAGCCGCCCCACTCACCGAAGTTATCATTTGGCACTAGAAGGAGGGCACTCCATCCTTGGGTCTCGTTGCCCCTAGATTCACCTTCATCAGCAAACTCTCAAAAGAGTCCATTTCTCTAACATGTACGAACACAAGCAACCATACTGTCTCTTAACTGTGAATGTTAATATCTAAGCCACGTTTGTGTGTGCTCATTATTTTAGGCCACATTCTTGTGAGACCAGTTTCGCTTGTTTTTAAGCCACGTTTTTGTGTGCTATATATAGTTTTCATTATTTTCAAACACTGATCTACTCTAGCTTGCATATTGTCTTCATATTTTAGACCCCGCTATACTTGTTCAACAATATTTCTAGAAAAATCCAGAAAGTTTGTTTGGTATTGTTTTGTAATTTTTTTGCCAACTCCAAAAAGAAACCTTAGATCTATATTTTTAGCTTCAAATCTTGGTCAATTCTTGTTTGTGCACTTGAGATAATGGCAAGAGCAGGAAAGAGTACGGTTGGGAGATCCTTCGCAAGTACCCAGGTCCAGGACCAGGACCACTCTCAGGCACAAGGCCCTGGCGGCGATCGAGAGACCCTCCCGGAGCAACCATTGACACAACATACCCCGGTCATGAAAAGGATAGTAACACCCCGGGATGCCAAAAACCTCATTAAGTTGAATCAATATAAGTATACCAATATTCTAGTGGCCGAGGAGCATATGGCCAACTTAACAAGTAATGAATTGGCCGAAGCAATCAGACTTTATATGGAAGAACAAGCCCGGGCTCAGCTACAATTCGAACAAGAAGATGATTAAGAAGAGCCTGGGGACTCTCAGCAATCTAGTAGATCTGTCTTTGACCGAATTGGGGTTAAGGGGAAGAAGAATAAAAAAGAACAAAGTAAGAAAGAGACAGAAACAACCAGGAAGAAGAGGCTGGAAGAGATGAGAGAACAGATAAGAAGAGAAGAAGAAGTAAATCTGGAGAAAAAGATTCAAAAAAGAATGCAACTAGAAGAGGAGAGGCTACTAGCCAAAGCCAAGGGCAAGAGGACCCAGAGGGACCCCACCCCCGAGGTCATTTCTAATGATGATGAGGAAGGGTAGAAGGACCTGAAAGATGTGATCTACGAACTTCAAAGAAAGATGGAAAAGGACTCTGAAATGGGGATAGGAGAAACTCTAACACCATTCAGCCATTTTTTAGAGGCCATTCCACGACAGAGAAACCTCAAACATTACAACTTTGATTCTTTTGATGGATTAGGGGATCCAGAAGAACACTTGAATTACTTCGAACAAATTGTGTAGATTTACTACTACAATGACTTAACAAGGTCCAGGTTCTTCGCATCGACTTTCAAGGGGGGGCTTAGATGTGGTTTGGAAGGATCCCTTCCCGAAGCATCCACAGCTGGAAAGACTTTCGAGGGGCCTTCCTCAGGAGGTTCCAAGCAAACAAGACACATGAGCTGCACATGTGCCATCTAGAAACTATACGCCAGTATGACAACTAAACTCTCTCTGCCTATATAAGGCGTTTCCAGGAAGTAATCAACAAGATCTCAAACTTAGATGAGTGGGAAACACGAAGCATATTCCGGAGGAACCTGGATCCGAAAAACAATAAAAGGTATATTGTAGAGTGGATCAACAAGTAACCATAGAGCCTAGCCGCTCCCTACTCTATGGCAGCCAGATTCATCAAAGAAACAGATGTGCTCCAGGCTATGAGGATGACTCGGAATGGAGATTCCATGAGCAAGAACTCTGATGACCGACCGAAAGAGGGTTACCATCAGGACAAAAATTTTAAACAAAGCCAGCAGATAATGTGGTGCAAAACACTCCAATATTTCAGAGACTGGATCCTAAGACAGAATCTAAAAGAGATCCAGGACCAACTAGGCAAGCCAGGGAGCCTAGGCAGGAGCCAGATTGGACCCCACTGAATAGGAATAGTTAGGAAATACTGAAATAGATCAAAGGCAAGCCATTCTACTACCCCCGAAGCCTATGCAGACTCCCTCGAAAAGCCGGCCTTACAATAGACAATATGATTATCATGAAACGCATGGCCAAAAAACAGATAATTGTCTATCTCTCAAATACTTCATCAAAGAACAAGTCAAGAAGGGTAACCTAAATCAGTATGTCTCCCGGAATACCAATCAGAAAGAAGAAAGATGAAGAAAAGGGAAGGATATAGTGAATGTGGTCCTAGGAGGGTCTCACTCACCTCCCCGCAGCCCGGACTCGGGCGATGAAGTATTCTCTATCCAGTCCTCCCAGAGATGATAATTTCTTTCAGCAGTAAGGATTACGAAGGAGTCAATCCCAATCACAATGAAGCTTTGATGGTAACACTTGACATCTTTGACAACGAGGTGAGGAGGATGCTGATAGACAACGGCTCCTCAGTTAACATCTTATTCAAGCATACTGTGGATAGAATGAAACTAGGGAATGTGCACTCAAATGAATGCCGGGAGGATCCCCTCTATAGGTTCGGAAATAACTTGGTCCTGATCCAGGGAACCTTATACCTACCAGTCATATTTGGATCAACTCCAAACTAAGTCACCCATGTGATAAAATTCTATGTGATCAACACTCCCTCATCCTACAATGGAATAATTGGCCACTCAGCTCTAACCAGGATACAAGAAATCACCTCTATATCACACTTGAAAATCAAATTCCCAATTCCAAAGGGGATAGGAGAAGTTAAATGAGACTACAAAGTTGCTAAAAGATGTTATAGCAAGGCCCCGGTCATGGCCGAAACTCACCAAGACAATAAAAGGAAGGCCACAGTCCTTCGAAAGCAGCAGAGCACTAAGAAACACCGCCCACTCTTAAGGGATGTTGTGAGAAGAGAATCCAAGTTATAGAATCCAACCTGGACCCAAAAGCAGCCAAGCTCGAAAGACCTAGAAAGCAACCAAGTCATGGTAGGGATTGAAGTAAACCCCGCTCTCATCCAGGGCAATCCTACTATGCAAGCAACCAAGTCATGGTAGGGATTGAAGTAAACCCCGCTCTCATCCAGGGCAATCCTACTATGCAAGCAACCAACCCAATGAAATAAGGGAAAGCAGCTAAGAGAAGATAACAACCTACGGAAAAATCTACAAGAAAAAGAATGCAGAAGCCCAGATCCAGCAATTGGTATCAAACCAGAATCAAGCCAAGGTCGAAGCTGCAGTAGAAACAGAAATAATTCTGATGGATGAGAGCAATCCTTCTAAAAAGGTAAAGATATGATCCAGACTTAGAACTATTTTCAGAGAAGACCTGGTGTCATTGCTCCGAAGGTACGCTGATATATTTGCCTGGAGCCCAAGAGACATGCTTGGGCTGCATGAATCCATAAAAATGCATAACTTGGACGTTAAACTAAACAAAAAACCCGTAAAGCTGAAGAGAAGAAATTTTTCCCCAGAGAGGCAGAAAGCAATAGATGAAGAGGTTGAGAAACTACTCAAAGCTGGGATCATTTGTGAAGTTAAGTACCCGAAATTGTTGGCTAACATGGTGATGGTAAAGAAGGCAAGCGGGAAATAGAGAATGTGTGTCAACTACACCGACTTGAATAGTGCATGACCAAAGGACCCCTACCCCCTGCCAAATATCGATCAACTAATAGACGCCACATCCGGGCACGTTATGCTAAGTTTCATGGATGCCTTCTCGGGTTACAGCCAAATCAAGATGAATTCGAAAGACATCAAAAAGACAGCATTCATCACCCATAGAGCAGTTTACGCCTATATCATGCTACCTTTCGGATTAATGAATGCAGGCTCAACCTACCAGAGAACAATGAACAAAATCTTCAAGACCCAGCTTGGAAGAAACTTGGAGTCCTATGTTGATGACATGATTGCAAAGTCAATAAGTATCCCAGGTCACATCGAAAATCTAAGAGAATGCTTTGACAACTTAAGAAAATACTCACTAAAGCTGAATCCGAAAAAATGCACATTTGGAGTGGGGGCATGAAAATTTCTAGGATTCATGATCAGCAATCGGGGAATTGAAGCCAAACAAGAAAAGTTGAAGGCAATCCAGGAAATGAAGCTTCTTAGGACTTAAAAGGATGTTCAGAAACTAGCAGGGTCACTAGAAGCACTTAGATGATTCATCTCAAAGCTAGCTGAAAGATGTTTACTTTTTTTTTATTTATTGAAAGGAGCAAATAACAAGAAAGAAGTCAACTGGAATCCAGAATGCCAAAGTGCATTGGAAGAAATCAAAATATATCTCTCCCAGCCACCAATCCTAACTAAAGCCCAACCCGGGGAACCCCTATTTCTCTACTTGTTAGTAGGGGCACTGACAGTTGGAGCAACACTAATCAAGGAAGAGAATGGCAAATATTAACCAGTTTATTACGTTAGCCAGGTGCTAAAAGACTTCGAGACCAGATATCCAAGATTGGAAAAGTTCGTATTTACCTTATGTAGGATTTTATCTATCACAGAAACATGGTAAAACAATTTTTCATGATATAAAATCCATATAATATGCATACAGATTGTGAATTAAATTGAGGGATCATTTATAACCTTTAAAAGCGATCCAAGAACCACGAGCGGAGGTCCCTAACAGCTGCTCCTCAAGTGTGAAGCACTCCACCGGTATCCACCAAGAAATTGATGTAATGAAGGAGGAGGAGGTGGAGAGAATTAGGGTTTTGTAAATTTTTAGGTTGAGCCAAAAATAGGGTTTATAATAGTATATTTATAGGGAAAATTTTCAGTTGAAAATTTTCCCATAAAATATTATTATTATTAACCCTTTATTATTCTTACTAATAATTAAAACACCTTTTAATTATTAATCCTTTTTCTAAACACTTTAGAAATAATTCTCTCACTTGATTTAAATTCCAAAATTAAATTCTTAATTAATAATATTAAGAACTTTTTCTTAATTAATTTATAATCAATTAAATCTCATTTTATCAATTATTAAATTTGCCAATTAATTATTTATTTCATAAATAAATAATTATCAGCCATTATTAATTAATTCCTCCACCATTAAATCATTCTCTTTTATGGTGTGACCCTATAGGTTCAATATTAAGCCGGTAGTAGAAATAAATAATAATAAAACTATTTTATCATTATTTATATAAATTCTCTAATTCATTAAATATGATTAATTAATTAATCATATTTATTCTACATCGTGAGGGATACTTCTCAGCATATCGCGACTATCCGGATAATATGAATCCACTGCTTAGAATACCAAGAACCTATTCAGTGAATAGTTACCGTACAATTAATTCCTTCTACCCTACAATGTCATGATTAAATATAAGGCATGGATCTCGTGTCAAGCCTATCTTATTTAATCATTTGCTTTCCCATTCACTATGCTTAGTTCTATTTAATGTAAATTAGAAACTCCTTTCTAATTTCATTCATTCTGGCCAGAGATTCCTGAACTAGCATAAGTGGATCAGCATTGAACATTCTCTTCCTTCACTGGAAGGGGTAGATCCTTTATTGATCATACACTATCTTCGTGTACAAATTCCTATACCCAGTAGAGCCCTTATAATTATCCCTAGAGACTAAGAACTAAACCAAAACATAGTTCAGTGTACACAAGATGACTATGATGACCTCAAGTCTAAGGATACTTATACAACTATCACTATGTGAACAACTACTGACACGTGAGTGAACTCCATTAGTTGTTCAGCTGTGTGAGTCATGTTCAGTGAACTTATTCTATAATAAGCACCTACATACTAGCTTTAGTGTCACCACACATATGTCTATGAGAACAGACATCCTTCATAATAAAGCAAGCATAGTATGTACCGATCTTTGCGGATTATTAATTACCAGTTAGTAATCCTACGACCAGGAACTATTTAAGTTTAGAGTTATCATCTTTTAGGTCACATTATTATGATCTCATCACAATCCATAAAAAGCTTTACTCTAAACTGTGGTATATCTTATTTAAACACTTAAAATAGATAGAGCCCGTAATAAAAACAAAACAAGTCTTTTATTAATATCAATGAAATCAAAACAGATTATAAAAAAGTTATTCCTAAATCCTTATACATGATTGGACTTAGGACACATCTCTTTCAATCTCCCACTTGTACTAAAGCCAATCACTCTGGTATCTAATACCCATCTTGTCTTTATGACGATCAAAGTGACTTTGAGAAAGTGGCTTTGTTAAAGGGTCTGCTATATTGTTATATGTGTCAACTCTCTCGATGTTGACATCTCTTCTTTCAGCAATCTCCCTAATCAGATAAAAGCGCCGCGGGACATGTTTGGAATTTTTATGAGACCTAGGTTCCTTAGCTTGTGCTATTGCTGCGTTGTTATCACAATACAGCACAATAGGCTCTTCAACGCTAGGAACAACTCCCAACTCAGAAACAAATTTCCTCATCCAAACAGCTTCTTTTGCAGCCTCACTTACAGCTATACATTCTGCTTCCGCTGTGGAGTCAGCCGTTGTAGACTGTTTTGAACTCTTCCAACTAATCGCACCACCATTCAGAGTAAACACGTACCCTGACATGGATTTGCTATCACTTTCTGATTGAAAACTAGAGTCAGTATAACCCTCTATTTTCAACTCAGATTCACCACCAAAAATAAGAAAAATGTCCCGAGTCCTTCGCAAGTACTTAATGATGTTTTTCACTGCTTTCCAGTGGTCTTCACCTGGATTGGACTGATATATGCTCGTCACACTAATTGAATAAGCAACATCAGGCCTTGTACACAACATCGCGTACATGATAGATCATATTGCTGAAGCATAAGGAATCTTACTCATACACTCTCTTTCCTCAGGTGTCTTAGGAGACATTTTTTCGGAAAGGGACACTCCATGGCTCATCGGTATGAGACCTCTTTTAGAGTTTTCCATTCTAAACCTTTTAAGCACTTTCTGGATGTATGTACCCTGGGTAAGACCTATCATTCTTCTAGATCTATCTCTATAGATCTTCATACCGAGAATGTAGGATGCTTCTCCCAAGTCCTTCATGGTGAAGTTCTTTGATAGCCATACTTTGACTGATTGCAGCATCGGTATATCATTTTCTATAAGAAGTATGTCATCCACATACAATACAAGAAATGTTACCACGCTCCCACTAACCTTCTTGTAGACACATGGTTCATCTATATTTTTGATAAAACCAAACTCTTTGATTGTCTCATCAAAACGGATGTTCCATCTACGAGAAGCTTGCCTTAAACCATATATGGTTCGCAGCAGCTTACACACTAGGTGTTCTTTTCCCTTGGAAAGAAAACCCTCTGGCTGTGTCATATACACTTCCTCCTCAAGTTCCCCATTGAGGAAGGCCGTTTTCACGTCCATTTGCCAGACCTCATAGTCGTAGTAAGCAGCAATCGCAAGCAAAATCCGAATTGATTTTAACAGGGCTACATGCGAAAAAGTTTCATCAAATTCAATCCCTTGCCTTTGTTTGAATCCTTTTGTCATGAGCCTGGCCTTATAGGTCTCCACCTGGCCATCTGCTCCAATCTTTCTTTTGTTACCCACTTGCACCCAATAGGCTTAACATCATCAGGCGCCTCAACCAGAGTCCATACTTGGTTGGTATACATGGATTCCATTTCGGATTTCATGGCACTATGCCATTTCTCTGAGTCAACATTACTCATAGCCTCATTATAGGTCACAAGGTCGTCATCATCAATGATTGACAACTCATTTTCATTCTCAATGACAAGGCCATAATACCTCTCAGGTTGGCGAGACACTCTCCCTGTTCTACGAATGTGCTGTTCCACAGAAGGTTGTTCAGTCTTAACAGGTGTTTCCACTTGATCCATAGTAGTTTGTGCTTCTTGAACTTCATCAAGTTTAATTTTGCTCCCACTGTTTCCTTCAAGGATAAACTACTTTTCCAAGAAGGTAGCATGTCTGGAGACAAACACCCGATGATCGGTGTAAAAGTAATACCCCAAAGTCTCTTTAGGATATCCCACAAAATTACATTTTACGGATCGAGATTCCAGCTTATCTGGGTCAACTTTCTTGATATAAGCTGGACATCCCCAAATTTTAACGTGTTTAAGACTCGGTTTCCTTTCTTTCCATGTCTCATATGGAGTTTGAGGAACAGATTTGGAAGGCACCTTATTCAGTAAATATGCTGAGGTTTCCAATCTATAACCCCATAGGAATACTGGAAGATTCGCATAGCTCATCATGGACTGAACCATGTCTAACAAAGTTCAATTTCTCCTTTCAGATACCCCATTCAACTGTGGAGTATATGGAGGAGTCCACTGGGAGACTATACCATTTTCTTTGAGATAATCTAGAAACTCTCCATTCAAGTATTCACCACCTCGATCTGATCGAAGAGTTATAATACTTTATTTGGTTTGTTTCTCCACTTCATACTTATATTCTTTGAACTTTTCAAAGGCTTCAAACTTGTGTTTCATCAAATACACATATCTGAATCTAGATCTATCATCTATGAAATTAATGAAGTATGAAAATCCACCCATGGCTTACGTAGACATTGGTCCACATACATCTGTGTGTACCAATCCTAGCAAATCTGCAGCCCTCTGTCCATGTCCACTAAATGGAGATTTGGTCATTTTACCCAATAGACAAGACTCGCATGTAGGATATGATTCAAAATAAAAGGGGTCAAGTAACCCTTCCTTATGCAATGTCCGCAGTCTATTTTCACTAATATGACCTAGCCTACAGTGCCATAAACAGTTCAGATTTTCATCATCTCGTTTTCTTTTATTAGTTTGTTCAATCTGAAGTAAATCATGCTCTACGTCACATACATACAGACCATTATTTAAAATACCATGTCCATAAAGAACATTATCTCTAAGAATAGAACATTCATTATTCTTAATAATAAATGAAAAACCATCAAAATCCAACATAGGAATAGAAACAATATTCCTCACAATAGAGGGAACATAATAACAATTATTCAGAATAATAGTCTTGCCCATAGGCATATGTAAACTAAATGATCCTACAGATATGGTCGTAACCCTTGCTCCATTGCCCATACGTAGAACCACCTCATCTTTTTCAAGAGTCCTACTTCCCTTTAGTCCTTGCAACGAATAGCAAATATGAGAACCACAGGCGGTATCTAATACCCAAGTAGAAATTTGACCTAGTGACATATTAACTTCGATCATGAACATGCCTGAATCAGAAGCGGTAGTCTCACTACCCTTCTTCTTCTTCGAATCTGCAAGGTAAACCTTGCAGTTCCTCTTCCAGTGCCCCATCTTGTTACAGTGAAAGCAAGCAACTTTGCTCTTGGGGTCTTCAGCTTTTGGTGGAACCAGCTTTTTCTCACTTACTTTCTTCTTCTTGGAAGGGCTCTTCGATATCTCATATCAAGTTGTCCTTCCTGCCACATCATACAACTCTTGTAGATGCATAAGGATAGTGTGAGCATCCATATGCTCATGTTGCTTCTGTAGCTCAATGTTCATGGAAGCTAGCAAGATACATTGAGCAACATTTGCATCATCTATCCACTTACGATACACAACATGTTCATCATTATGTGCATCGCTAGCAGGTTCAGTAGGCTTAGGTGAGTCAAACACATATTCCAGCTTCTCAACCTTGAGAACAATTCTCAAGTTTCGAAGCCAGTCAGCAAAATTAGGGCCAGTCAACTTATGAGCATCTAGTATGCTCCAGAGTGATAGTGCAGAAGACATAACGAATATAGTAAATCTGTAAATGATAAACACATAACAACACTTAGCAAATGTTCAATTTCATTTCAAAACACTATATGAATCGGGTCTTTATTCATAAGTGGCTCCCACTAGTTTATCTAATTTATACAACCCCTAAGTGAAAATTAAGCATTCATAATGCCAGTGGGAATAGGGATCATACATTCCATCACACAACCTCGGCTGTAGCACGAAACGTCATGTGATGTTCAATATGCAGACAACTCTTGTCAATTACATCTTATGTTATTCCCTAATATAACTTTAGCCTCTTAAATAATTGAGTCACGGCTGTGGCACGACAAACTCAATATTCTAAGTCAAGTCTAACCCAACATTTCGTACAATTGAATCAGTCTCCAACGGCCCACGACTGTAGCACGTAACGACCTTTAGATTCTAATTCAATGTACACATCTCTATGTAATAGAGTAGTATTTCTTATTTCAAAATCAAAGCCCCCGGCTGTAGCACGAAACGACAATGATTTAAAAATAAGAACCACTTTCTACCATGTTGGAAGGCTATGACCGACACAAGCCCGTTGTGTCATTGGCCAATTTCTACTTGATATTATTTAATTTTAGAGGGATTATATTATGTTACAATCATAATCATATTATAAAGAGATTCTTCCTTTTAAATTAAATATTTCAAATTAATAATCGATAATCAGATGATTCCCAGATCGGGTGGAGCATTGTCAAGAGGCGTCACTTAATAACCCTTTCTTACAGATAGAAATCTGTTGTTGACAGAATCATCCGTTCTCTCAATATTGAAAATTCATATTCAATTACGTGTTTCATAAACACAAGAATCTCATGATCGTATTCATAATATTTATATTAAGGTCATGAAACAATTTCACTATACTAGATTGTGTAACAAACGCCTTATGTTAATTAAGTTCACCTAAATCTATCATCGCATGATAAACTAAGCATATATCATATATATAAGCATGAATAAACGTAAAGGTAGGCATGTTAAATCATGTAGCATATTGGTCTAAGCATTATACATCTCTATGTATCACATGAGGCATTTAAAAGTAATTAAAACAGTTAAAAATATGCTTTAAAACACTTCTGTTAGCTATAAACAGTCCGAAACAATTTCAGAAAATACAATATAATATACCATTAGATGCGTCTCGAAAAGACGAATCCAACGGCACCAAGCACGCCCCATTCTGACCAAGCACGCACCCACACGCGCCCCGAGAAGCAAACCCACGCGCCCCCAAGCGCACACGCGCTGTCAGGCGCGTGTCTCACTGTCTTCCACGCGCCCCCACGTGCACACGCGCCCTAAACCCTAAGCTGACGTCAACATGGCATCATCTGATGACGTCAGCATGACGTCAGCATAGTTCTGACCGTTGACCCGCACGTGTCTGACGCGCGCCGCGCGTGACACACGAGCGCGTGAGCCCCACGCGCGCATGCCAGACGCGCGGTCCTCCCCCTGTTCTGACAGTCGCCGCCTTTACTTTGCACAGAAAAACGTGTTGCCGCCGTACCTATTTCCGGGCCATCACACCATAACAGTGCTCTTGAAAAGCACAGCAGCCAGAAAATATATATATATATATATATATACTAATAGATTATATATATATATTTATAATTACGAATTTAATTAAAACAACTTCAAAAATTCATAATAATTAATCCATTCATCATAAAATTATGAAAAAAATACCTAGACGATCTACAACACTTGTAGAACCCAGATCTACGGTCAAAATAATTCTGAGAAACAATTTCTAATCAGTCATAATTAATCCATGATATAACTTGTAAAAATCATAATTATTTCATACAAGCATATAAAATTCTGAAATTTTTATCACAGATCTATATGCATACAACCTATGCTCTGATACCATTATAGGATTTTATCTATCATAGAAGCATGGTAAAATAATTTTTCATGATATAAAATCCATATAATACGCATACAGATTGTGAATTAAATTGAGGGATCGTTTCTAACCTTTAAAAGCGATCCAAGAACCACGAGTGGAGGTCCCTAGTAGCTGCTCCTCAAGTGTGAAGTACTCCACCGGTATCCACCAAGAAATCGATGTAATGAAGGAGGAGGAGGTGGAGAGAATTAGGGTTTTGTAAATTTTTAGGTTGAGCCAAAAATAGGGTTTATAATAGTATATTTATAGGCAAAATTTTCAGCTGAAAATTTTCCCATAAAATATTATTATTATTAACCCTTTATTATTCTCACTAATAATTAAAACACCTTTTAATTATTAATCTTTTTTCTAAACACTTTAGAAATAATTCTCTCACTTGATTTAATTTCTAAAATTAAATTCTTAATTAATAATATTAAGAACTTTTCTTAATTAATTTATAATCAATTAAATCTTATTTAATCAATTATTAAATTTGCCAATTAATTATTTATTTCATAAATAAATAATTATCAGCCATTATTAATTAATTCCTCCACCATTAAATCATTCTCTTTTATGGTGTGACCCTGTAGGTTCAATATTAAGCCGGTAGTAGAAATAAATAATAATAAAACTATTTTATCATTAGTTATATAATTCTCTAATTCATTAAATATGATTAATTAATTAATCATATTTATTCTACATCGTGAGGGATACTTCTCAGCATATCGCGACTATACGGATAATATGAATTCACTACTTAGAATACCAAGAACCCATTCAGTGAATAGTTACCGTACAATTAATTCCTTCTACCCTGCAATGTCATGATTAAATATAAGGCATGGATCTCGTGTCAAGCCTATCTTATTTAATCATTTGTTTTTCCATTCACTATGCTTAGTTCTATTTAATGTAAATTAGAAACTCCTTTCTAATTTCATTCACTCTGGCCAGAGATTCCTGAACTAGCATAAGTGGATCAGCATTGAACATTCTCTTCCTTCACTAGAAGGGGTAGATCCTTTATTGATCATACACTATCTTTGTGTACAAATTCTAATACCCAGTAGAGCCCTTATAATTGTCCCTAGAGACTAAGAACTAAACCAAAGCATAGTTCAGTGTACACAAGATGACTATGATGACCTCAAGTCTAAGGATACTTGTACAATTATCACTATGTGAACAACTACTGACACGTGAGTGAACTCCATTAATTGTTCAGCTGTGTGAGTCATGTTCAGTGAACTTATTCTATAATAAGCACCTACATACTAGCTTTAGTGTCACCACACATATGTCTATGAGAACAGACATCCTTCATAATGAAGCAAGCATGTACCGATCTTTGCGGATTATTAATTACCAGTTAGTAATCCTACGACCAGGAACTATTTAAGTTTAGAGTTATCATCTTTTATGTCTCATTATTATGATCTCATCACAATCCATAAAAAGCTTTACTCTAAACTATGGTATATCTTATTTAAACACTTAAAATAGATAGAGCCCGTAATAAAAACAAAATAAGTCTTTTATTAATATCAATGAAATCAAAACAGATTACAAAAAAGTTATTCCTAAATCCTCATACATGATTGGACTTAGGACACATCTCTTTCACCTTAGTCACGGCATCCAGAAAGCTCAGACATTACTTCCAAGGAAGAGAAATCCGAGTTGTGACTAATCAACCCTTAAGGAAGATAATACACATGCCATATGTCTCAAGAAGACTTATAAATTGGGCAGTCGAGCTAAGTCAATTCAACTTAAGTTTCATTCCAAGAACTGCTTTCAAAGCCAAGGCACTTGCTGACTTTATCATAGAATGCAATTTTCCTAATGATGAGCCTAGGCCCATGAGCATTGACCCAGAGAGCAGCCATGATCATAACCCGGGAGCCTGGGCTCTCAAGGTTGATGGTTCTTCAACAAACGAAAGGTCATGAGTAGGGTTCATCCTAAAGAGCCCAGATGATTTTACAATTCAAATCGCTATCTCCATCAGATTTTCAGCAACAAACAACCAGGCAGAGTATGAAGCCCTGATTGTAGGATTGAAGCTCGCCAGGACCCTTAGGATCTAGGATCTTGACATCTATAGCGACTCCCAGATTATAGTCAAGCAAAGAAATGGCGAGTACATAGCGAATGATCCAGTTCTAGCTAAATACCAGGCTCTGGTCCAAAGCTATCTTGCTTTAATACCCCGAAGCCAGGTCTTACAAATCTGCCGATAGGAGAATTCAGAGGCCGATACTGTGGCACTCCAAAATCTGGGGTCAGAGATCTAGGAGGCCACGCCATCTTGAATCTTGTATAACACTTATCTTGTACCACAATATATAAATACTCACACCTTTGCGACCCCACACTTATCTACACACACGCTTACAGGTTATTGTCTGGGAAATGAACCATTCATTACTAGGTTATATCAATCCAAAAGTGATAATTATTACAATCCCAAAAGTGATTAAGTCTTACCGCGAAAATAACCTTAATGTAAAGTTAGACCGTCAGCCAAATATACGTTACTTATTTATTATCTTACATAAGTCATACTTGTAAGTAAGCTATGAAAGGCATATGTCATAGCCTACTCGTTTATTCGAGTATTTAACTCAACTCAAATAAGAATGTAATAAGTAAATAGTGGATTAATCATCAGAGAGATCTCACAATGTAACATCTGTCAAAGAATAAAGAAACATTGTTCATCTGCAGACTTGAAGATTCACTGGAAGAAGTTCAAGAATTTGATCATGCCTCAGTGATATAAATCAAGATCGTGGATTTAATCAAGTGACAGAGATCTCGTCAAGGTATCATTTATTACAAGGATTCAATCAGAATATCAAAGTCAAGACATGAAGAAACATCACCAAAGTTAGTCACTCATGAACCAGACAGTACATCGAGTGTCAGCATTGAAGTGGCGGAATTGATTCATAAGTCTCAGTGACTTTCAGAAGATTGTCAGAAGAATGGATGCTGCTCAGGGTTAGTATTAATTCTCTATTAATTAATTAAGTCATATAATTTAATTAAGAAAATAAATTATATCTGCAAGGATTAATTTATTGATTAATTGAATTAAATTGATTAATTAATAAAGAATTAATATTAAGAATTTACAGAATTTTAATTGGTTAAAATCTGTTTTAATTCTAAAAAGACAACTAATTGTACTAGTATGACAATCGGTATGACAATTGATAGTCATACCGAAAGTCATGCTAATTCAGTTGACTGTCTTGATGGAATTATTATTTAGATTAAAATCACTTATTAATTCAGTAAGACAATTTCATTTGTACTACTATGACAATCGGTATGACAATTGATTGTCATACCGAAAGTCTTGCTAGTTCATTTTAATTGTCTTGCTAGCTCTAAAGATTGTCACACCGAAAGTCTTATTGGACAAAGGATTGTCATACCAGTTCATTAATCTCGGCTGTGTTGATTAAAAGAAGCAGAAGCATCCAATTCTTATAGACTAACAACAAAAAGCAATCTAACAGAACACAATACAAGAACAAAAAGAAAAAGCAGCAGAAAAATATTACATCTCATCTGCAACTTCAAGATCAATTTCTAGATTGTAAAGTTAAATCCAATCAACTAGAAATATTTATCTTGTTCTTGTGTATCTATCTAGCGGATTAAAATCCCTAGAACTTAATCTCAAATCGCATTTAGCATTTGATCTTTTAATTACAAAAATAGAAAAAGTTCATGTCGAATTTATTCTAGATTTGTAATAATTGATTTGAGATTAATCCCTTGTAACCGATACCGTAGTTGTAACACCTTTCAAGTTTAATAAAAGTTTTATTTAACTTGAATTTTGTTTCACAATTTTATTCCGCATTTTATTCGATTAAACGGTATTGTTTGCATTCAACCCCCCCTTCTACAAACAATTGGGACCTAACAATTGGTATCAGAGCCTTCTGATTAACGTACAAATCTAGATCCTAGACTTTTGTGTTTCTTTCACTTCTTGAATTTTTTATTCACTCAAAAAAATTCATAATGACTACACAAAAAGTTGGAACCGTTAAAATTCCACTTTTCGATAAAGAAAATTATGTTATGTGGAAGAAGAAGATGCTACTGTTTTTACAGGTTGCTAATCCCAAATATTTGCAAGTGTTGAAGAAGGGTCCAAAAATTCCTATGGTTATGGAACCAGAGGTAATAGAAAATGATGTGGTGATCACCAAAGCGAGAACTTATGTGAAGGATCCTGAGGACTTCTCTCCTGCTGAAATAGAAGAAGCTTCCCTGGATGCTAGCCTTCAATTAATCTTAGTAGATTCCCTTAATCCCCTGATGAATAGACATGTGATGAATTGTAAAGATTCCAAACATATCTGGGAAACTATTGAGATTATTAATGAAGGCACAGAGGAAGTTAGGGAGAACAAACTAGAAATCCTAACCTCTGAGTATGAATACTTTAAATCCAATCCAGGAAAAGGAATCACTGAAGTGTTTGAGAGGTACAATGAATTGATCAACAACCTGAACATTAATGGTAAATACTATTCCATCAGGGAGGTCAACAAAAAGTTCCTTTTAATACTGCCAACTCATCTCGAACATAGAATCACTGCCATAAGAGAAGCAAGAGATCTGAGTGAGATTTCTTTGGAGAGGCTCTATGGTGTGTTAAAGACTTATGAGTTGGAGCAGATTCAGCAGAAGGAAGTTTACGGGAAAGGAAGAGTGGTCAGCACGTCTACTGCTCTAGTAGCTGATGAACAACAACAACAACCACAATATCAACAACAATCTCAATAGTCTGAAAGAATGGTACAGTCTTCCAAGGTTGAAGATAATGTTATAGTAGCAGAATTTGATTCTCCTACTACAAATCAATCAGGAGATGATTATTATTCCTTGGAAGAACTGGAGCAATTGGAGGATGAGTCAATGGCCCTGATTGTCAAGAGATTCTCAAATGTCAGATTCAAAAGGAATCCCAAGTTCAAGTACAAGTCCAAATACAACAGATTCCAGAAAGGTGGATCTTCATCCTCTAACACCAGCAGTGGTGGGTATAAAACAGAGATGGTTGATCGAAGCACCATTCGATGCTTCAACTGTAATGAGTTGGGACACTTTGCCACAGAATGCAGGAAGCCAAAACAAGCTAGGAAGAACTCTTACGATTCTAATCAGAAGAGTAAATCTGAAAGGGCTTACCTGGCAAAGGGAAGAAGCTGGGATGATACTGACAGTGAAGATGAAGAAGTTGGGAATCTTGCTCTCATGGCTAGTAATGCAAGCACCTCATCGTCAAGAAAAGAGGTAAAATTTAATGATGCTGAATTAGTTTATCATCTAGGAGGTTCCTTAGATTGTGCTCGTCGTGATAATGAATTGTTAAATCAACAAATCAAAGACCTTGAGAAAGAGGTCAATGAATTAAGACTTGTGCACATTAATCAAGATAAACTAAAAGAACAAGTATCTTTTCTAGAGAATAGAGTTGACTGTTATAGACAACTCGAAATTATTCTCAAAGACAAGATCACCGGTCTTGAGGCTAAGGTTAAAGCTTACTTTAATTCTTGTTCGAAGTCCAAAGAGTTTTACAATAAGCAAGCTGTTAATCAAACATCTGGTATAGGTTATGATTACAATGCTGCTATTGGAAAATTAGGCATAAACTCCCCTCCTCATGTATGTGCTAAAAGGCAGGGAAGTACCACATGTGCTTAAGGGTGTTGATGAACCCCTCTATAAAGAATCAATTGCTGAACTATTTGATGAGACCTCTTTTATTATTCAAGAAGAAATCCGTGCTGAAGATAATGCTAATGGGAAAGCTGTCTCCAAGTCAAGTGTGTCAAAAGTTCCAGTCAAGGTTGTGAAAGCAACTGAGACTAACTCAGACACACATGAGTTGGATAACACAAATGCCATGTCTACCATGCATAAGTTGCCTATTGTTAATCCTTCTCATAAAGCATGTGGTGTTCCTGATTGTATGTCTTGTGCTTTTAATCTGTTGTTTGCTTATTTTAATGGTAAGCATATTTCTAATGATAAGACTACTCCTCGTCAGCATGTGAATAATAGAAAGCATGATAGGTCTAAGACTGCTAGTCCTCCTAAAGCTAGAAAGGAAACATTTGTGCCTAAGTCTAAACAGAAATTTGTCAAGGCTGTTCACAAGGTCAAATGTTCAGTCATTGAGAACGTTAAGAATATTGAAATTAAGAATGTTGTTTTGCCTGATAAAGGCCAATTTTACAAGTATGCCGGACCCAGCCAAGCTTGGGTTCCGAAGAAGTTCTAATCCATTTGTATTGCAGGGCATTAAACAGGTACAACCGGTAGTGTGGATTCTTGACAGCGGATTGTCAAGACATATGACCGGAGATAGAGCCCTGCTATCAAATGTGGTTGAGAAAGCTGGCCCAGTGGTTACCTTTGGAGATAACAGCAAAGGTTTAACGGAGGGATATGGCTGTTTGCTATCTGGAAATGTTATCATTGAAAATGTATATGTTGTGCAAGGAATTGAACACAATCTGCTTAGCATTAGTCAGTTCTGTGACAACGGCTACAATGTTTTATTCGATAAGCTGAAGTGTCAGATTCTGCACAAGAAAAGTGAAAAACCCTCCTTAATGGGAATCCGGAAAGGAAATCTGTTCGTAGCTGACATGAACTCTTGAAGCAATCTTGAAGTCAATTGTTTCTATGCAAAGGCATCGTCAGATGAGAGTTGGCTATGGCACAAGAGACTTTCCCATCTCAATTTCAAAACAATGAATTCTCTTGTCAAAAGAGAATTGGTAAGAGGTCTGCCTCAGCTGGAATTCTCTCCAGAAGGACTATGTGAGGCTTGCCAGAAAGGAAAGTCAAAGAAAGCAAGTCACAAAGGCACTGACACATCTTCCATAACTGGTGTTCTGCAATTATTGCACATGGATTTATTTGGTCCAGTTAATATCCTTTCTATGTCAAAGAAGTGTTACTGTCTTGTGATAGTTGATGACTATTCCAAGTATACGTGGATTTTATTTCTTCACTCTAAGGATGAAACACCACAAGTTGTGATTGATCATATCAAGATGATTGAGTTAGATTCTAACGTCCCTGTTAGAGCAATAAGGTCAGATAATGGAACAGAATTCAAGAATGCACTTCTCAATGGATTCTGTACAGACAAAGGGATTACCAGACAATTTTCAGCTCCTAGAACCTCTCAGCAAAATGGAGTGGTAGAAAGGAAGAATCGTACATTGATTGAAGCTGCAAGAACGATGTTAAGTGAATCAGGTCTTCCAATGTACTTTTGGGCTGAAGCTGTCAATACTGCATGTTATACTCAGAATCGAACTCTAATCAACAAAGACTTCCTGAAAACTCCTTATGAGATTTTGAATGAACAAAAACCTTCTATCAAATACTTTCATGTATTTGGTGCCAGATGCTTCGTGCTCAAGGATGGAGATGATCGTCGTGGTAAGTTCGAGGCAAAGGCATATGAGGGTATTTTTGTTGGATATGGAAGAAGATCAGATAGAGTGTATATCATTGATCAACACAAAGTAACTGAAAGTGTCAATGTTACATTTGATGACACAAAACTCCCTAGTATCCAAACTGAAGATCCTTCTGAGAAACTGAAGTTTGATGATACGTCAGATTCAGAATCAGAACATGGTCAAGAACCTGAGGTTGTTGCTGGTGAAGAACCTGTTAATCCTGATGATACTCAAGGTAATAGTGATGGAAACTTTGGCAACAATGAAGATACCACTGCTACTGACGGAGAATCTTCAAGTCAACATGGCAACAACTCAGGGGGAGATGCTGAAGGATCATCTAGTAGGACACAACATCACAATGAATTTCAAGGTGAATCATCGAGATCAAATCTTCCAAGACAGACTGTCTGGAATAAAGCTCACCCTTTTGAGTTGATTATTGGTGATCCAGATGTTGGAGTCAGAACTAGACGTGCTACTCAAAATGAGTGTCTGTTCTCAGGATTTCTTTCTGAGATGGAACCTAAGAAAATTGAAGAAGCACTGACTGATCCAGATTGGGTGATTGCTATGCAAGATGAACTCAATCAGTTTGAAAGTCAACAAGTCTGGAAACTGGTACCTAGGCCTGTACACAAGAAAGCTGTTGGTACTAGGTGGGTATTCAGGAATAAACTAGATGAAGATGGTGTGGTTACAAGAAACAAGGCAAGACTGGTAGCTAAAGGGTATTCTCAAGCTGAAGGCATTGATTATGATGAAACCTATGCTCCAGTGGCTAGACTTGAGGCCATCAGGATATTTCTGGCATTTGCAGCATTTTCAAACTTTAAAGTTTATCAAATGGATGTCAAGAGCGCCTTTCTGAATGGAAAGCTGGATGAAGAGGTATATGTAGAGCAACCTCCTGGTTTTGAAGATCCAGATCATTTGGATTTTGTCTTCTTTCTTTTCAAGGCTATCTATGGGCTAAAACAGTCTCCAAGAAAATGGTATGACACTCTCTCTGAATTTCTTATTGAAAATAGCTTTATTAGAGGTGTCATAGACAAAACTCTCTTTTCTAAAACACATAAGAAGGATACTATATTAGTCCAAGTCTATGTGGATGATATAATATTTGGGTCTACTAATGATAATCTCTGTAAGAGATTTGCTAAGTTAATGCACAGCAAGTTTGAAATGAGCATGATGGGAGAGCTGAAGTTCTTTCTTGGATTACAAGTAAATCAAAGGTTAGATGGAACATTTATTTGTCAATCCAAGTATCTCAAGGAACTCCTCAAAAAGTACAATCTAGAGGATTCTGCATCAGCAAGGACTCCATCAACTACAGCTGTCAAGCTTGGACCATGTGAAAACTCCATTAAGGTAGATGTCACAAGCTACAGAGGTATGATTGGCTCGTTACTCTATCTTACTGCAAGTAGACCAGATATTATGTATGCTACATGTTTATGTGCAAGGTTCCAAGCGGATCCTAGAGATATTCATCTCGTTGCTGTTAAACGAATCTTAAGATATCTTAAGGGAACACCAAATCTAGGTATTTGGTACCCTAAAGAATCTGGTTTTAACCTTATCGGATATACAGATTCAGATTATGCAGGAAGTGTTGTTGATAGGAAAAGCACCTCAGGAAGTTGTCAATTCCTAGGAAGCAGGCTAGTCTCATGGTACAGCAAGAAACAGCAAACAATTTCCAACTCAACGGCCGAGGCTGAATATATTGCTGCTGGAAGCTGCTGTGCTCAGATCTTGTGGATTAGGAACCAACTACGAGACTATGGCTCTGTATTGAACAAGATTCCTATTTTATGTGACAATACAAGTGCAATAGCCATCACCAACAACCCTGTGTAGCACTCGAGGACAAAGCACATTGACATCAGGTATCATTTCATTAGAGAGCACGTCATGAATGGTACTGTTGAACTATTTTTTGTTCCAACAGAAGAACAAATAGCAGATATTTTCACTAAACCACTTGACGAATCCACATTTACCAGATTAGTTGGTAAATTGGGCATGTTGAATAGTTTTAGTGATTAATTTAGTTAATATCTGGAATCTGTTCTTGAATGAATTTACAAATGAATTTTTCATAAATGAAAAATTCATTTGCAAATTTATTTTATCATTTTATCATATTTCTTGCTTATTTCTATGTAATATATATATTATCTTATCTATTTTTATTTTCCCTACTTGTTAATTTAAAATACCTCAGAATATTTTATTTCCTCTAAAAATATTTTTCTATGAATTTTATTTGCTAAAATTCAATAGAAATCTATTTTTGGAATAAAAATAATAAATTCTGATATATTGTCTTTGTTTCAGTACATTTATAGATTCTGTACATATTTGAGTGTCTTTCTACTGAAATGACAATCGGCAAGACAATTGAAATTGTCTTGCTGAAAATCATTTCAGTACTTATATATATATACTTATTTTCATATTAATTCTGTGTGAAATCCTTTTATTTCCAGAATGACAATCGGCAAGACAATTGAAATTGTCTTGCTGAAAGTCATTTGCGAATATAATTGTCATTTCAGTGTTCTTCAGTATAGTTTTATACTGGCAAGACAATCGGTATGACTATTGGATTGTCTTGCCAGTTATAAAAATTATATATATATTTTATTTTATTTTATACTGGTATGACAATCGGTATGACTATCAGATTGTCATACCAGTTATAATTTTAGTATTTATTTCTGTTGTTTTTTTTTGCCTGGTATGACAATCGGTATGACAATCCAGGATTGTCATACCAGCTGTCATATAAAGGCGTGTGTTTGTTTGTTTTAAACCATCTGCAACAGTTTTCATTTCTTTAAAAAAATTCGAACAGTTTTTTTTTTCTTCCTCATTTTCTCTCTTCAAACTAAAACCATCAATCTGATTCCTTCCTTGCTCGAGTTTTTACTCAGCAAACTAATTCATCACTTTGTGATATATACATACAAGTATATATATACAGAGGTGCTGTTGGATTTTTATTAAATAAAAACAAAAACAAATAAAAATCAGTTTGTCCTTTCAAATTCAATTTGTGTTTGTTGATTTTGAACTTTTTATTTTTATTTCAATTTCTGATTTGTGTCTTTTGGTTTGTCAAAACTGCGTTTGTGAGTTAAGAATTTTAACGAGATACATTTCTGTCTAAATTTTTCGATTATAATTAATTTAATTCGAATTATTAAATAAATTTAATTAATTCGAATTTTCTTAATATTATTCTTAAAATTCTGAAAGCGTGTGTCTTATTATTATTTTAAATGGCTCTCTTTCCAAATTGTCGCGCATAATCAGGTTGGTTATTTTAATCCGGAAAAATGTGATGTTGAAAAATTTAAGCCATGGATTAGATTTTTAAATGACCATTCGATTGTTAGCTCTACTATTAAATCAAATGTGATTTTAAACGTCGATCTACTTAGACTGATTTGCACAACCTCTACTGTGGCCGATGATTCAAAATCTTTTTCATTCACCGTCGCAAACACACAGTTGTAGTTGATGAAACAGTCGTCAATCGAGCGTTAAATTTTCCACTAGACAATTTCTGTAATTTACCCTCTGAAAATGATATCACAAATTTTTTCAATGCTATTCACTATCAGGGGGTGATCAATTTAACCAAACTTTCTAAATCAAATTTGGTGTCTGAATGGGATATTTTCTTCGATACACTTTCCAAAGTGTTTGCCAACTGCACAAAATCCAATTTTCATAACATCACTTCCACTCTACAGTATATTGGTCTTGCGGTTGTTTTCAATCAAAGGATCAATTTTGGCAAACTACTTTTTCCCATTCTCTTGAGACGTCTAACTTCTGCTTTACGTGATCATTCTACAAATCGTAGGGTATCATGTTACTATGCTCGTTTTCTCATGCTTATAGCAGATCATCTACTCACACCTCAACACAAAGCCCTTTTTGCTAACTCTGCGGTAACCGAACCCCCTCCAGTTAGCAAAAAGATTTACACTCGCCAAGACACAACCTTCAAATTCATGCAAGTTCCAGTACTTGTATCTGCTTTCATGGCCACTTATATTCCTTTACCTATTTTCAATCTTCCCGGCCATGAACAGCAACCTCAACCTCCAGTGGTTCAAGCCACCCAGGCTCTTCCATTACAGGTAGTAATTCCTCACTCTCACTCCCTTCCTACTTCTGTTGAAAGACCCCCAGTGGTTGATAGGGCTGACCATGAAGTTGTAGAACCACAGCTTCAATCCCAGGTCATAGAGCCAAACACAAAGTCACATTCTATCTCAACCTCTCCCCCACTATCTAAAATGTTACCCAGAAGATTACTAGGAAGTAGTACATTGTTAAATATGAGTGAACCCTCAGCTCTGCCTCCTCCTAAGAAAAGAAGAACATATTCTGAGGCATCTGAAAGCCCATCCTTGTCCTCCCAACAGGACATGGACTTTGAAATGGCCAATGAACAGTTACTAGAGGCATTCTCTCAACATGATGCATCTATTGAAATTCGCCATAGGGCCATGGCATCTTGTACTGAGTCAGGAACAATTCCATTACTCACAATGGAACCATACACTTCCCCAGATCATACTCAGGACACACAGCGAGGAGTGCACGTAGAGTCGGTTACAGTGCCTGCCATAGTTACGGCAGAAGAGCAGTCACATGCTTCAGAGGGAAAATCTGACTCTCCGCCATCTTTAATAGAGTCATTTTCTCCCCTCCCAGATCCAACACCTCTGGCTCCCTTATGGGATTCTCCACTCGCAGATTTATCTGGAGAAAGTGGAGGGCAACTCGGTCAATCTATCCCTGAAGCAATTCAGACATCTATTCCAAAAGATTTGATAGTATTGACTGAGGATCGGGACTCGCGAATTCCCATTGCACTACCACTGACCTCTCTTGAAGAGGCTAGGGTGATTTTTAATGCAGGTACAGAAGAACAGCAACTGGAAGACTCCTCACGAGCAATTATATTGAGAGAAACACATGCACGTGAGATGAGTGAACCAAACACGAGTGAAATTCAGGTGAGAGCACACACAGACACTGATACTGTAAACCTGTTAGCTCAGATTGTTGCCCTAAAAGAAGAACTTGCTAAAAGCCAAGCTGAAGCTCAAGCATTCAAAGCACAAGTGGTTGAACGGTCTTCTTCTTCCACCTCTGTCAACAATCAGCTTGCAATCATAAGGAATGACATCTCAGATCTAAAGACCACTGTAATACCAAAGCTCAATTTTATTCAGGACACTCCAACTTTATCAGCTGATGACATATCCAACTTTTGCTCTCTACAAACAAGAATGACTTCTCTTGAAGACCTCGTTGAGATGAATCATTCACTGGACTCCTCAAGATTTCTAAAGATAGAGACGGGCATGGAACATCTCAATGAAGGGATGAAGCACCTATATTTCATGATCAAGAATTCTCATTGCCCTAATGAAGAACAAAGAACTTATTTTGAAGGACCGTCTGGTGGAGGATCAGGCTCTGGAGGTGATGGAGGTTCCAAAGGAAAGTCAGTAGAGGATCCCTCAACTAAGGGGGAGAAGAAAGGGAGTAGTGCCAAAGGGAAAGAAAAAGATACCTCTGCTGGAGATAAAGGAAAGGCTGATGATGTCTACTACAGTGGAGAACAGGATGACTTTGATATTTTTGACATTCTCACTGAACCAGTTCAGGAAGATAAAGATGGGTTATTTGAAGCTGAAGAGGAAAGTGATTTTGAAGATTGGGAAGAAGAAGATACAGTGGATCCTATGTTTGAGAAAGAATTTCAGAAGGAGCAATCAGAGATGAAAAGAAAAGAAGCTGAACTCAAGAAGGTCTCTCAGATCATTGACAGGAGGAAAGACATACAAAGAACAGAAACTCTTCAAAAGCAACGTCTTCATGACATTAAGGCTCAAGAAAGGAGAAGAGATGTCAGACTAAAGATTGGTGAAAAAATGGGATGAAGCTAGGAGAGTACTCGATATGCCTCAGCTGAGTACTAACAATGATAGGCAGTTCTTACATCTTCTTGACAAGCTGGAAATCTCAAATCCTAACAATGACATGTACATGAATGCTATCAAGACTGAAGTCTCAAGGATCACAGCTGCTTTTGATAGATCCCTAAATGAGATGAGCATTTTTGTATATTGTCAGAGTGAAGGATCATTCAAGGTGTCAATTCATCTATTTGAGAATCGTTCTTTGTCAGAGATTTGGGTTCTTTTAAACAAAGTCAAAAGAAGCTCAGAATTGAATGAAGTTCTTCGAGAAAGGCTTAAAGAGTTTGCCAGCAGGGCTAGTCCTCAAGTGGTCAACAATCCTCATCAGGTGAGATTCTTTAAGTCTGATTGTCTTCAAATCTGTCAGCTAGATGTACAATCTCTTAAAGACTACTCAGCTAAGCATCTGGTCTGGATGGAACATCATTTGAGAACTGCTGGATATTCATCCATGTTGAAGACTCAAGCTGCTGACTTGATTCAAGCTTATTGTGAAAAGAATGTTAAAAGGTACAATCAACTCAAGAATAAGCTGAAGTCAGTTGGAGTTCAACCAGTCAGACCAGCAAGCTTCACTTCAGAAAAGGATCGTGTCTTTGACCAGGAATTGCTTCAAGATTTAGAAGAAGGTGAAGTCAGAAGAGAAGACAACTGAAGTCAATTAGCTCAAACTCAATGTAATATGATTAGAGCTTTATGAATCAAGATAGTCTAATGTAGTTATATGTTCAGGCTAGAGGAACATCTATCTTGTATTCACTTGTAAATTTCATTTGGAATCTGGAAAATGTCAAATATAATCCAGAACTTTTCTGCTATTTACTTTACATTACTGTTTATATCTTTTTCTTATTTGTTAGTTGAGTTATCCTCTAGGTATTTGTTGTTATTGTCTAACAAGCAAATAGGGGGAGATTGAAAGGCATATGCCATAGCCTACTCGTTTATTCGAGTATTTAACTCAACTCAAATAAGAATGTAATAAGTAAATAGTGGATTAATCATCAGAGAGATCTCACAATGTAACATCTGTCAAAGAATAAAGAAACATTGTTCATCTGCAGACTTGAAGATTCACTGGAAGAAGTTCAAGAATTTGATCATGCCTCAGTGATATAAATCAAGATCGTGGATTTAATCAAGTGACAGAGATCTCGTCAAGGTATCATTTATTACAAGGATTCAATCAGAATATCAAAGTCAAGACATGAAGAAACATTACCAAAGTTAGTCACTCATGAACCAGACAGTACATCGAGTGTCAGCATTGAAGTGGCGGAATTGATTCATAAGTCTCAGTGACTTTCAGAAGATTGTCAGAAGAATGGATGCTGCTCAGGGTTAGTATTAATTCTCTATTAATTAATTAAGTCATATAATTTAATTAAGAAAATAAATTATATCTGCAAGGATTAATTTATTGATTAATTGAATTAAATTGATTAATTAATTTAGAATTAATATTAAGAATTTACAGAATTTTAATTGGTTAAAATCTGTTTTAATTCTAAAAAGACAACTAATTGTACTAGTATGACAATCGGTATGACAATTGATAGTCATACCGAAAGTCATGCTAATTCAGTTGACTGTCTTGATGGAATTATTATTTAGATTAAAATCACTTATTAATTCAGTAAGACAATTTCATTTGTACTACTATGACAATTGGTATGACAATTGATTGTCATACCGAAAGTCTTGCTAGTTCATTTTAATTATCTTGCTAGCTCTAAAGATTGTCACACCGAAAGTCTTATTGGACAAAGGATTGTCATACCAGTTCATTAATCTCGGCTGTGTTGATTAAAAGAAGCAGAAGCATCCAATTCTTATAGACTAACAACAAAAAGCAATCTAACAGAACACAATACAAGAACAAAAAGAAAAAGCAGCAGAAAAATATTACATCTCATCTGCAACTTCAAGATCAATTTCTAGATTGTAAAGTTAAATCCAATCAACTAGAAATACTTATCTTGTTCTTGTGTATCTATCTAGCGGATTAAAATCCCTAGAACTTAATCTCAAATCGCATTTAGCATTTGATCTTTTAATTACAAAAATAGAAAAAGTTCATGTCGAATTTATTCTAGATTTGCAATAATTGATTTGAGATTAATCCCTTGTAACCGATACCGTAGTTGTAACACCTTTCAAGTTTAATAAAAGTTTTATTTAACTTGAATTTTGTTTCACAATTTTATTCCGCATTTTATTCGATTAAACGGTATTGTTTGCATTCAACCCCCCCTTCTACAAACAATTGGGACCTAACAAGCTAGACTAAAAATAACTGAAAGCCAATCGAGCTTATTCGGTCTACCTGAGGTACATCACCAAACATCCAACGGAACAGCTTGCCTTTTCCTACCCGTTTCCTGGCTGTCAGTTTCATGATAGGCATCTTGATTCACTGTTGTGTTGTGTCAATTTAAGAAAACAAGTGTGAGCTATAATGCCCAGCATAATAATGTACAGTATGAAATGAATGTATGATAAATTCAAGTATAATTCTATATACAATAGATATGTTTATTCAAAAATAATTTTCCCCGGTGATACACACCTTCTTTCGAAAACAATTCTTTTATGGACTCATTATCCTGCGAATACCTTAATGGTAAATCCAGCACTCACAATTCCAATTGGAAGAATTTAGGACATTCACTGGAGCCACCGTAAACGATGATCAGTCGTACTACAGAAATAGTAACCTTTTCTACCAGTAGAAGGACGACACCTTCGTATCCCGGTTATCACCCTTGCCGCATACGGGCTATGTGTCCCATTTCGGGTATACACACACTTTGTAGGTCCTTAGGTATATATAGTACCGTCTCCCACGGTACTGGAAGTCTCCCCAATACACGAAGTACTAGATCTCTACCCCTCCCTTGTCCTTTAAGAAATCCTATCATATCCCAAGAACTCGTACTCCTCGAGTTCCCATAGCATTTAGCTTATTGATAGGCACAACTCATGTTGCTAGTATATATATATATATATATATATATATACTTTCGAGAATTAATTAACTAAACATCAAGATTACAACAAATCAACCACTAAAATTAATTTTAAAACTAGGATTTCAAAGGTTCTTGAAACTTAAACCTTAAATAAAGATTGGTCAAAGATTTATACCTTTCCTGAAAGCTTGAGATGTGTTCTTGATGATGGTGGAGTCTTGGGGATGCTTGGTTGGGTTTATGGAACCTAAATCAACCATTAAAATCAAGAAAGCAAAAAAAAAGTTACTATTCATACTATTCATTATCACTTTTCTAGAATTTATTTCACCCATCAAACCTTAATAAAATGAGCTCAAAAATTTATCTTACCTTAGTTTAGGATGTATGAAGCTTGGGAATTAATGGTGGATTTTTTCCATGGCTAGAATTGGGGGTTTTGAAATTGATTTCTTGGCTTTTCTTGATGAAGACGAATGGAGAAGAATGGGGGGAGAGAGATTTTTGTTGCTTCTTGAATGCTTCTCTTGGAAGATTTTGGAGGTATGATTTAGTATATAACCTAGTACTAGTAAATCTATGCATATATTGGCTAGCTTCTTAGGTTTGCAAGCTAATCTATCTAGTTTAGATGCTAGGTTTACTATTACTAGCTTGTAGGTCATCATGCTATCTATTTTAGGTTACTATTTGGTAACTTAACCATGGTTAGTTTCTTACCATAGTTATCTAGTTTAGTTAGTTTAGTTCGATACGTTTATTTATTCATTTACGCGTTCGCTCGGTCACTTATTCGTTTTCGAAATAAATTTTCGTAACTGGTTCACGGTGTAAACCCTTTCTTATATGTTCTTTATATTTTGAAGTATCATTCTTCGATTTGAATTTGTAGGATTTTAAATTTGTAATTATATTGTGATTCCCGTAATCCTTGATGGTTCATAGATACGGTCATTTTTCAAAGTTCGTTTTCTTCGAAAACTAAGAGCGTTTACATACACTCATTTGGTACGTATAATCACGTTATTGACTCCAAAACTCAATTTCTCATGCACAACATAGTGTGGGCTAAAAAGTTTTCTCCGTTTTTCAGGATTACTATTCTTTAAGCGTTTTACAATGTCTCAAAAATTCGAGTTATTACAGTCTTCCCCTCTAAAAAGTATTCCATCCCGGAATCAATTAGAAAACAGGTGGGATATCTATTCCTCATTGCGCCTTCTAGTTCCCAAGTTGATTCTTCAACATTCTTATTTCTCCATAAGATTCTAACCAGCTTCACAGTCTTGTTCCTCAGTACTTGTTCCTTCTGGTCCATTACCCTTACTGGTTGCTCAACGTAGGTCAAGTCTGGTTGTAAATCTACCTGTTCATACTCTATCACATGCCGCACATCGGCATGGTATTTCCTTAACATTGACACGTGGAACACGTTGTACACTTGTTGCAGAGTAGGAGGCAAGGCGAGCTCGTAAGCTAGAGGTCCTATTCTCCTAAAAATCTCAAAGGGTCCTATGAATCTGGGGCACAGTTTCCCTTTATTTCCAAATCTCATTACTCCTTTCCATAGGGATACCTTCAACAACACTGAATCTCCTACTTCATATTCTCAATCTTTCCTGGTCTGGTTGGCGTACTTCTTTTGTCTATCTTGAGCTACTACCAGTCTCTTCCTAATGAGTCCCACCATCTCTCTGGTTTGCTGGACTAACTCGGGTCCTATTATTTTATGTTCTCCAACCTCATCCCAACATAAGGGAGAACGACATCTTCTTCCGTAAAGATCTTCATACGAGGCATTCCTATGCTAGCGTGATAGCTATTGTTGTAGGCAAATTTGATCAGGGGTAAGTGGTCATTCCAATTTCCATTAAAGTCGATGGCACACACTCGCAGCATATCCTCTAGGGTCTGAATAGTCCTTTCGCTTTGCCCATCTGTTTGGGGGTGGTAAGCGGTACTCATATTTAGTTTGGTGCCTACACACTCCTGGAAGCTTCTCCAAAATCGGGAGTTAAACCTTGGGTCTCTATCTGACATTATAGCAACAAGAACACCATGTCTCACTACAATTTCCTTCAAGTAAATATCCACTAGCTTGTCTATGGTGTACATTTCGTTAATTGGCAGGAAGTGCGGGGACTTGGTTAGTCTATCTATGATAACCCATATGGCATTGTGATTGGTTTTCGTCCTTGGTAGGCCTATCACAAAATCCATGGCTATATGCTCCCATTTCCATTCCGGAATTTCCAGGGGCCGTAATAGTCCACTCGGTCGCTGATGTTCAGCCTTCACTCTCCGGTATGTCAAGCACTTGCTGACCCACTCTGCTACTTCTCTTTTCATGTTAGGCCACCAATAATATTCTTTAAGGTCATTGTATATTTTCGTACCCTTCGTGCAACAACTCATCCTTTAGTTCTTGCACATTTGGAATCCAAATCCGGGATGCATACCTTATGATCCCTTTCTCATCTTTCTCGCATCTAACTTCCTCACCGATCAATGTTTCTTTTTCTTCATTCATCTTCTTTTCCTGACACACTCGTATCTTTTCAGTTAGTTCCGGCACTAGCTTAATCTCGAATAATCCATCTGATCTTTTACCGGCTATTCTCACGCCAATCTCCATCTTTTCAAATTCCGTAACTAACTCCTCAGATGTCATTATCATTTTGAGTCTCTCCTTTCTACTGAGGGCATCAGCCACCAAATTGGCTTTACCCGAGTGATACAAAATTTCACAGTCATAGTCCTTGATCAGCTCTAACCATCTCCTCTATCTCATGTTCAATTCTTTTTGAGTAAACATATACTTGAGGCTTTTATGGTCTGTGTATATCTCGGATTTCTCACCGTACAAGTAGTGCCTCCAAATTTTCAGGGCAAACACTATGGCTGCTAATTCTAGATCGTGGGTTGGGTATCTGATCTCATATTCCTTCAACTGTCGAGAGGCATACACAATAAACTTTCCGTGCTGCATAAGCACACATCTTAGTCCCTCGTGTGAGTCGTCGCTGTATATCACAAACTCTCCCTTTCCATCGGGAAGAGCGAGCACTAGCGCTGACACCGGCCTTCTTTTTAGTTCCTGGAAGCTTTTCTCACATTTCTCTATCCACACGAACTTTTCAATTTTTTGGGTAAGTCTAGTCAATGGGCCGGCTATCTTGGCAAAGTCTTGCACGAATCTCCGATAATATCTTGCTAAACCCACAAAACGCCTAACCTCGGTTGGGGTAGTCGGTCTTTCCCAATTGGATACCGCCTCTATCTTGGCAGGGTCAACTACAACTCCTTTGTTACTTACTACATGCCCTAAGAACTGAACTTACTTTAACCAAAATTCGCACTTCGAGAACTTGGCATATAATTTCTCACTCCTCAAGATTTCTAAGACTATCCTCAACTGCTCTGCATGTTCTTGCTATGTCCTTGAGTAGATTAGAATATCATCTATGAAAACTATCATACATATATCTAGGTACTTCTTGAACATTCTATTCATCAAATCCATAAAGGCTGCGGAGGCATTGGTTAGCCCAAACGACATGACTAAGAACTCATAATGTACATACCTAGTGCGAAAGGTAGTCTTTGGTATATCCTCAGGTATGATTTTCAACTGGTGATATCCTGTTCTCAAATCTATTTTGGAAAAGTGCACAACACCCCTGAGCTGGTCGAATAGGTCATCAATCCTAGGGAGAGGGTACCTATTCTTGATAGTCAGCTTATTCAACTCCCGGTAGTCTATGCATAATCTCATACTACCATCCTTTTTCTTTACGAACAATACTGGTGCTCCCCACGGTGACACACTGGGTCTTATCATTCCGTTTTTTAATAACTCCTGCAGTTGAGAAGCTAGTTCCTTCATCTCAACTGGGGCTAGCCAATAAGGGGCCTTGGACACTAGTGCCGTCCCTGGTGCTAGTTCTATAGAAAATTCTATTTTCCTGTCGGGTGGCAATCATGGTAAGTTCTCTGGAAACACATCCTCGAATTTATTTACTACGTGTATTTTTTGTATGTTGGGAACTTCCTTCTTAGTATCCATCACATGAGCCAAGTAGGCCTCGTTACCTTTCTTTAACAATCTCTTCGCCTGAAGCATGATCATAAATTTCTGGGTCTGTCGTTGAACTTTGAACACTATTTCCTTTCCATTTTGCACTCTTATTTTTACCCTCTTTCGCTCACAATCTAATGGATGACCAGTCTATTCCTAGGATTATATCGAATTCTCCTAATGCAAATGGGATTAAGTCAACCTCAAAGACTTTCCCTTCTAATTTCAACTTACATTTAGGGTGTACTTGATTTACAAGAATTATTTATTGGTTTGCTATTTCCACTTGTAATACCTCATGTAAGGGTATAACATTAAGTTTTAACTTCTTAGAAAAACCTTGAGATATAAATGACTTGGTCGCTCCGGAATTAAATAAAACATTTGCATGTTCGGAATTTAAGAAAAGGTTATGTAATAACCCCAATTTTTGGAATTTTCGAAACACTGATGAATAGTAACTTTTTTGCTGATGATGCTGATTAAGGAAAATTATCAGACCACGCTATATAGGAGTACTGTTATGGAAATTCTAAGATCGTATTAGTATTCCATAAAGTAAATGACTGTATGTAAAGATCGTCAGAATCAAAATTCGAACACTTTGATTTTTTCTCGAAAATCCACCAGATACCGAAAGAATTGAGTATAAGGGAACATGATTAAAAGGATTTAAATTCAAGGTCTATAAGAGATGATCATAAAAGGAATATAAAAATATTGAGAAAGGTTTAGGGGAACCCAAGTAATAAGATCCCGGATATGATCCCTCAAACGACGAACGAGAACGAAAGTCACGCGAACCGTAAAACAAATACGCAACCAAGAGATAAGCTTGTACAAGAATCCAAGGTATTATGACATCATCAAACCACAAGACAAAGACATGTGGCAAATAGATGACACAAGCAGGATGACATAAGCATATGACAAGGGGTTTTGTTTTGTTGGTTGATTTTGGGCCATTTAAAATTTACCATGGTAAAAACTAAAACATTTTCCAAGACAAAAAGGAGAAGCAACCAAGCAAATATCATAAAACACAAAAATTAGAAGTTGACTTTTGCTTCAAAGAACAAAAGCTCTCGGCCAAAACAATACTAGCAACTTCAAACTGCCATATCTCCTTTAATACTCACCCAAATGTTGTGTTCTATAGCTCGTTGGAAAGTTATTGAGATGGCATACAACTTTTGTTCACAAGTCTCGTATAAATAAGCAAGGTAAGACCCTCATTTTTACAGTTCTTTCAATCGGACTTTTAGAAACTTCAAAACCTAACTTTGTGTTCTTGATTTCTTTGGAAAGATCAAGCTTGTAGGAGGTTAGATTAAGGCTCCCTAAGGCTTCCTAGCAACTTAACACCTACCAAGGAAGGTATAAACTTCAAACCCTAGCCTTTACTTTATTTGTTAGTAAGTTTAATGGTTGGTTTTGTGAAATGAGAAGCATGGATTGTGATTATTAGTAGTTTGGTTTGATTTGGAAGTGTTTTGGTAATTGAAGCTTGATTATAGTTCATAGGTCTTGATTGTGGTTGTTTGAGTTGAAAAACTTGGAGGTTATGGACTGATGTGGTATGGTTTAGGTGAATTTTTATTGTATTGATGGTTATGAGTTGGTTGGTGGTTAATTGGAGTAGTTTAAACATTGGTAATTGCGTAAACATAGCCGTCGTAATGCCCGTTTTTATTTAACTGCTTGTTCTTAGTGGTGAGGACAGAAAACTCAACAACCAATCTGTAACATTGCCATGTTTAGCTAGAGCGTGTCGTAAGCTTTGTTTTGATATGTGGATCGCTTGGTTCCGATGTACGGTTTAGGAGAAACGATCATTTTAAGTAACATTGTTTCGCGAACGAACCTTTACCCCTCGCTTTACTTTGAGACCTTGTTTAAGGCCCTTAAAAGACTAATTGGATTACAAAATGATTATGTAAGGTGGGTTAGGTAGTTCGTAGAGTATTCACGAAAGAGTCGTCTTAAAATTCGTAACGGTTAATTTATTAAAATTGGTGGAGCCGAGGGTACGCAAGCGATTAACGCAAATCGTTAAGCGTGTAAGCGTCCGTAAGCGACCGTTAGGGTATGAGTGTGTTTTGACTAGTTTCTTAAGCGACCGTGGTCTAATTCCGGATTTTGTTGTTGTTCATAGGTTACCAGACCCACTCTAATATTAAGTCTATCCTGGAATACTCAGGCAAGTTTTCTACCCGTATAACTGTTATTGTGATGTATATATATATGCATTATCTTGTGATAAGTACATGATTATTATTAGCAAAGTCTTGCGATATATTGGAGCATGTTGATATGATATATATATGCATGCCTATTTCGCAATCTTGATATCTTACTATCGATTCAATTATTTATAAACTGCATAATACATATGCTAGAGATAAGTAGTACTTGCGTATACCCTTAGTATAGGGGACCCAGAATTGAACATTTTCCTAAATCGGGAGGCGATGTTCCCGAGTATATTATATATATATAGTTTTCAAAACTATTAAACGAATAATATTTATTCGATAGTTTCATATTATAAATGAATATTATTTTGAATATTCATTCGAGGACTTATGACTCCGCTTATTTTATTTAATGAATATTATTTTGAATATTCATTCGAGGACTTATGACTCCGCTTATTTATTTAATGAATATTATTTTGAATATTCATTCGAGGACTTATGACTCCGCTTATTTTATTAAATAATATTCTTTATTTTATTAAAGTATAATATTTCGATATTTGCCAAGTATTCAGAAAATAATTGATACTATCAAATCATTCTTACTTTAAATATTTCCAGAGATTATTTTCAAACTTTATCAAAACTATTTTTGGAAGGTTAGAGCGGATCCCAAAACTCGTTTTCAAATTTAAGATCTTCCTTTCAAAGGAGATTTAAATACTCGCTCAAAAATCTGAGGGATCCGGCTCCGTGATGTATTTTTATATTCGCAACAAGGTTGCTGTTTTGATAAAAGAGTTTTTGATTACTTACCCAACACTGGAGAAGTAAAATTCTTGGAATAAGTTAATCCATCAACATGCATCGCCTGGGAAATATCGGTGAGTTTTCCTTTCCAACTAGATACGACTTCTTGGTGGAGCCGTATCAACAAGTTTCTACTTGGGGAAAGGGGGGACGAGCTTTACATTTCAGAGTCATGGATTTCATCTGAACTAGGATTGGCATAAGTGGTCGAGTGGCGCCGGCCCAGCCTTATTATATTGGCCCAAATGGCCCGGAAGTTCCTCTAAGACGGTCCATTTCTTAGGAGTCCAGTGTTCGGTTGACAAGTAAATCTGACTGTTCTCCTCTACATGTAGAAAATGGTGGGGTTACACTACTGCAACTGATCATCGTGAGTGGTCTTCCTGGCGCGGAAAACTCCCATAATGAGTTCATCATCTAGTTGGATATTTCTGCAACACTACCCAGAGCACTTCGATATAAAGGCTACGGTTGGGCGACTGTTGAGTGTTGGCAGGGTCGAGTTTTCAAAATGATGTTTTCATCAAATGAAGTATCTCGTAACTTCATTTCATTTTGATGACATTTCAGAGATTGACCCTATACAAGTTTTGTCTTGTAACTTCATATGTGGGATGAACTATTTATACCTTGAACGGTGGTAGTTCAAGTATTATTCGAAAAAGATATAAGTATATTAGAGTATCTTGTAACTTCATCTTTTCAGCTTATATCTAGTAAATGATCATCTTATGCATGACAAGGATTTTTAGAAAAACGTTGAGACAAGGTTAGATATATGAGATCACGTTGTAACGATATCTTTATACAGTTATAAATTAGAACTCTGTGTATATTATACATGTCAGAGGATTTCAAAGATTTTGAGAAGTATATATGTATATATATACTGAATATTTTGTGACTTCGTTGCATTAGATATTAAACTTGGTTCATTTCTGCTTGACCAAGACTTTCATGAGTACTATGAAGATGCTCATATATTGTTAATTATTATACATATTATTTCGGTGGGCTTGTTGCTCACCCTTGCTTTCTTCTTTCATCACACAACAACAGATAGACAAGATGAACATGACCAAGCTCCCAATTCGCGAGCAGATTGGAAACGTTCCGCAGTTTCCTGTAGGCGTTGATGCCACGGTAGCCGAGGTAGGAACTACCAATAGGCTAGGCTTTCAACTGTTGATGTACCAGACTTATGTATATTATGAATTATAATAATGGCAAAGAATATGTAAATTTATTCAGAAACCCTTTTGAGGTGTAATGACTTATAATTGTGGAATAAAATGACTTGTGTTATTTTTGGTATTCATCTCTGAGACTATAACTTGTGGTAGGTGTGTGTATATTGTGGGGTCATAGTACACAGTAGTTGGTTGTTTATTAAGATTAAGTGTTATTAAGGGAAATGGAACTCGTGACAACCCGGATCCCTGACCCCGGATTTGGGGGTGTTATAAGTTACCTGCTATCACATCATTGTTCCAGACAGCGTTCTGAACCGTCATATTGAAAGTCCTAGTGGTTGGGGGCCGATTGGATGCAGCTCTGATCATCCTCGAGGCTGGGGGCCTTAATATCGGGCAATCCTTCCTCATGTGCCCTACCTTTCCATATTGGAAACACGCCACGTTGAGTCGGGTACAGCTGTTGGCAAGGTGTCCGGTTTTGTCACACCTGTAGCATTTCTGAGGGGCTCTCGCCCGGGTGTATGTTCCAAGGTTTCTTTTTCTGCATGTCTGACAATCCAGTATTGGGGCATGAGGTTGGTTGTGAAATATTTGCCTAGATTGTCCGCCGCCCTGGCCAACACTCTCACTTGGAGCCTTTCTAAATCCGGGGCCTCTCGCAGGTTGGGACACCACTCCCCTCACAAACCTGCCTAAAAGGCTCATGTTCCCAGTTCCTCCTCCTCCTCCTTGACTTCCTATCTTCCTTTTCTTATTTTCCTTCTCCTTCAAACTTTGTTCACTAGCTACTTCAACAATCGAGGCTTTTTGCACTAAGGTGGCATAATATGTCAGTTCTAGTACTGCTAATCAGTTCTGGATCAACTGTTTCAGACCAAGCTAAAACTTTCATGCTTTCTTCTCTTTGGTATTCATAAATTCCATTACGAATCGTGACAACTCAGTAAACTTGGCCTCGTACTCCGCCACAGTCATCTTATCTTATTTCAACTCTAGAAACTTAATCTCCATCTGAGTCTCCATGAACCTAGGGAAATACTTGTCTAAGAACAATCGGGTAAATCTATCCCATGGAATCACAACATCAGTCTCGAGGTTTCTTTTGGACTCCCACCAGTAGTTAGCTTCCCCCTTCAGCATGTAAGAGGTGAAAATGGTCTTGTGTTATTCTTCCTCACCTAGTATTTTGAAGGAATTTTCTATTTTATTGAGCCCGGCCTGTGCCTCACCGGGGTCGGCATATCCTAGAAACTCTGGGGGTTTGAGAGATTTGAATGCCCTAAAGGCAGTGGCCGTAGTCTGTTGGGAAATATGCGGTTGTGGTGGAATGTGTTGTTGGTTCAGATTGGCCCTTAAAAGTTCCATAAATTCATTCATGGGGTTCCCTCCCTGATGGGTATCCTCAGCTTCTTCTTCTACATACTCTTCTTCATCATACTCATTATAGTCTAGGTCTTCTTCACTTTCCTCATTCACTATGTGGTCAGGTCCATTTCGTTGTTGGTTAACAGATTCTGCGGGCCGTTCCCTGGTTCCTCTTCTACGGGGTGACATTGTTCTGATAATGAAAATATATCAATATAGTTTCAAAATTTTTATATTTAGATTAATTTATTCGTAGGTAAGCATGTCATTTGTTATCTAGCATGTCTTTAACAAGTGAAATAATATGGACATCAGTTTCTTAATAACTGCTAGATATATATCATAGGGTCTCCCAAATTATATTTTAGGGACAAAACAACCATCCGAGTTCATACATGGTCCTAAAATAATATATCAACTACTTGTTCCTGAATACTGAAGTACAAATACATACACCGGGTACCCTGAAGGGCTAAGAATGCTATCTACTACTAGCTATCCTAACAAAATTGGTGACAAGTCACCTAGCCCTTTTACAAGGTCCATAAGTAGTCACTGGCCTCTCAGTCACTGTCACTGTGCGTGAGGTCTCGAACCATCCTCATCGCTCATGCCAACATCAGCTCTGCATCAACTACCGGGATGTATCCTCCCATCATTGTCATCCTCATCTGTACTCGAGTATGGATCTCAATCCAATCAATCTCCCTGCGAGCTATGGCTGGGGAAGCAGCTCTAAAGTCCCCTGGGTATCCTAGCCTGATGGCTCTCTTGGCGGTTAGCGCCTGTAGTAGCTCCACAATGCGGGGATATGCCGCGGTGATTTCAGTGTTAAGCTGAGCCACTATCCAGTCATGTACTGTTACATGTATGGTCGCTGGGGGTGGTAGAGGTGAGTCTGGTTTACTAGAGGATATGTCACGAACCTCATTGGCCTCTGCATCCATCTCATCATCCTCATCCTAATCAGTGTAGGGAAAAGGGCTCAGCATCCCTGGGTGAGGTGTAGGAGGGTGAACGGTCGAGAGAGGGTACATCTCTATATCTGTCCAGTCTATGCCATCGCCCTGGGGCATCTCAACATCATCAGCTATGGGGGCAGGGAAGTTAGTCTCCTCCTCCGGGGGATCCTCAATAGGGTCATCATCTGAGTCATCAATAGGTTGGTCCTCCGACTCGGGAGTAGGGTCACGCTCAGGGGTCATAACATCATCAACAGGGTCAACCTCCCCCATAGGCTCTACAGGTACCTGACACAATAGGCACGGTATTACTAACTTAGAGTCGGAATTCCCTTGAGGGTAAAACTGTCAAGACTACCCATGTAGCCTGACAGCGAACTTGACTTGAGTTCTAATTTATTATTATTATCCTTATGTCTACGTATTTTATATCCTATCATTTCCAAGATTTGATAACCTAAGGCTCTGATACCATTTCTGTGGCGCCCCAAAATCTGGGGTCTGGGATCTTGGAGGCCACACCATCTTGAATCATGTATAACACTTATTTCATACCACAATATATAAATACTCACACCTTTACGACCCCACACTTATCTACACACAGACACACTTACAGGTTATTGTCTTGGAAATGAACCATTCATTACTAGGTCATATCAATCCACAAGTGATAATTATTACAATCCCAAAAGTGATTAAGTCTTACCACGGAAATATCCTTTACGTAAGGTTAGACCGTTGGCCCAATATACATTTCTTATTTACTATCTTAAATAAGTCATACTTGTAAATAAGATGGAATAAAAATAATTGAAAGCCAATTTAGCTTATTCGGTCTACCTGAGGTACAACACCAAACATCCTACAGAACAGCTGGCCAATTCCTGCCCATTTCCTGGCTGTGAGTTTCATGATAGACATCTTGATTCACTGTTGTGTTGTGTCAAACTAAGAAAACAAGTGTGAGCTATAATTCCCAGCATAATAATGTACAGTAGGAAATGAATGTATGATAAACTCAAGATAATTCCATATATGACATATATGTTTATTCAAAAATAGTTTTCCCCGGTGATACACACCTTCTTTCGAAAACAATTCTTTTGTGGACTTATTATCCTGCGAATACCTTAATAGTAAACCCAACAGCTAGGCTTAGGTTATGGTATTGCATCACAATTCCAATTGGAAGAATTTAGGACATTCACTGGAGCCACCGCATACGATGATCAGTCGTACTACAGAAATAGTATCCTTTTCTACTAGTAGAATGATGACACCTTCGTATCCCGGTTATCACCCTTGCCGCATCCGGGCTATGTGTCTCATTTCGGGTATACACACACTTCGCAGGTCCTTAGGTACATATAGTACCGTCTCCCACGGTATTGGAAGTCTCCCCAATACACGAAATACTAGATCTCTACCCCTCCCTTGTCCTTTAAGAAATCCTATCATCTCCCAAGAACTCGTACTCCTCGAGTTCCCACAGCATTTAGCTTATTGATAGGCACAACTCATGTTGCTAGTATATATATATATATGTACTTCCGAGAATTTTCGGGGGAAATACTAAGATAATGTGAGTTAACCGTTGTCAATAGAAAATAAATGAGGGGGAGTTTATTTTGAAACTATATTCAAAATATTTAAAATAGGTCGAGATAATATTCTTCGACGATTTGAAATTATTCGAATGATTTTCTGAAGTTCAGAAAGTATTTTAAATTAGGTTTTATGATTTTTAAATCATATTAAATCATTTACAAATATTGAATAATTAAATAATAATTATTAAATAATCAAACCTCAAATAATTATATATTTTAAAAGAATATTTGAAATAATATTCCTCAACTAATCTATGTTGGAATAGTTAAAGTAATCTTTAATAATATACTTAATCGAATTTGAAATAAATAATTATTGGAGAATAATTCGCCTATTTTAAATGAATAACTGAAATAATATTCATTATTCGAATAATAAAATATAGTTGATGGAATATGATCTTTGGAAATCGTTTTAACTAAATTCGAGGTATTTTAATATTTCGCAAGTGAACCTCAAGTCCCTTGAAATAAAACAAGTACGGACTTTAATCGTCCAAAACATCTCCGGAATGATTTCCGGATTTTTGTTTTAAAACTCCGACCGACTCTCGGTCTTATAATCATACATCACGCTCACGGTGGTGTTAAAATATTTTACGACATATATACATCGTAACACAATCGCTATTTACGTGAAAACTCAAATACTTAGTATCATGGCAAGCATGAATTTTATGCAAAAAATAGTAAGACAATCCTTTCACAACACAGAAGTATATGGAGTTGGGTTTGTAAACTTTCCTGGGTACTTTGAGGTGGAGGATGCTCTAGGGTCCGCTCGGAAATCTACAATCATAAACATATATCGTTTCGTTAAATCCCGTTCTTATTTATGACGACTCGTACATATGCGCTATTTATTAATCATTCTCGTAACTTATTTTACTCTTATTATTCCTTTAATTACTCATTCATATCACGGTCTCTTTCTTTTCGAAATCCTTTATGTCCGTTTACATTTCAATCGTCGGCCCAACTTATGATTTCTAATGGTTTTCTAATGGCGCGGTCTCGGTTCCGATATTTTTATAAAATTGAAAACTCCTTATTTTCACTTGAAATTTTATAAAAGTTAATGAACTCTATTTATTACTCTCTGTCAAAATTTTATGATCTTTGAATATTTTTAAGTCGATCATTTCTATTCCCAAAATTTGTAATTCGTAGCAGTTTTTGTCGCGTAAATCACTTTTACGAAAACGGTCATAACTTTTGATCCGTAAATCGGAATCAAGCGATTCAAGCACCTAAACAATATTTATAACATTTTCTATCATAATAAAATGTTACTTTTCAAGAAACTACAGTTTATACATTCAGGAACTTCTGCAAAAACTTTATGTTGAGTTTTGTTCGTTTTAGCGAGGTTACGATTACGATCCGAGTTTCGTTTACATCTTAAATCATTATACCACCATCAACAATCATCAAATCATCATTCCAAAACTATATCCTCTCAAGAATATCATGTTATTGAGGCAAAAATCATCAAACTTAGAACTAATTAACTAAACATCAAGATTACAACAAATCAACCACTAAAACTAAGTTTATAGCTAAGATTTCAAAGGTTCTTGAAACTTAAACATTAAATAAAGAATAGTCAAAGATTTATCCCTTTATTGAAAGCTTGAGATGTGTTCTTGATGATTTTGGTGTCTTGTGGATGTTTGGTTGGGTTTATGGAAGCTAAATCAACCATTAAAATCAAGAAACCAAAGAAAAGTTACTATTCATACTATTCATTATCACTTTTCTTGAATTTATTTCACCCATCAAACCTTAATAAAATAAGCTCATAAATTTATCTTACCTTAGTTTAGGATGTATGAAACTTGGGAATTAATGGTGGAATTTTTTCATGGCTAGAAGTGGGGGTTTTGAAATTGATTTCTTGGCTTTTCTTGATGAAGCCGAATAGAGAAGAATGGGGAGAGAGAGATTTTTGTTGCTTCTTGAATACTTCTCTTGGAAGTTTTTGGATTTATGATTTAGTATATAACCTAGTACTAGTAAATCTATGCATATATTGGCTAGCTTCCTAGGTTTGCAAGCTAATCTATCTAGTTTAGAAGCTAGGTTTACTGTTACTAGCTTGTAGGTCATCATGCTATCTAGTTTAGGTTACTATTTGGTAACTTAACCATGGTTAGTTTCTTACTATAGTTAGCTAGTTTAGTTAGCTTGGTTTGATATGTTTATTTATTCATTTACGCATTCGCTCGGTCGCTTATTCATTTTCGTAATAAATTCTCGTAACTGGTTCGCGGTGTCAATCCTTTCTTATACGTTCTTTATGTTTTGAAGTATCGTTCTTGAATTTGAATTTGTAGGATTTTAAATTTGTAATTATATTGTGATTCCCGTAATCCTTGATGGTTCATAGATACGGTCATTTTTCAAAGTTTGTTTTCTTCGAAAACTAATAGCGTTTACATACACTCATTTGGTACGTATAATCACGTTATTGACTCCGAAACTCTATTTCTCATGCACAACATAGTGTGGGCTAAAGAGATTTCCCCGTTTGTCAGGTTACTATTCATGAAGCGTTTTACAAAGTCTCAAAAATTTGAGTTATTACAGATACCCTGTCCAAACTGATTCAGAACTCATCAGACCTAGATTGCTCTGTCTACTTTGAGGAATTACAAAATCCAAGTATAGAATCTGAAGAGGTCATGGAGATAGAAAATAACCCGAATTGGATGACTCTTTTAATCAAATACTTGGACAAGGGAGAACTCCCAGAAGACAAAGGGAAGGCTCAAAGATTGAAAGTTAAAGCAGCAAGGTTCTTCTTTGAAGAAGGAATACTCTACCGCCGGACCTTCTCCTCACCTATCCTGAAATGTGTTGGTCTAGCGGAGGCAGAATATTGTTTAATGGAAGTCCATGAAGGAATATGCGGAGATCATATGTCTGCTTAGGCCCTGGCTCACAAGATAATAAGGCAGGGTTACTACTGGCCAACAATCCTCCAAGATGCAAGCGACTTTGTGAAAAAATGTAAGCGGTGCCAAATATTCAGCAACGTATCCTGGCTAAGCCCTTTCCTACCCTCATCAGTCCTATCTACAATCCCTTTCGCTGTTTGGGGAAAAGATATCATGGGACCTTTCCCATGGGATAGAGGAGATCTAAGAAACCTACTAGTCCCAATCGATTACATGACTAAGTGGGTGGAGGCAAAGGCAATAGAACCCTAAACCAGCAGGATTGCATAAAGTTCATGGATAATATCTTGATGAGGTTCGGAATTCCAAGAGTCCTAGTATCAAATAATGGACCATAGTTTGTTAGCTCAGAATTCGAATCTTATCTCCAAGAACAGGGCGTCAAGCATAGGAAATCATTAGTAGCATACCCTCAAGGAAATGGTCAAGTGGAAGTAACAAACCGAATCCTTCTCCGGGGAATCGAGAAGAGGCTTAGAGAAAGTAATAGCAAGTGGCCAGAAGAATTTCCCAATGTGCTATGGGTCTACAGGACAAGTCCCCGGACAAGCACATGTGAAACACCCTTCAAGCTAGCTTACGG